>NC_140544.1:32013348-32053990 GCF_057382185.1 Mchenga conophoros | reverse complement strand
GTCCCCCTGCTCTGAAGTGCTGAACGAACACAGTGACAGTTGTTTGAAAAGAAACATTAAAATACATTTTTCTACAAATCCATATTTGACTTATGTACACAATGCATAACGTACCTTGCATTTGACTGAAAGCGATAAAGCTTGCGGTTTCCATCAACTGAGACGGCAAGCATGTCTGGAGTGCAGGCAGGGCAGCTAAAGCATGGCTCCTTGCACATCCTGTCCACCTCAAACTTTACAGCACTCCACTCCACTCCAATAAATATACAATAACAGCACCCACTCATACTCATACAAAGCAAGAAATGCATAAGACTTAAAAACCGTACCTATTGGCTTGTGAAACTCTGATGAAGGCTGCAAAAACCCTCCTGTTACTGCCTCTCTGTTGTGCAGGACAAAGCGTGTGTGAACTGCAATATCACAGTCAGCACAAAGGAATGGAAGAGGCAGGCAGTCCAGACACCTCACAACTACTTGTTTGCCACACTGACACACACGGTGTGACTGTGGATCCAGAGTAGCTAACATATTGTCTATAAGACAAGGCCTGGCCTCTTTCCACTTTTGCAAGGACACCATATTTCTGATCGCCCAGTGAGTAGCAGCTGACTCAGACGACGTCTCACAAGTCATGGCTGCATCCTCTTCTCCATCCTCCAACAACTGAAGGAGCTCCTGATGAAGCACCATACACTAACAGAAAAAAAAGAAAGAAAGGAAGAAACTCTTCCACAAAGTGAAAAACACTCTAGGCAGTATGTTTCTTAGGACTGCACAAAAGCCCTGCATAACTCAACTATAACAACAAATATAAAAGTAAACAGAAATCACAATAAATACAAGAAGGTAAAGTACCTTTTGTTGGGTTGACACTGGCAACATAACTAGGTTCTTCACGTGGACATTGATGCTGCTCTCTGGACACTGGAGGGGGAAAAAAATTGAAGAATATTTACTTACTGAAATTCTTTGGTGAAAACAAGTTGTGAGATAAAATCAATGGTTGTGTGAACACTGAGCACGTGGCATGCAACTAGTACTTCGAGTGGTTGATGATCTTTGAGGAATAAAAGCTCCCTGTCTGTCACGTTTTTTCCAGCGCACTGGTCTTGGCTGAGGTTCACTCTGTGCATCATTCTACGCAATTAACAAGGAAAAAAGGGAACGCCTAAAATACAGTCTATGATTAAAGCAAAGATTATCAAACAGCTTAAGTTAACCAACTTAATGTGACATAAACTTTAAAAAAAAATTTAAAATAATATAACGTTTACTCCGTACAAAATATTAGACAAGCGTGTTCCCTCTTTAACAACTGATTCCACTAAAAATGTTACCTGCATATCTTGAAGGAGTTCGTCAGCAGCCTGAAGCTCAAACTAACAGGAGTGGTGAATGAATCTATAAATGTTTTACGTGTGAAATGAAAATAATAAACCTAACAAAGGATTATGTACGTTAGATCTGCACACTTTCAGATCGTGAATCAGTTTGGAAAACACTGTGTGGTGGCCAAAACATGAAGCGATTTTAATTCAATTCAATTCAATTTGATTTATATAGCGCCAAATCACAACAAAAGTCGCCTCAAGGCGCTTCATAGATACAGAGAAAAACCCAACAATCATATGACCCCCTATGAGCAAGCGACAGTGGGAAGGAAAAACTCCCTTTTAACAGGAAGAAACCTCCGGCAGAACCAGGCTCAGGGAGGGGCGGCCATCTGCTGCGACCGGTTGGGGTGAGAGAAGGAAGACAGGATAAAGACATGCTGTGGAAGAGAGACAGAGATTAATAACAGATATGATTCAATGCAGAGAGGTCTGTTAATACATAGTGAGTGAGAAAGGTGACTGGAAAGGAAAAACTCAATGCATCATGGGAATCCCCCGGCAGCCTACGTCTATTGCAGCATAACTAAGGGAGGATTCAGGGTCACCTGGTCCAGCCCTAACTATATGCTTTAGCAAAAAGGAAAGTTTTAAGCCTAATCTTAAAAGTAGAGATAGTGTCTGTCTCCCGAATCCAAACTGGAAGCTGGTTCCACAGAAGTGGGGCCTGAAAACTGAAGGCTCTCCCTCCCATTCTACTTTTAAATACTCCAGGAACAACAAGTAGGCCTGCAGAGCGAGAGCAAAGTGCTCTAATAGGGTGATATGGTACTACAAGGTCATTAAGATAAGATGGGGCCTGATTATTTAAGACCTTGTATGTGAGGAGCAGGATTTTGAATTCAATTCTGGACTTAACAGGAAGCCAATGAAGGGAAGCCAAAACAGGAGAAATCTGCTCTCTCTTTCTAGTCCCTGTCAGGACTCTTGCTGCAGCATTTTGGATTAGCTGGAGGCTTTTCAGTGAGTTTTTTGGACATCCTGATAATAATGAATTGCAGTAGTCCAGCCTGGAAGTAATAAATGCATGAACTAGTTTTTCAGCATCACTCTGAGACAGGATATTTCTAATTTTAGAGATGTTGCGCAAATGGAAGAAAGCAGTCTTACATATTTGTTTAATATGTGCGTTGAAGGACATGTCCTGGTCAAAAATGACTCCAAGCTTTTACTGTTGAATTATCAGTGATACTTTCATGTGTTTTTGTTGAGAAATGTTAACGATGTCATTAAAAGAAAGCATTAAATTAGGAAGAAAAACCCGTTCGCGGAGAGGGTCCCCGGTTCTCCAGTTAGATTGTGCTTCACGGTGTCATGTTTCGCCGTGACGGGGTTATTATTATTATTTTTTTTTTTTGCCTGTCCCATTTGGTTCTTTAGCCATCAGAATTGTTGTCTGAAGACCAACAAGGATACCCAATGGATTTACTTTGCCAAATGGATCATCGTGGCATTGCCGTATTGGTCCATTTGGTCGATCTTTGTTTTTATTATTTATTATATTTTATTTTCAGATGTTACAGATGGGACAGACATGAGTGAGGGATAGGAAAGGGAGAAAGAAAGAGGAAGGAAAGGAAAAACAGAAGGGGAGAGGGACAGTGAGAAAGGGGGGGAGAAAAAAAAATAAAAATCTCCTGGATCACCTGTTGAGAGAAAAATAGAAAACAAGCAAAAAAAACCAAAGCAACATACTAAACACAACACCATCGCATTAATCTAGCTAAGTGTAAACAGCAGTAAATACTAAATATTCAATGTTGTTGTGCAGCACGCAGGACAGATGTGCTTCGAAGTAGCGGCCAAGAAAGGTGTAATTTGGGTCTACGAGCAGTGAACACCCGTGTGCATACCTGTGTGGATCAGCGCGCTTGTATTCCAAAGGTTTCTCCATGTAACGATCTGCTAGGGAGTGTGGGGGGGCCACAGCCCCGTCCTCCAGGGTGTGAAGCGGGTATGGAGGAGATCAAAACTCCAGACATCCAGAGGCCCCCAGAACACAAGAGACCATGGAAGACCAACAGAGGGGCAGCCGCGCCAAATGACTCCAAGCTTTTATTGTTGAATTATCAGTGATACTTTCATGTGTTTTTGTTGAGAAATGTTAACGATGTCATTAAAAGAAAGCATTAAATTAGGGAGAAAAACCCGTTCGCGGAGAGGGTCCCCGGTTCTCCAGTTAGATTGTGCTTCACGGTGTCATGTTTCGCCGTGACGGGGTTATTATTGGAGTAAAAGGATGGCTGGAGCCTCTGCTCGAAGCGTCTCCGATCGCCGCGAGCGGGTTCATATTGGAATGAATTGACAACCCACAGCGTCACATAAAAATGTGGAAGGGTACCTTAGGTGTCAGCATGAGAAGTTAAGGGACGTGACAAATCGTCATTATTTTACGCGTCCGGAGTGAGAACGAGCTGTCTCAGCATAAGCTGCTGTAAAGAAGAGAGACGCTTTACACACGTGTGTGGAAAGTGTCCATGTGGATAAATTAAGAATGTGAATGAAGAGAAGCTGTGTAGTTGAATAAAACTCACACATCAGCCTGCTGAGTTCATCCTGCGGCAGTGCATTGAAGGCATCGTCGTTGGGAGCGAAGAAGGTAAACACCTTCTCCTGGTTCAAAAGCTCAGTCATACCTGCTGTCTGGATGGCACTGACCAGCATGCAGAAACAGCATTAAATGATGTCAGCTTCAATAGAAACTACACAACAACACACTAACACCTCTGTTTGCTTTCAGTCCATATGCTACACCTGTGGGAAGCAGAAAGCTTGATGTGGTCTGCAGAGTTCATTACTAAGCAGACAACCACCCACAAACCAGACCTGGGACATGCTTCCTTTAGTTAGTTTGCCAAGTTCACACAACACAATACACAGCAAACTACCACTGACAATAAAAAAAACCCAACTATTTAAAATATTTTAAATGAACTAACTGAAGCAAAATTGACTCCAAAACAACTATAAAACTATAAAAACAGACGATTCTGTCCACGGGTGCAAGAAGAACAACCTCAGGCCTTGAAATTAAAACAGGAGTACCAGAATTAAAAGCCAAACATCTAAAATCTTCAACGTAAAAACCAAAAAAAACAACAGGAAGTATAACTGAAGAAATCGACTTTCTCCCTGGAAGGGCAGGAAAAGTCTCCTGTATCGGTTACCTGTGTCCTCTGGGCTTTGCTGCATGTATTTAGTGATTTCATGCGAACACGAGGATCAATTATTGTCCTGTGAAGGTCTCTGTAGCTTACAAAGAAAAATGAATTAAAGAGACACACACACACACACACACAGAGGCAGCTAGACGAGGTAAAAACACTCCTGACTTCCTCTGTGATTTGTGGACAGCTGCAGTGAAGAGCAGCGCTGTGTCTGATCAGACCACCTCAGTCGAGTTCAACACAAGTCCAGATCTGGAGTCGAGTATGAAGACCGAATGTATGAATCTCTACATGGCACCTCTCAGCGGTGCCTTGTAGAGATTTCTCAGTGGGGCTATTTTCCTGCTTTTTGATTGGACTGAACATGCTGAATGTTCACAAACTGTTTGTTTAGTCTGCTGCACAAATATCAGTAGCAGCTTCCACCCTAATAAAGACATGCAGAGACTCTGCTCTGATTCCAGTCATCTACAAACATGGGGCAAAGCAAGTTGTGGCTTATAGCAGAGCTTAGCATGAAGAAGGAAATGTGATCAGACCTGTTTGTGTTTCTGTGTCCAGGTGACCCTCAGCAGCTGTCAGGTATGCTCAAGTATCACCTGGGTGAGAGCATGCTGTTGAGCGGTGGCGTCTCTTCTCACACCAGATTCCAAACTCTGCAGGGGGAGAAGCAAGATGATCAGCCGGAGGCAGTAATGCTGCCAAGTGGGGGGACGAGAAGAAGAAAAGCAGAGGTTCTCTAGAGAGGGTCAAAGGTCATGTGTTAAATCCTCTGCTGCATTGCCATGAGAGGATCTGAAAGTGATTTTCTGGTGTCATTCATGTCTGGAGAAAAAGAAATGTGTGTGAAAACTTTTTAAATTGTTCCTTTTTTTGTTTAATCAAACCAATGTTGGTGTGTGTGTGTGTGTGTGTGTGTGTGTGAACAGGTCACATGACAGCACAGCATTTTCTACCCACAGTTTGAACTGAGTAAGAAATAACAAATGTATTTATTCAACTTATAGACAATAAAAAAACAGAAATCAGTGTAAAATTTAATAACTTTTATTGATGTTAACTTTTTTAAAAGTTATTAAAAAGAAAACCCCAACAGAAAAACCCCTCTGAGCAAGCACTTGGCGACAGTGGGGAAGAAAAACTCCCTTTTAAGAGGAAGAAACTTCCGGCAGAACCAGGCTCAGTGAGGGGACAGCCATCTGCCGCGACCGTTCCAAGGGGTTATCACAATTTTTTCTACAGTGCATCAGGGGCGATCGTGGCTCAAGACACTTCACCCTACGCCTACTGGTGGTGGTCAGAGGGCCCGGCGGCGCCAGTGTCCGGCAGCCTCGCCTCTGTCAGTGCGCCCCAGGGCGGCTGTGGCTACAACGTAGCTTGCCATCACCAGTGTGTGAATGTGTGTGTGAATGGGTGGATGACTGGACGCGTGAAGCGCTTTGGGGTCCTTAAGGACTAGGAAAGCGCTACACAAATACAGGCCATTTACCATTTTACAGTGCATCAACCTTGTTTTGTCTCCTGGTGAAACAAAACAGTCGGCCTATAGATGAGAAAAACCGACGTATGCAACTTGGCTTCTTCGAGAGTTTGGCTGCCTCTTCTGTGAAAATTTTAACAATCGTATTGTCGACTGTTGGTTCATTTAATTCCATGTTTCGCAGAACTACTTCTGCCTCTTGCCACTGTTTACACAGGGCTTTGAAAATCACCTTCTCAAAGTTTTTGAACTTCCTTAAGGGGATTTGATCAATTTCATCCCCGATCTTAGCCCAGATCTTTTTGCTAAGCCTCTTGTAGATGGCTAAAACTCTTTCTGGACTTGTGACTTTACCTGATTTTTTTATAACCCGCTTAACTAGTTCTTCCATACATATTTCCACAAAAAATCTGTATTTTTCTTTGTTTTGAGGCAATTCATCCTTTGCTGCCAAAGGGTGTTTTTTGAATTGATTTTGCATGCTGGCTTCATGTTGAGCAGAGGAATTCTTTGGGGTTACATTATTTTCCAAAGAGGTTCCTGCTTTATCTACAGCCTGCGTGGTGTCACGGTTTTTCTTGTCTATTAGAGTTCTGGGCTCGTCAGTTGTATCAATGATATTTGTGGCAACATTTTCTGCTGTGTTGTTCATGTTGTCTGTTGTTTTCTGTTGTTCAGGAGCTGTCTGTGTCTCCTTTGAGGCCACTGTTGTTGTGCTATTTTCCCTGATGTTGAACAAATCCCTTGTTTTCTGTAGAATCACAGCCTGAATTTGATCTGCCAGCGATGCATTATCCTCTGAGTTTTCAGGTCTTTCCGTGGTATTTTGGACATTAGTGATAAGTGTGGCACCAGCGGAATTTTCTGCTGTGCTGTTCACGTTGACTGTTGCTTTCTGTACAATAACAACTGGCACACAGATTAGATTTTCCATGATGCGGTCAACTGTGTTAGAGGTCTGTGCACGTTCAGGAGCTGTTTCTGTCTCCTTTGAGGCCACTGTTGTTGTGCTATTTTCTGGGATGTTTAACAAATCCATTTCTTTCTGTAGAATCACAGCCTGAATTTGATCTGCCAGCGATGCATAATCCTCTGAGTTGTCAGGTGTTTCCGTGGTATTATGGATATTAGTGATATATGTCATATACAAACACGCCACACACTTCGAGCGCATTCTTTTTTTTTCTCGAAATGGGCGGGGCTTAGAGCAAAGGCTTCAGTGACGTCATACACTTCAAAGGATTTAAGTCTATAAATAGCCCTCTGCAGGAACACCCCGGCCTAGGCAACCGGAGTGCAACACGAAAAAAGTAAAAATAAAGGAAAAAAAAAACACACACAAAAAACCCCCACTAAAGCTCACCACCAAAATCCCGAAACGAAAGTATCGACAAATCTATTTACAACAAACTATTTATTTACAACAAAACACCAAACTATTTACAACACGGGGGAGATCGCGACCATGACACACTGAAACACAGGGTTTAAATACCTAGAGGGAGCAATCAGGAAAATGGACAACAAGAGGGAAACACAGCTGGGGCAACTCAGAACTGACGAGACAGGGAAACGTAAACAAAAAAGACTAAGATAACACAGACTTTCAAAGTAACACAGGAAACACATAACAGTCACGCCAAAAACAACACACTGACAACACCGAAACGTAACAGTTCCCCCCACCCAAAAATCAAACATTTAACACCAAGTGAAAAGTTTGATCCAGACAGACGAAGCCGACGAAGGCTGGAGCGGTACCACGGACCCTCCAGCGAAGGCGGATGAAGGCTGGAGCGGTCCCACGGACCCTCCAGCGACGACAAAGGCTGGGGCGGTCCCACGGACCCTCCCCTCAGCGAAGGCAGACGAAGCTGATGAAGGCTGGAGCGGTCCCACTGACCCTCCAGCAGACGACGAAGGCTGGAGCGGTCCCTCGGACCCTCCAGCGAAGGCGGATGAAGGCTGGAGCGGTCCCACGGACCCTCCAGCGAAGGCGGATGAAGGCTGGAGCGGTCCCACGGACCCTCCAGCGACGACAAAGGCTGGGGCGGTCCCACGGACCCTCCCCTCAGCGAAGGCAGACGAAGCTGATGAAGGCTGGAGCGGTCCCACTGACCCTCCAGCAGACGACGAAGGCTGGAGCGGTCCCTCGGACCCTCCAGCGACGACAAAGGCTGGGGCGGTCCCCAGACCCCCCAGCGAAGGCAATCCCGGACGAGCCCCCATATGTTACACCCCGGCCATGACACACTGAAACACAGGGTTTAAATACCTAGAGGGAGCAATCAGGAAAATGGACAACAAGAGGGAAACACAGCTGGGGCAACTCAGAACTGACGAGACAGGGAAACGTAAACTAAAAAGACTAAGATAACACAGACTTTCAAAGTAACACAGGAAACACATAACAGTCACGCCAAAAACAACACACTGACAACACCGAAACGTAACACGCTAGTTTTAACAAACGGAGAAAACAAATTATCTGCAAATAGATATTAAAACGCAATGGCCAATAAACCATCAACTGTCACCAGCCCAACACAGGAGACACCACCTGAACTGGAATCTAGATTCAATAATCAAAAATGCAAAGTTGATGGCCAGTTGATGGCCAATAAAGCATCAACTGTCACCCACACACCGTCACCAACACAGGACCCAGCTCCTGAACCTGAATCTAGGCCAAACAATCAAAATTGCAAAAACCTGTTTGCATGCTTGTGTGTGTGCTGTATGGGGAGCCCAGATGACTCAGACACAGAAGATTCAAACCAGGGGCAACCTGCTATTTCACAGCAAAGTACGGTTGTGAACATAGTAAACAATTCCTTTGGTGGCACTAATACCATTAATGTCAGGAATGAAAATACTGCCCGGAATATTCAAGTTGATATCTTTAACAATCTGCAGCTAGGGCTCCCTCCGGGTTTAATGTAGTTTGCTTGAATCCTAGAAAACTAACTGGATTTTAAATTGGTTATTTTTACAATTAGAATGGCTCTTTTTAAATTGATCGAGTCACTTATGAGAACCCATTGACCAGTCGAGGCAGATGGCTGTCCCCTCACAGAGCCCGGTTCTGTCGGAGGTTTCTCCCTGTTAAAATGGAGTTTTTCCTTCCCACTGTCGCCTATTGCTTGCTCAGAGGGGTTTGTCTGTTTGGGTTTTCTTTTTTTTTCCTTTCTTTTTATTTATTTTTACGATTTTTTTTTTACTTTTTTTTTTACTTTATATGGGTTTTCTTTTTTTAAATAACTTTTAAATTAACATCAATAAAAGTTTTCAAATTTTACTCTGTGATTTCTGTTTGTTTTCAGTTTGTGTAGGTTGTGTTATTTGTTATTTAGTTCAAACTGTGGGTAGAAAATGCAGAGAAAATGCTGTGCTGTCATGTGACCTGTTCTGTTGCGCTCTCCTCTCTGATGAGGTCTAGCAGCTCATCATTTCGGTCTCTTTTCCTCTTTCTCCCTGTTGTGGGCGGCTGACTTTCTGGAAACTCTTGGTTACCCATTGCTGCGCTTGGACCTGGAGTGTCCTCAGGGAGAGAGGAAATTAGGACAGGAGACAAATTATACAACACAACAACTCTTTGGAGAATACTGTCTGTACCAACCCGTTCTCATGCTAGCCGGCTAGCGACCCTTCGCTAAAAAACACCCTTTCAGTGAGGCTCCTTTCACCCCCGATCGCTCGCAAACAGTGTTTGTCTTAGCTGGACTTATTTTTCGTTTATATGGGCCGATGATGCTGGTCGATGTGGAAAAAATAACTGAGCTTTTTGGTGGTGGCTAACGCGGAGCTACAACACAGGGCAGCTAGCCACCGGCGAGGCGGCCGCCGATCGACCGGTGGTGGCTAACGCAGAGCTCAATCCCGGATCAGGGAAACCGAAGGCAGGAGAAGCAGGCGGCTGCCGGTCGGAGCGTGAGGTGAACTGAATTTCAGGTAAGAAGTTATGAACTGCACTCTATTTGGGTCAGATATAAACCGAGTTTAGGTGTAGTTTATTTTCGTTGTGCTGACAGTTACAATGACTCATACTGCGTGCTAGCTAGCACGACAGAGTTTCAACGCTACCCGATCCTTACCGGAAACCCGATCGGTACCCCGCATGCGCAAATCTTACGTCACTTCCTCTCTTTGCCAACATTTTTTTTCCAAAATATTAAACTTTATTAACCCTTTACAGCCGATCGGAGCGGGCACGCTCTGTTTTGCGTAACTATTTTTAAATCCCGGTAGCTCTGCAACCAAGTAAGCTAGCGCAATAATTTTTTTTGCATATGAAACTGGAGGAGTTGTACTTACATCTTATGCCATCAGCTTGTCCTAGGTCACAGTTTCCTTCCACATATAGCTTTGCAAAAACTGCATAAAAATCACTTGCAGCAACAAAAACATGATATTCCAGAAACACGCTTCGCCGATCCATCAGCTGTTTGTAACACTTCCTACGTCCATCAGCGCGAACTATCACATGACCGCATGACCTGCCCGAAACCGGAAGTGATGTAATTTTGCGGAAATGTAGTTTTTTACGATCGGGGCCTTATGACCTTGTGTTTTACTTGTTATGTGTTTTAAAAAGTTATGTTTGACTTTATGACTTTCTGTGTCGTTTCTGGGATGCTTAAGACTCATATTGCACTGCTGGAAATAGTTTATTTTGATGCATATGCTGTTATTTTGCAAATTTGCACTATAATATTTATTTTCGTTTTTCCTGCAGTATATAAAAATTGGTGTATTTCAAAAATAAAACTATGAAGACACTCAAAATAAATTTCCTGTGGTGGGAAACTAGTTTGTGTAACTTTTTTGTATTTACAGTTTTGAGGGATAAGCCTCTTAAATTTCTCTAACTAGAAATATATGTTAAAAAAACAAAAACGATTTTCAATTTTTTTGTAGTTTATTGCACTTTTTTGCAATTTATGTAATTACTATGCACCTAATGCAGACATATTATTAAAGTTTGGGCTACTTATTATGTGTTTATGTGTACTGTACATTTTTTCAACCCATTTTAATGAATGTTTAATATTTAAAATTTTTCAGAATTACAAGCTTCACCTCCTGCTAAAAGGTCTACACCAGCAGCTGGACCATCCTCTGCTGACAGTGTCGATGCTGGACCAGTCCCAGACCCAGAGGCTCTAAACGAGGAATTTATTCTTCATTTAGAGCCTGTACCAACATCTTCCCTCTGTCAGCCTCCTGCATCCTCCTCTTCATCTCTGCTTCCTCCTGCATCCTCCTCTCCATCTTTGCTTCCTCCTCTTCGTCTGTGCTTCCTCCTGCATCTTTCTCTCTGTCTGTGCTTCCTCCTCTTCGTCTGTGCTTCCTCTTTCATCCTCCTCTCCGTCTGTGCTTCCTCTTGCATCTTCCTCTCTGTCTCTGCTTCCTCCTGCATCCTCCTCTTCATCTCTGCTTCCTCCTGCATCTTTCTCTCTGTCTCTGCTTCCTCCTGCATCCTCCTCTTCGTCTCTGCTTCCTCTTGCATCCTCCTCTTCATCTCTGCTTCCTCCTGCATCCTCCTCTCCATCTCTGCTTCCTCCTCTTCGTCTGTGCTTCCTCTGCATCTTCCTCTCTGTCTCTGCTTCCTCCTGCATCCTCCTCTTCATCTCTGCTTCCTCTTGCATCCTCCTCTTCATCTCTGCTTCCTCCTGCATCCTCCTCTCCGTCTCTGCTTCCTCCTGCATCCTTCTCTCCGTCTCTGCTTCCTCTTGCATCCTCCTCTTCATCTCTGCTTCCTCCTGCATCCTCCTCTTCATCTCTGCTTCCTCCTGCATATTCCTCTCTGTCTCTGCTTCCTCCTGCATCCTCCTCTTCATCTCTGCTTCCTCCTGCATCCTCCTCTTCATCTCCACATCCTGCATCTCCCTCAATTTCTACTGTGTACACCTCGGATGTCCCAAACAAAAAAAGGACAAGGAAAGGTTAGACGTTATGGTATTGTAAATGTACGAAACACATGACATGTTCGTTAAGTTTGTTAAGATCTCTTTTTCTTAATTTTTGCATTTTTTTTCCAGTTTTACAGAACTCATGTAAATATTTCATTTGTTATTTTTCAGAATGCCGAAAACACCGTACACAGAAGATTTTCAAATATGAAGAGATAGTAGACAGGAGAGTTGTAAATGTAAGTAATTTAGCCTGCTGTTGTGCAGATTTGTTTGTGTCTTTGGACTTCCTGGATTTGAACTGTGCCTGACTGAATATCCATAAGCTTTTGTATTTGATGAATCTACACTAATTCAGCCACTGAGTCAGGATTTCACTCCAAATAGGAGTGAAATCACAACAAAAGTCGCATCAGCATCACTCTGAGACAGGATATTTCTAATTTTAGAGATGTTGCGCAAATGGAAGAAAGCAGTCTTACATATTTGTTTAATATGTGCGTTGAAGGACATGTCCTGGTCAAAAATGACTCCAAGCTTTTACTGTTGAATTATCAGTGATACTTTCATGTGTTTTTGTTGAGAAATGTTAACGATGTCATTAAAAGAAAGCATTAAATTAGGGAGAAAAACCCGTTCGCGGAGAGGGTCCCCGGTTCTCCAGTTAGATTGTGCTTCACGGTGTCATGTTTCGCCGTGACGGGGTTATTATTGGAGTAAAAGGATGGCTGGAGCCTCTGCTCGAAGCGTCTCCGATCGCCGCGAGCGGGTTCATATTGGAATGAATTGACAACCCACAGCGTCACATAAAAATGTGGAAGGGTACCTTAGGTGTCAGCATGAGAAGTTAAGGGACGTGACAAATCGTCATTATTTTACGCGTCCGGAGTGAGAACGAGCTGTCTCAGCATAAGCTGCTGTAAAGAAGAGAGACGCTTTACACACGTGTGTGGAAAGTGTCCATGTGGATAAATTAAGAATGTGAATGAAGAGAAGCTGTGTAGTTGAATAAAACTCACACATCAGCCTGCTGAGTTCATCCTGCGGCAGTGCATTGAAGGCATCGTCGTTGGGAGCGAAGAAGGTAAACACCTTCTCCTGGTTCAAAAGCTCAGTCATACCTGCTGTCTGGATGGCACTGACCAGCATGCAGAAACAGCATTAAATGATGTCAGCTTCAATAGAAACTACACAACAACACACTAACACCTCTGTTTGCTTTCAGTCCATATGCTACACCTGTGGGAAGCAGAAAGCTTGATGTGGTCTGCAGAGTTCATTACTAAGCAGACAACCACCCACAAACCAGACCTGGGACATGCTTCCTTTAGTTAGTTTGCCAAGTTCACACAACACAATACACAGCAAACTACCACTGACAATAAAAAAAACCCAACTATTTAAAATATTTTAAATGAACTAACTGAAGCAAAATTGACTCCAAAACAACTATAAAACTATAAAAACAGACGATTCTGTCCACGGGTGCAAGAAGAACAACCTCAGGCCTTGAAATTAAAACAGGAGTACCAGAATTAAAAGCCAAACATCTAAAATCTTCAACGTAAAAACCAAAAAAAACAACAGGAAGTATAACTGAAGAAATCGACTTTCTCCCTGGAAGGGCAGGAAAAGTCTCCTGTATCGGTTACCTGTGTCCTCTGGGCTTTGCTGCATGTATTTAGTGATTTCATGCGAACACGAGGATCAATTATTGTCCTGTGAAGGTCTCTGTAGCTTACAAAGAAAAATGAATTAAAGAGACACACACACACACACACACAGAGGCAGCTAGACGAGGTAAAAACACTCCTGACTTCCTCTGTGATTTGTGGACAGCTGCAGTGAAGAGCAGCGCTGTGTCTGATCAGACCACCTCAGTCGAGTTCAACACAAGTCCAGATCTGGAGTCGAGTATGAAGACCGAATGTATGAATCTCTACATGGCACCTCTCAGCGGTGCCTTGTAGAGATTTCTCAGTGGGGCTATTTTCCTGCTTTTTGATTGGACTGAACATGCTGAATGTTCACAAACTGTTTGTTTAGTCTGCTGCACAAATATCAGTAGCAGCTTCCACCCTAATAAAGACATGCAGAGACTCTGCTCTGATTCCAGTCATCTACAAACATGGGGCAAAGCAAGTTGTGGCTTATAGCAGAGCTTAGCATGAAGAAGGAAATGTGATCAGACCTGTTTGTGTTTCTGTGTCCAGGTGACCCTCAGCAGCTGTCAGGTATGCTCAAGTATCACCTGGGTGAGAGCATGCTGTTGAGCGGTGGCGTCTCTTCTCACACCAGATTCCAAACTCTGCAGGGGGAGAAGCAAGATGATCAGCCGGAGGCAGTAATGCTGCCAAGTGGGGGGACGAGAAGAAGAAAAGCAGAGGTTCTCTAGAGAGGGTCAAAGGTCATGTGTTAAATCCTCTGCTGCATTGCCATGAGAGGATCTGAAAGTGATTTTCTGGTGTCATTCATGTCTGGAGAAAAAGAAATGTGTGTGAAAACTTTTTAAATTGTTCCTTTTTTTGTTTAATCAAACCAATGTTGGTGTGTGTGTGTGTGTGTGTGTGTGTGTGAACAGGTCACATGACAGCACAGCATTTTCTACCCACAGTTTGAACTGAGTAAGAAATAACAAATGTATTTATTCAACTTATAGACAATAAAAAAACAGAAATCAGTGTAAAATTTAATAACTTTTATTGATGTTAACTTTTTTAAAAGTTATTAAAAAGAAAACCCCAACAGAAAAACCCCTCTGAGCAAGCACTTGGCGACAGTGGGGAAGAAAAACTCCCTTTTAAGAGGAAGAAACTTCCGGCAGAACCAGGCTCAGTGAGGGGACAGCCATCTGCCGCGACCGTTCCAAGGGGTTATCACAATTTTTTCTACAGTGCATCAGGGGCGATCGTGGCTCAAGACACTTCACCCTACGCCTACTGGTGGTGGTCAGAGGGCCCGGCGGCGCCAGTGTCCGGCAGCCTCGCCTCTGTCAGTGCGCCCCAGGGCGGCTGTGGCTACAACGTAGCTTGCCATCACCAGTGTGTGAATGTGTGTGTGAATGGGTGGATGACTGGACGCGTGAAGCGCTTTGGGGTCCTTAGGGACTAGGAAAGCGCTACACAAATACAGGCCATTTACCATTTTACAGTGCATCAACCTTGTTTTGTCTCCTGGTGAAACAAAACAGTCGGCCTATAGATGAGAAAAACCGACGTATGCAACTTGGCTTCTTCGAGAGTTTGGCTGCCTCTTCTGTGAAAATTTTAACAATCGTATTGTCGACTGTTGGTTCATTTAATTCCATGTTTCGCAGAACTACTTCTGCCTCTTGCCACTGTTTACACAGGGCTTTGAAAATCACCTTCTCAAAGTTTTTGAACTTCCTTAAGGGGATTTGATCAATTTCATCCCCGATCTTAGCCCAGATCTTTTTGCTAAGCCTCTTGTAGATGGCTAAAACTCTTTCTGGACTTGTGACTTTACCTGATTTTTTTATAACCCGCTTAACTAGTTCTTCCATACATATTTCCACAAAAAATCTGTATTTTTCTTTGTTTTGAGGCAATTCATCCTTTGCTGCCAAAGGGTGTTTTTTGAATTGATTTTGCATGCTGGCTTCATGTTGAGCAGAGGAATTCTTTGGGGTTACATTATTTTCCAAAGAGGTTCCTGCTTTATCTACAGCCTGCGTGGTGTCACGGTTTTTCTTGTCTATTAGAGTTCTGGGCTCGTCAGTTGTATCAATGATATTTGTGGCAACATTTTCTGCTGTGTTGTTCATGTTGTCTGTTGTTTTCTGTTGTTCAGGAGCTGTCTGTGTCTCCTTTGAGGCCACTGTTGTTGTGCTATTTTCCCTGATGTTGAACAAATCCCTTGTTTTCTGTAGAATCACAGCCTGAATTTGATCTGCCAGCGATGCATTATCCTCTGAGTTTTCAGGTCTTTCCGTGGTATTTTGGACATTAGTGATAAGTGTGGCACCAGCGGAATTTTCTGCTGTGCTGTTCACGTTGACTGTTGCTTTCTGTACAATAACAACTGGCACACAGATTAGATTTTCCATGATGCGGTCAACTGTGTTAGAGGTCTGTGCACGTTCAGGAGCTGTTTCTGTCTCCTTTGAGGCCACTGTTGTTGTGCTATTTTCTGGGATGTTTAACAAATCCATTTCTTTCTGTAGAATCACAGCCTGAATTTGATCTGCCAGCGATGCATAATCCTCTGAGTTGTCAGGTGTTTCCGTGGTATTATGGATATTAGTGATATATGTCATATACAAACACGCCACACACTTCGAGCGCATTCTTTTTTTTTCTCGAAATGGGCGGGGCTTAGAGCAAAGGCTTCAGTGACGTCATACACTTCAAAGGATTTAAGTCTATAAATAGCCCTCTGCAGGAACACCCCGGCCTAGGCAACCGGAGTGCAACACGAAAAAAGTAAAAATAAAGGAAAAAAAAAACACACACAAAA
The DNA here is from genome assembly GCF_057382185.1 of Mchenga conophoros. Classification (NCBI taxonomy): domain Eukaryota; kingdom Metazoa; phylum Chordata; class Actinopteri; order Cichliformes; family Cichlidae; genus Mchenga; species Mchenga conophoros. Next base: position 32,037,561 of record NC_140544.1, on the reverse strand, counting down.
AACCCCCACTAAAGCTCACCACCAAAATCCCGAAACGAAAGTATCGACAAATCTATTTACAACAAACTATTTATTTACAACAAAACACCAAACTATTTACAACACGGGGGAGATCGCGACCATGACACACTGAAACACAGGGTTTAAATACCTAGAGGGAGCAATCAGGAAAATGGACAACAAGAGGGAAACACAGCTGGGGCAACTCAGAACTGACGAGACAGGGAAACGTAAACAAAAAAGACTAAGATAACACAGACTTTCAAAGTAACACAGGAAACACATAACAGTCACGCCAAAAACAACACACTGACAACACCGAAACGTAACAGTTCCCCCCACCCAAAAATCAAACATTTAACACCAAGTGAAAAGTTTGATCCAGACAGACGAAGCCGACGAAGGCTGGAGCGGTACCACGGACCCTCCAGCGAAGGCGGATGAAGGCTGGAGCGGTCCCACGGACCCTCCAGCGACGACAAAGGCTGGGGCGGTCCCACGGACCCTCCCCTCAGCGAAGGCAGACGAAGCTGATGAAGGCTGGAGCGGTCCCACTGACCCTCCAGCAGACGACGAAGGCTGGAGCGGTCCCTCGGACCCTCCAGCGAAGGCGGATGAAGGCTGGAGCGGTCCCACGGACCCTCCAGCGAAGGCGGATGAAGGCTGGAGCGGTCCCACGGACCCTCCAGCGACGACAAAGGCTGGGGCGGTCCCACGGACCCTCCCCTCAGCGAAGGCAGACGAAGCTGATGAAGGCTGGAGCGGTCCCACTGACCCTCCAGCAGACGACGAAGGCTGGAGCGGTCCCTCGGACCCTCCAGCGACGACAAAGGCTGGGGCGGTCCCCAGACCCCCCAGCGAAGGCAATCCCGGACGAGCCCCCATATGTTACACCCCGGCCATGACACACTGAAACACAGGGTTTAAATACCTAGAGGGAGCAATCAGGAAAATGGACAACAAGAGGGAAACACAGCTGGGGCAACTCAGAACTGACGAGACAGGGAAACGTAAACTAAAAAGACTAAGATAACACAGACTTTCAAAGTAACACAGGAAACACATAACAGTCACGCCAAAAACAACACACTGACAACACCGAAACGTAACACGCTAGTTTTAACAAACGGAGAAAACAAATTATCTGCAAATAGATATTAAAACGCAATGGCCAATAAACCATCAACTGTCACCAGCCCAACACAGGAGACACCACCTGAACTGGAATCTAGATTCAATAATCAAAAATGCAAAGTTGATGGCCAGTTGATGGCCAATAAAGCATCAACTGTCACCCACACACCGTCACCAACACAGGACCCAGCTCCTGAACCTGAATCTAGGCCAAACAATCAAAATTGCAAAAACCTGTTTGCATGCTTGTGTGTGTGCTGTATGGGGAGCCCAGATGACTCAGACACAGAAGATTCAAACCAGGGGCAACCTGCTATTTCACAGCAAAGTACGGTTGTGAACATAGTAAACAATTCCTTTGGTGGCACTAATACCATTAATGTCAGGAATGAAAATACTGCCCGGAATATTCAAGTTGATATCTTTAACAATCTGCAGCTAGGGCTCCCTCCGGGTTTAATGTAGTTTGCTTGAATCCTAGAAAACTAACTGGATTTTAAATTGGTTATTTTTACAATTAGAATGGCTCTTTTTAAATTGATCGAGTCACTTATGAGAACCCATTGACCAGTCGAGGCAGATGGCTGTCCCCTCACAGAGCCCGGTTCTGTCGGAGGTTTCTCCCTGTTAAAATGGAGTTTTTCCTTCCCACTGTCGCCTATTGCTTGCTCAGAGGGGTTTGTCTGTTTGGGTTTTCTTTTTTTTTTCCTTTCTTTTTATTTATTTTTACGATTTTTTTTTTACTTTTTTTTTTACTTTATATGGGTTTTCTTTTTTTAAATAACTTTTAAATTAACATCAATAAAAGTTTTCAAATTTTACTCTGTGATTTCTGTTTGTTTTCAGTTTGTGTAGGTTGTGTTATTTGTTATTTAGTTCAAACTGTGGGTAGAAAATGCAGAGAAAATGCTGTGCTGTCATGTGACCTGTTCTGTTGCGCTCTCCTCTCTGATGAGGTCTAGCAGCTCATCATTTCGGTCTCTTTTCCTCTTTCTCCCTGTTGTGGGCGGCTGACTTTCTGGAAACTCTTGGTTACCCATTGCTGCGCTTGGACCTGGAGTGTCCTCAGGGAGAGAGGAAATTAGGACAGGAGACAAATTATACAACACAACAACTCTTTGGAGAATACTGTCTGTACCAACCCGTTCTCATGCTAGCCGGCTAGCGACCCTTCGCTAAAAAACACCCTTTCAGTGAGGCTCCTTTCACCCCCGATCGCTCGCAAACAGTGTTTGTCTTAGCTGGACTTATTTTTCGTTTATATGGGCCGATGATGCTGGTCGATGTGGAAAAAATAACTGAGCTTTTTGGTGGTGGCTAACGCGGAGCTACAACACAGGGCAGCTAGCCACCGGCGAGGCGGCCGCCGATCGACCGGTGGTGGCTAACGCAGAGCTCAATCCCGGATCAGGGAAACCGAAGGCAGGAGAAGCAGGCGGCTGCCGGTCGGAGCGTGAGGTGAACTGAATTTCAGGTAAGAAGTTATGAACTGCACTCTATTTGGGTCAGATATAAACCGAGTTTAGGTGTAGTTTATTTTCGTTGTGCTGACAGTTACAATGACTCATACTGCGTGCTAGCTAGCACGACAGAGTTTCAACGCTACCCGATCCTTACCGGAAACCCGATCGGTACCCCGCATGCGCAAATCTTACGTCACTTCCTCTCTTTGCCAACATTTTTTTTCCAAAATATTAAACTTTATTAACCCTTTACAGCCGATCGGAGCGGGCACGCTCTGTTTTGCGTAACTATTTTTAAATCCCGGTAGCTCTGCAACCAAGTAAGCTAGCGCAATAATTTTTTTTGCATATGAAACTGGAGGAGTTGTACTTACATCTTATGCCATCAGCTTGTCCTAGGTCACAGTTTCCTTCCACATATAGCTTTGCAAAAACTGCATAAAAATCACTTGCAGCAACAAAAACATGATATTCCAGAAACACGCTTCGCCGATCCATCAGCTGTTTGTAACACTTCCTACGTCCATCAGCGCGAACTATCACATGACCGCATGACCTGCCCGAAACCGGAAGTGATGTAATTTTGCGGAAATGTAGTTTTTTACGATCGGGGCCTTATGACCTTGTGTTTTACTTGTTATGTGTTTTAAAAAGTTATGTTTGACTTTATGACTTTCTGTGTCGTTTCTGGGATGCTTAAGACTCATATTGCACTGCTGGAAATAGTTTATTTTGATGCATATGCTGTTATTTTGCAAATTTGCACTATAATATTTATTTTCGTTTTTCCTGCAGTATATAAAAATTGGTGTATTTCAAAAATAAAACTATGAAGACACTCAAAATAAATTTCCTGTGGTGGGAAACTAGTTTGTGTAACTTTTTTGTATTTACAGTTTTGAGGGATAAGCCTCTTAAATTTCTCTAACTAGAAATATATGTTAAAAAAACAAAAACGATTTTCAATTTTTTTGTAGTTTATTGCACTTTTTTGCAATTTATGTAATTACTATGCACCTAATGCAGACATATTATTAAAGTTTGGGCTACTTATTATGTGTTTATGTGTACTGTACATTTTTTCAACCCATTTTAATGAATGTTTAATATTTAAAATTTTTCAGAATTACAAGCTTCACCTCCTGCTAAAAGGTCTACACCAGCAGCTGGACCATCCTCTGCTGACAGTGTCGATGCTGGACCAGTCCCAGACCCAGAGGCTCTAAACGAGGAATTTATTCTTCATTTAGAGCCTGTACCAACATCTTCCCTCTGTCAGCCTCCTGCATCCTCCTCTTCATCTCTGCTTCCTCCTGCATCCTCCTCTCCATCTTTGCTTCCTCCTCTTCGTCTGTGCTTCCTCCTGCATCTTTCTCTCTGTCTGTGCTTCCTCCTCTTCGTCTGTGCTTCCTCTTTCATCCTCCTCTCCGTCTGTGCTTCCTCTTGCATCTTCCTCTCTGTCTCTGCTTCCTCCTGCATCCTCCTCTTCATCTCTGCTTCCTCCTGCATCTTTCTCTCTGTCTCTGCTTCCTCCTGCATCCTCCTCTTCGTCTCTGCTTCCTCTTGCATCCTCCTCTTCATCTCTGCTTCCTCCTGCATCCTCCTCTCCATCTCTGCTTCCTCCTCTTCGTCTGTGCTTCCTCTGCATCTTCCTCTCTGTCTCTGCTTCCTCCTGCATCCTCCTCTTCATCTCTGCTTCCTCTTGCATCCTCCTCTTCATCTCTGCTTCCTCCTGCATCCTCCTCTCCGTCTCTGCTTCCTCCTGCATCCTTCTCTCCGTCTCTGCTTCCTCTTGCATCCTCCTCTTCATCTCTGCTTCCTCCTGCATCCTCCTCTTCATCTCTGCTTCCTCCTGCATATTCCTCTCTGTCTCTGCTTCCTCCTGCATCCTCCTCTTCATCTCTGCTTCCTCCTGCATCCTCCTCTTCATCTCCACATCCTGCATCTCCCTCAATTTCTACTGTGTACACCTCGGATGTCCCAAACAAAAAAAGGACAAGGAAAGGTTAGACGTTATGGTATTGTAAATGTACGAAACACATGACATGTTCGTTAAGTTTGTTAAGATCTCTTTTTCTTAATTTTTGCATTTTTTTTCCAGTTTTACAGAACTCATGTAAATATTTCATTTGTTATTTTTCAGAATGCCGAAAACACCGTACACAGAAGATTTTCAAATATGAAGAGATAGTAGACAGGAGAGTTGTAAATGTAAGTAATTTAGCCTGCTGTTGTGCAGATTTGTTTGTGTCTTTGGACTTCCTGGATTTGAACTGTGCCTGACTGAATATCCATAAGCTTTTGTATTTGATGAATCTACACTAATTCAGCCACTGAGTCAGGATTTCACTCCAAATAGGACATTAAATAAGAACAGACCACCTGATACGACCTAGTCGTGCTGCCTTCCTGATGTTTACGTTCTTTAAAGTCCTCCTGACATCATGCTCAGAAGGAGTGATTGATGTGGAGGTGCTCCTTCCCATTCAGTAACATCTGCTTCAGTTAGTTTTGCTTGTGAGCCACAATGTAAGCAGTGTTGCTTTGCTAACATGCACTCGATGCTGGCAGTACACGCATTGTAGTGGTTCTTATGTTTTTATTGAGCCATTCAATAGTACACAAATGTTTATAAGCTCCTTTTTGTATGCAACTTGCATGTCTTTCTTAATTAATTGTTTGTTTATATCATGTTTTTCAGGAAAAAGAAGAAGTTAAAGTCAAGTGGAAGCCTTGCTCAACATGGTATGTAGTAACAACTTTGTTGGACAGGAACAGACATTCATATTGTTGATAAATAGTTATCACCTCAATTTGAATTCATGTATTTGGACTAAAGTAAATTGAGAGCTTTTAGCTATCGAGCTCCTCTTCTGTGAGGAGCTTGATAGCTGTCCACCTCCAAAGTCCATTATGAGATTTGGAGGTGGACATGGTCAACACTTTTAAGAGTAGGCATAAGACTTTACTTCTTTATAGAGCTTATAGTTAGGGCTGGTTCAGCTCAGCCCTTAGTTATGCTGTAATGGGACCAGACTGCTGGGGGTTAGTGTCCCCCCCCCCCCCCCCCTCTCTCTGTCTGTCTCTTTCAGGGTTATGCAGGCTCAGTATTGGTTGAAGATGCAGTCGCGTCTCGTTTTACTGAAAACTCTCCCCCTCTCCCTCACCATCTGTAAACATACATGTCTCAGTAATGCAGTTCATGCATGTTACTAACTAAACTTCTTCCCTGGAGTTTCTGTGCTCTCTCATCCAGCAGGTTCCGATGGATCGTGGCTGCTGCTGTGGTCCTGCTTGACATCTACTACATATATTATTACTGTCTGACTTGATTTGATTCATTTATATTACAATGAAGGTGTATAAAGCATGACATGAATATAGAAGATATTTCATCCTAAAAAATTGTCATATGTCACAACCTAAATTGTCCTATTTTGTGTGTGGTTGTTCTTTGTTATGTTTTTCTCCTGACAGTGGCAAAGTGTGGGATGACACATGGGAACCTGCACAGTTTTACACACAGTAAACCAGGCACCACAGGTCGCAGAGATCGCACAGTTCACAGCTTGTAGTTCAGCATAAAAGTTCAAAATAAAATATTTACTATACATTTCAACCAGTGTCAGTCTCTGTTTCACTCTCTAATTGTGGCTTAAGTACCTAACACATTCATGAATCTGATCCATCAATAATATCTTCCCTGCACTCGACATCTCATAGTTTTACATATCAGCCAACATTATTGTCTACATCCTCATAAATATAGAAGTGACTTGCTTATTATAACATATTACAAGGTAAAGTAATACTGCACTGCACGTAAGGTAAGTAACACCTACTGTGTATGGGAGCCTAAAGCAAAGTTAACTGCACCAGTACCAGCTTCAGAACATATTGTATATTATATGTTTCTACCTTTTTGTAATATGTCATGTTTAGATGCAGTGACAATTGCACATTTGGAGTTGTGGTCATATGTGGTTTTTATATACAGGGTATTAGAAAAAAATTGACATTTTTTGCTATTTTTCTTGTTTGTTTGCACATTATTATTGTGTACATATTACATATGTAACATTATTGTTAATATTATTATTAGATATCAAAGATACAATTTGATTAAGGGTTTTCCTGTCATAATTTCAATAAAAATGCAATTACACACGTAAACAATAGGATCAAAATAAACTTTTAAAAAGTCTGTTGATCAAATGCTGATTTTCAAAACATTCTAGAGGAAAACAGAGATGAAATAATCTGAACAGTAACAGTGATCGTGGATGATGATGGAGGCTTCAATGGATTATTCTGTTTCAATCAATAGGTTCGTATCTATGACAATAATTTGATAAGTTTAACAGGTTGGTTTAGGCCTGGCAATACAGCAAATATTCACAAACTTTTGTTTTTGAAGAATGTTTATCTTTTTTGGGATGAAGCTATCTGGCAAAATGATACAACCCCTTTAACCTCATCTTTATGTCTATGATACTGGATTTTGGTTTGATGCATATGCAGGTTACAGCTGGGGAATGGCAGTATGTTGTGGATTGATTTGGCATGTTCAACCACTGTTACACCAAACTCTCTCACTTATAACATGATAAAGGCCTCTTACTCAGTGTCATGGATTTTCTATACTTTTGGGGACACAGGGCCAAAGTCTGAGGCAATAAGTCAGATCAAAGAAGGCAATGATTGTAAAATGGGACTTTACTTATGTCATCATATATATCCAGGAATATGTGCCTGAGGATAGTTGTCATGAAATCAATATTAAATCAAAGTATTCCTTAATTACCACAGCTGACACGAGTTCTCCATAGCTGCCTGCTGTCTCAGGATCTGTCTCCAAAAAGGACCAGGGAGCGCTAACATGTTATGTTCAAAACTGATGAAGAAAATGCACATTAAACATAGTATAAACTTACTGAGTGAAGTAATGTCAAGAGGATTCCTTTAGCTCCTATTGGGTTGGTTCCTTGATCAATGCAATACAGAATCATTAATTTGGTTTTATGTAATGTTCTTAAAACATGTCAAAATGAGGCTCACTAGTCTGTGTGGCCTCCACATGCCTGTATGACCTCCCTACAACACCTGGACATGCTCCTGATGAAGTGGCAGATGCTCTCCTGATGGATCTCCTCCCAGACTCCAGGACTAAAGCATCTGCCCACTCCTGGACATTTTGTGGTGCAGTTGGTGGATGGAGCGAGACATGATGTCCCAGATGTCCTCAATTGGATTCAGGTCTGGGGAATGGGCGGGCCAGTCCACAGCATCATTGCCTTCATCTTGCAGGAACTGCTGACACACTCCAGCCACATGAGGTCTAGGATTGTCTTGCATTAGGAGGAACCCGGGGCCAACCGCACCAGCATATGGTCTCACAAGGGGTCTGAGGATCTCATCTCAGTACCTAATGGCAGTCAGGCTACCTCTGCCGAACACATGGAGGGCTGTGCAGCTCCCCAAAGAAATGCCACCCCACACCAAAACTGACCCACTGCCAAACTCATGCTGGAGGATGTTGCAGGCAGCAGAAGGTTCTCCACGGCGTCCCCAGACTCTGTCACAAGTGCTCAGTGTGAACCTGCTTTCATCTGTGAGGAGCACAGGGCGCCAGTGGCAAAGTTGCCAATCTTTGTGTTGTCTGGCAAATGCCAAACATCCGGCACGGTGTTGGGCTGTAAGCACAACCCCACCTGTGGACGTCGGGCCCTCATACCACCCTCATGGAGTCGGTTTCTGACCGTTTGAGCAGACGTGCACATTTGTAGCCTGCTGGAGGTCATTTTGCACAGCTCTGGCCTTTCTTTCCTACCCCACAGTACCTTCCCTTACCATTTGTTTCCTACTCTTTTACTTCTTCTTTGATGACGGTTGTCTTTCTAGATAAGCAATTTCATTTGCTCTGGGGCGAGTCACTGGCTCGGGTGCATTCTGGGACTGTCACTTCACCGGTGTGCTGGCATGCTTCTTAACAAACACACCACTACAGCAAACATCTCAATTGTACTTGTTGATTTCTTCGACAAAACACTGAACAAAAAATGTACTTGTGAGTGTGCTGCCTGGTGCTTTTAAATTTTGTGATCATTTGAGCAGCCCAGAAAGCATCCCATAAATTAAATTATGTTATCGTATCTGAACATGTACACTAGTCATTAAATTAGATGGGAAATAATGATTCAGGGTAAACAACTGCACCAAGGAAATTCCATTTTTCTTCTCAAAATGTAAAATGTCTGTTGAAAAATCACATTAAACAGAGATGTGATTAACTTTTTATTTTACCAAACATAACATCAATGATGACACAATCAGTCTTCAGCAGAAGTGCTCAAATCACTCTCAGTGGCATCGTCTGGAATGTCCTCCTCCGAGTCCATTTCCAGGAGTGGTTGGTGGCTGAGGATTCTCTTGTACACGTCCTTTACTTTGAGCATTTCAGCTTTCAGTTCACTTTGTTTTCTAAAACCAGGCTACAGAGTCCCTTCTGTGCATCCTCCGACATGCCAACAAAGGAGGCTGTAAAAAGAACAAAACAAATAAATATGAGAAAAGTTAAAAAACAAACAAACAAACAAAAAAAAAACCTCACCTCATAAACACAAGGAATTAGGATGCTGTAATTAAACATTTTTTTAAAAGGGAGAAGGCAGTGTTAGCTAGCAATCTAGATATAGGTAAAAGATCCAGTAAGACTTTAGCATCTGCTCTTATTTTCAATCGATTCATCAAAAAATTAATAAATAAATAAAGTGCTTACAGTCTGAGGAGATTGTTCCCAACACCACAGATGGCATTCGCAACACTGTCCAGTGATGCCGCATCTCCCTGCAAAGGATCATCTCCTCCTCTCTCAGGCGCCTCACAGCCATCACCTTCTCAAAGACTTTTCTCTTTGTCCGGAGGTCAGCAGCAGCTACAGTTTAACAACATCAGATGGGAAAACATAGTAGCATATTATGATTCAAGAACAAAACATTCAACTACTGCTCAGATACTGGGAGTTTGTTTAAAAAGGATATTTATATATCAAGAGCTTACGTTCACTTGTGCTCTGCCAGGGCCAAATATCGGTCTGCATGAGGGCATCACTGGATACGTGTATGTGTATATGGTTATGGCATTAACGTCATTTTAACAAGATTAACGCTAACAGCACTAATATATATATATATATATGTGTATCTTACATGATTTGTGTGTCTCTGGATGTATTTCACAAACTCAGCAACTTCCTCATCTTTTTCAATGAAGACACCTTCAAAGTCCCCCTGCTCTGAAGTGCTGAACGAACACAGTGACAGTTGTTTGAAAAGAAACATTAAAATACATTTTTCTACAAATCCATATTTGACTTATGTACACAATGCATAACGTACCTTGCATTTGACTGAAAGCGATAAAGCTTGCGGTTTCCATCAACTGAGACGGCAAGCATGTCTGGAGTGCAGGCAGGGCAGCTAAAGCATGGCTCCTTGCACATCCTGTCCACCTCAAACTTTACAGCACTCCACTCCACTCCAATAAATATACAATAACAGCACCCACTCATACTCATACAAAGCAAGAAATGCATAAGACTTAAAAACCGTACCTATTGGCTTGTGAAACTCTGATGAAGGCTGCAAAAACCCTCCTGTTACTGCCTCTCTGTTGTGCAGGACAAAGCGTGTGTGAACTGCAATATCACAGTCAGCACAAAGGAATGGAAGAGGCAGGCAGTCCAGACACCTCACAACTACTTGTTTGCCACACTGACACACACGGTGTGACTGTGGATCCAGAGTAGCTAACATATTGTCTATAAGACAAGGCCTGGCCTCTTTCCACTTTTGCAAGGACACCATATTTCTGATCGCCCAGTGAGTAGCAGCTGACTCAGACGACGTCTCACAAGTCATGGCTGCATCCTCTTCTCCATCCTCCAACAACTGAAGGAGCTCCTGATGAAGCACCATACACTAACAGAAAAAAAAGAAAGAAAGGAAGAAACTCTTCCACAAAGTGAAAAACACTCTAGGCAGTATGTTTCTTAGGACTGCACAAAAGCCCTGCATAACTCAACTATAACAACAAATATAAAAGTAAACAGAAATCACAATAAATACAAGAAGGTAAAGTACCTTTTGTTGGGTTGACACTGGCAACATAACTAGGTTCTTCACGTGGACATTGATGCTGCTCTCTGGACACTGGAGGGGGAAAAAAATTGAAGAATATTTACTTACTGAAATTCTTTGGTGAAAACAAGTTGTGAGATAAAATCAATGGTTGTGTGAACACTGAGCACGTGGCATGCAACTAGTACTTCGAGTGGTTGATGATCTTTGAGGAATAAAAGCTCCCTGTCTGTCACGTTTTTTCCAGCGCACTGGTCTTGGCTGAGGTTCACTCTGCATCATTCTACGCAATTAACAAGGAAAAAAGGGAACGCCTAAAATACAGTCTATGATTAAAGCAAAGATTATCAAACAGCTTAAGTTAACCAACTTAATGTGACATAAACTTTAAAAAAAAAATTAAAATAATATAACGTTTACTCCGTACAAAATATTAGACAAGCGTGTTCCCTCTTTAACAACTGATTCCACTAAAAATGTTACCTGCATATCTTGAAGGAGTTCGTCAGCAGCCTGAAGCTCAAACTAACAGGAGTGGTGAATGAATCTATAAATGTTTTACGTGTGAAATGAAAATAATAAACCTAACAAAGGATTATGTACGTTAGATCTGCACACTTTCAGATCGTGAATCAGTTCGGAAAACACTGTGTGGTGGCCAAAACATGAAGCGATTATAATTCAATTCAATTCAATTTGATTTATATAGCGCCAAATCACAACAAAAGTCGCATCAGCATCACTCTGAGACAGGATATTTCTAATTTTAGAGATGTTGCGCAAATGGAAGAAAGCAGTCTTACATATTTGTTTAATATGTGCGTTGAAGGACATGTCCTGGTCAAAAATGACTCCAAGCTTTTACTGTTGAATTATCAGTGATACTTTCATGTGTTTTTGTTGAGAAATGTTAACGATGTCATTAAAAGAAAGCATTAAATTAGGGAGAAAAACCCGTTCGCGGAGAGGGTCCCCGGTTCTCCAGTTAGATTGTGCTTCACGGTGTCATGTTTCGCCGTGACGGGGTTATTATTGGAGTAAAAGGATGGCTGGAGCCTCTGCTCGAAGCGTCTCCGATCGCCGCGAGCGGGTTCATATTGGAATGAATTGACAACCCACAGCGTCACATAAAAATGTGGAAGGGTACCTTAGGTGTCAGCATGAGAAGTTAAGGGACGTGACAAATCGTCATTATTTTACGCGTCCGGAGTGAGAACGAGCTGTCTCAGCATAAGCTGCTGTAAAGAAGAGAGACGCTTTACACACGTGTGTGGAAAGTGTCCATGTGGATAAATTAAGAATGTGAATGAAGAGAAGCTGTGTAGTTGAATAAAACTCACACATCAGCCTGCTGAGTTCATCCTGCGGCAGTGCATTGAAGGCATCGTCGTTGGGAGCGAAGAAGGTAAACACCTTCTCCTGGTTCAAAAGCTCAGTCATACCTGCTGTCTGGATGGCACTGACCAGCATGCAGAAACAGCATTAAATGATGTCAGCTTCAATAGAAACTACACAACAACACACTAACACCTCTGTTTGCTTTCAGTCCATATGCTACACCTGTGGGAAGCAGAAAGCTTGATGTGGTCTGCAGAGTTCATTACTAAGCAGACAACCACCCACAAACCAGACCTGGGACATGCTTCCTTTAGTTAGTTTGCCAAGTTCACACAACACAATACACAGCAAACTACCACTGACAATAAAAAAAACCCAACTATTTAAAATATTTTAAATGAACTAACTGAGGCAAAATTGACTCCAAAACAACTATAAAACTATAAAAACAGACGATTCTGTCCACGGGTGCAAGAAGAACAACCTCAGGCCTTGAAATTAAAACAGGAGTACCAGAATTAAAAGCCAAACATCTAAAATCTTCAACGTAAAAACCAAAAAAAACAACAGGAAGTATAACTGAAGAAATCGACTTTCTCCCTGGAAGGGCAGGAAAAGTCTCCTGTATCGGTTACCTGTGTCCTCTGGGCTTTGCTGCATGTATTTAGTGATTTCATGCGAACACGAGGATCAATTATTGTCCTGTGAAGGTCTCTGTAGCTTACAAAGAAAAATGAATTAAAGAGACACACACACACACACAGAGGCAGCTAGACGAGGTAAAAACACTCCTGACTTCCTCTGTGATTTGTGGACAGCTGCAGTGAAGAGCAGCGCTGTGTCTGATCAGACCACCTCAGTCGAGTTCAACACAAGTCCAGATCTGGAGTCGAGTATGAAGACCGAATGTATGAATCTCTACATGGCACCTCTCAGCGGTGCCTTGTAGAGATTTCTCAGTGGGGCTATTTTCCTGCTTTTTGATTGGACTGAACATGCTGAATGTTCACAAACTGTTTGTTTAGTCTGCTGCACAAATATCAGTAGCAGCTTCCACCCTAATAAAGACATGCAGAGACTCTGCTCTGATTCCAGTCATCTACAAACATGGGGCAAAGCAAGTTGTGGCTTATAGCAGAGCTTAGCATGAAGAAGGAAATGTGATCAGACCTGTTTGTGTTTCTGTGTCCAGGTGACCCTCAGCAGCTGTCAGGTATGCTCAAGTATCACCTGGGTGAGAGCATGCTGTTGAGCGGTGGCGTCTCTTCTCACACCAGATTCCAAACTCTGCAGGGGGAGAAGCAAGATGATCAGCCGGAGGCAGTAATGCTGCCAAGTGGGGGGACGAGAAGAAGAAAAGCAGAGGTTCTCTAGAGAGGGTCAAAGGTCATGTGTTAAATCCTCTGCTGCATTGCCATGAGAGGATCTGAAAGTGATTTTCTGGTGTCATTCATGTCTGGAGAAAAAGAAATGTGTGTGAAAACTTTTTAAATTGTTCCTTTTTTTGTTTAATCAAACCAATGTTGGTGTGTGTGTGTGTGTGTGTGTGTGTGTGTGTGTGTGTGTGTGTGTGTGTGTGTGTGTGTGTGTGTGTGTGAGAGAGAGAGAACAGGTCACATGACAGCACAACATTTTCTACCCACAGTTTGAACTGAGTAAGAAATAACAAATGTATTTATTCAACTTACAGACAATAAAAAAACAGAAATCAGTGTAAAATTTAATAACTTTTATTGATGTTAACTTTTTTTTAAAAGTTATTAAAAAGAAAACCCCAACAGAAAAACCCCTCTGAGCAAGCACTTGGCGACAGTGGGGAAGAAAAACTCCCTTTTAAGAGGAAGAAACTTCCGGCAGAACCGGGCTCAGTGAGGGGACAGCCATCTGCCGCGACCGTTCCAAGGGCTTTCAAAAATATATAATCTATTTAAAGCCAATTTAAAGTCCCAATTTACTAGCCCCAGCAGGGGGGAGGTTATTACAGAGTGTTTTGATACAATTCATTCTTCACTGCCAAAATGTGTTCTTTGAAAACTAAGGCAACTAAAGCCATTACACCCTCTTCCCCAGATACAATTAATCTATTACAAAGATCAGTGGAAATGGCTTTAGCGATTCTGTCGCAATGTTCCTGGATTTCTGAGGGTAAATCTGTTCCCTGTAGTTCAGCCCTGATTGAATCCAAAAGACATTTTTGGAGAGAATCAGAAGGGTTGGACATTGATATCTTAGCAAGCTGTGAAATCACAGCCTGAATAAGATCTGTCAGCCATGCATTATCCTCTGAAGTCTGTGTAAGTTCTGGCGCTGTCTCTGTCTCCTTTAAGGCCAGTGCTTTTCTGCTATTTTCTGTGATGTTGAACATATCAGTGCTGGCTTCATGTTGAGCAGAGGATTTCTTTGGGGTTACATCCTTTTCCAAAGAGGTTCCTGCTTTATCTACAGCCTGAGTGTCATCACGATCTTTCTTGTCTACTGGAGTATTGGGCATGACAGTTATTTTTTCGGTTTTTCGTATTGAACTGAATTCCAGTTTTTTAAAGATGTTAAATTGAAAAACTTTGACATTATTGGTATTATGGATATTAGTGATATATGTGGCACCAGGGCAATTTTCTGCTGTGCTGTGAAAGTTGACTGTTGTTTTCTGTGAAATATCAGCTGGTATTTCCGTGTTACGGTCAACTGTGTTAGAGGTCTGTGCAAGTTCAGGAGCTGTCTGTGTCTCCATTGAGGCCACTGTTGTTGTGCTAGTGACAGCAGTGTCCTGGCAAAACCTCATTTCTGCACCTGCCGACAGTGAGCATAGGGCTATGACATTATCTACAAAATTACACAGCCTTCCTATGGTGCCATTTTCGGCGTAATCAGACCGCAACTGTTGCCACTGCTCATGTGTAACATTATTTAGCAATTCCTCTAGCAGTGGCCTAACATCATCTGCAGGAGTGGAATCACTCCTGACATTGTCTGGATTGCTCCTAGCTGTGCTGTTGTCCATTTTGCTTCAATAGCTATTTGTTTGCTGTTAATTTATTCTCTCCGTTTGTTAACGCTTGTGTTAGAAATTCAGAGTTGCAGAGGGCTATTTATAGACTTAAATCCTTTGAAGTGTATGACGTCACTGAAGGCTTTGCTCTAAGCCCCGCCCACTTCGAACCTTCCAGTTATTGGGAGGCTGTGATGAAATTAAGGGCGGAGACAAACACGCCACACACTTCGAGCGCATTCTTTTTTTTTCTCGAAGTGGGCGGGGCTTAGAGCAAAGGCTTCAGTGACGTCATACACTTCAAAGGATTTAAGTCTATAAATAGCCCTCTGCAGGAACGGATTTTCAAACGCTAGTTTTAACAAACGGAGAAAACAAATTATCTGCAAATAGATATTAAAACGCAATGGCCAATAAAGCATCAACTGTCACCAGCCCAACACAGGAGACACCACCTGAACTGGAATCTAGATTTAATAATCAAAAATGCAAAGTTGATGGCCAGTTGATGGCCAATAAAGCATCAACTGTCACCCACACACCGTCACCAACACAGGACCCAGCTCCTGAACCTGAATCTAGGCCAAACAATCAAAATTGCAAAAACCTGTTTGCATGCTTGTGTGTGTGCTGTATGGGGAGCCCAGATGACTCAGACACAGAAGATTCAAACCAGGGGC
The DNA here is from genome assembly GCF_057382185.1 of Mchenga conophoros. Classification (NCBI taxonomy): domain Eukaryota; kingdom Metazoa; phylum Chordata; class Actinopteri; order Cichliformes; family Cichlidae; genus Mchenga; species Mchenga conophoros. The sequence goes on along the minus strand of NC_140544.1, from coordinate 32,021,819 downwards.
AACCTGCTATTTCACAGCAAAGTACGGTTGTGAACATAGTAAACAATTCCTTTGGTGGCACTAATACCATTAATGTCAGGAATGAAAATACTGCCCGGAATATTCAAGTTGATATCTTTAACAATCTGCAGCTAGGGCTCCCTCCGGGTTTAATGTAGTTTGCTTGAATCCTAGAAAACTAACGGGATTTTAAATTGGTTATTTTTACAATTAGAATGGCTCTTTTTAAATTGATCGAGTCACTTATGAGAACCCATTGACCAGTCGAGGCAGATGGCTGTCCCCTCACAGAGCCCGGTTCTGTCGGAGGTTTCTCCCTGTTAAAATGGAGTTTTTCCTTCCCACTGTCGCCTATTGCTTGCTCAGAGGGGTTTGTCTGTTTGGGTTTTCTTTTCTTTTTTTCCTTTCTTTTTATTTATTTTTACGATTTTTTTTTTACTTTTTTTTTTACTTTATATGGGTTTTCTTTTTTTAAATAACTTTTAAATTAACATCAATAAAAGTTTTCAAATTTTACTCTGTGATTTCTGTTTGTTTTCAGTTTGTGTAGGTTGTGTTATTTGTTATTCAGTTCAAACTGTGGGTAGAAAATGCAGAGAAAATGCTGTGCTGTCATGTGACCTGTTCTGTTGCGCTCTCCTCTCTGATGAGGTCTAGCAGCTCATCATTTCGGTCTCTTTTCCTCTTTCTCCCTGTTGTGGGCGGCTGACTTTTGGGAAACTCTTGGTTACCCATTGCTGCGCTTGGACCTGGAGTGTCCTCAGGGAGAGAGGAAATTAGGACAGGAGACAAATTATACAACACAACAACTCTTTGGAGAATACTGTCTGTACCAACCCGTTCTCATGCTAGCCGGCTAGCGACCCTTCGCTAAAAAACACCCTTTCAGTGAGGCTCCTTTCACCCCCGATCGCTCGCAAACAGTGTTTGTCTTAGCTGGACTTATTTTTCGTTTATATGGGCCGATGATGCTGGTCGATGTGGAAAAAATAACTGAGCTTTTTGGTGGTGGCTAACGCGGAGCTACAACACAGGGCAGCTAGCCACCGGCGAGGCGGCCGCCGATCGACCGGTGGTGGCTAACGCAGAGCTCAATCCCGGATCAGGGAAACCGAAGGCAGGAGAAGCAGGCGGCTGCCGGTCGGAGCGTGAGGTGAACTGAATTTCAGGTAAGAAGTTATGAACTGCACTCTATTTGGGTCAGATATAAACCGAGTTTAGGTGTAGTTTATTTTCGTTGTGCTGACAGTTACAATGACTCATACTGCGTGCTAGCTAGCACGACAGAGTTTCAACGCTACCCGATCCTTACCGGAAACCCGATCGGTACTTCCTCTCTTTGCCAACATTTTTTTTCCAAAATATTAAACTTTATTAACCCTTTACAGCCGATCGGAGCGGGCACGCTCTGTTTTGCGTAACTATTTTTAAATCCCGGTAGCTCTGCAACCAAGTAAGCTAGCGCAATACTTTTTTTTGCATATGAAACTGGAGGAGTTGTACTTACATCTTATGCCATCAGCTTGTCCTAGGTCACAGTTTCCTTCCACATATAGCTTTGCAAAAACTGCATAAAAATCACTTGCAGCAACAAAAACATGATATTCCAGAAACAGGCTTCGCCGATCCATCAGCTGTTTGTAACACTTCCTACGTCCATCAGCGCGAACTATCACATGACCGCATGACCTGCCCGAAACCGGAAGTGACGTAATTTTGCGGAAATGTAGTTTTTTACGATCGGGGCCTTATGAGCTTGTGTTTTACTTGTTATGTGTTTTAAAAAGTTATGTTTGACTTTATGACTTTCTGTGTCGTTTCTGGGATGCTTAAGACTCATATTGCACTGCTGGAAATAGTTTATTTTGATGCATATGCTGTTATTTTGCAAATTTGCACTATAATATTTATTTTCGTTTTTCCTGCAGTATATAAAAATTGGTGTATTTCAAAAATAAAACTATGAAGACACTCAAAATAAATTTCCTGTGGTGGGAAACTAGTTTGTGTAACTTTTTTGTATTTACAGTTTTGAGGGATAAGCCTCTTAAATTTCTCTAACTAGAAATATATGTTAAAAAAACAAAAACGATTTTCAATTTTTTTGTAGTTTATTGCACTTTTTTGCAATTTATGTAATTACTATGCACCTAATGCAGACATATTATTAAAGTTTGGGCTACTTATTATGTGTTTATGTGTACTGTACATTTTTTCAACCCATTTTAATGAATGTTTAATATTTAAAATTTTTCAGAATTACAAGCTTCACCTCCTGCTAAAAGGTCTACACCAGCAGCTGGACCATCCTCTGCTGACAGTGTCGATGCTGGACCAGTCCCAGACCCAGAGGCTCTAAACGAGGAATTTATTCTTCATTTAGAGCCTGTACCAACATCTTCCCTCTGTCAGCCTCCTGCATCCTCCTCTTCATCTCTGCTTCCTCCTGCATCCTCCTCTCCATCTCTGCTTCCTCCTCTTCGTCTGTGCTTCCTCCTGCATCTTCCTCTCTGTCTGTGCTTCCTCCTGCATCCTCCTCTCCATCTCTGCTTCCTCCTCTTCGTCTGTGCTTCCTCTTGCATCCTCCTCTCCGTCTCTGCTTCCTCTTGCATCCTCCTCTCCATCTCTGCTTCCTCCTGCATCCTCCTCTCCATCTCTGCTTCCTCCTCTTCGTCTGTGCTTCCTCCTGCATCCTCCTCTCTGTCTCTGCTTCCTCCTGCATCTTCCTCTCTGTCTCTGCTTCCTCCTGCATCCTCCTCTTCATCTCTGCTTCCTCCTGCATCTTTCTCTCTGTCTCTGATTCCTCCTGCATCCTCCTCTTCGTCTCTGCTTCCTCTTGCATCCTCCTCTTCATCTCTGCTTCCTCCTGCATCCTCCTCTCCATCTTTGCTTCCTCCTCTTCGTCTGTGCTTCCTCCTGCATCCTCCTCTCCGTCTCTGCTTCCTCCTGCATATTCCTCTCTGTCTCTGCTTCCTCCTGCATCCTCCTCTTCATCTCTGCTTCCTCCTGCATCCTCCTCTTCATCTCTGCTTCCTCCTGCATATTCCTCTCTGTCTCTGCTTCCTCCTGCATCCTCCTCTTCATCTCTGCTTCCTCCTGCATCCTCCTCTTCATCTCCACATCCTGCATCTCCCTCAATTTCTACTGTGTACACCTCGGATGTCCCAAACAAAAAAAGGACAAGGAAAGGTTAGACGTTATGGTATTGTAAATGTACGAAACACATGACATGTTCGTTAAGTTTGTTAAGATCTCTTTTTCTTAATTTTTGCATTTTTTTCCAGTTTTACAGAACTCATGTAAATATTTCATTTGTTATTTTTCAGAATGCCGAAAACACCGTACACAGAAGATTTTCAAATATGAAGAGATAGTAGACAGGAGAGTTGTAAATGTAAGTAATTTAGCCTGCTGTTGTGCAGATTTGTTTGCGTCTTTGGACTTCCCGGATTTGAACTGTGCCTGACTGAATATCCATAAGCTTTTGTATTTGATGAATCTACACTAATTCAGCCACTGAGTCAGGATTTCACTCCAAATAGGACATTAAATAAGAACAGACCACCTGATACGACCTAGTCGTGCTGCCTTCCTGATGTTTACGTTCTTTAAAGTCCTCCTGACATCATGCTCAGAAGGAGTGATTGATGTGGAGGTGCTCCTTCCCATTCAGTAACATCTGCTTCAGTTAGTTTTGCTTGTGAGCCACAATGTAAGCAGTGTTGCTTTGCTAACATGCACTCGATGCTGGCAGTACACGCATTGTAGTGGTTCTTATGTTTTTATTGAGCCATTCAATAGTACACAAATGTTTATAAGCTCCTTTTTGTATGCAACTTGCATGTCTTTCTTAATTAATTGTTTGTTTATATCATGTTTTTCAGGAAAAAGAAGAAGTTAAAGTCAAGTGGAAGCCTTGCTCAACATGGTATGTAGTAACAACTTTGTTGGACAGGAACAGACATTCATATTGTTGATAAATAGTTATCACCTCAATTTGAATTCATGTATTTGGACTAAAGTAAATTGAGAGCTTTTAGCTATCGAGCTCCTCTTCTGTGAGGAGCTTGATAGCTGTCCACCTCCAAAGTCCATTATGAGATTTGGAGGTGGACATGGTCAACACTTTTAAGAGTAGGCATAAGACTTTACTTCTTTATAGAGCTTATAGTTAGGGCTGGTTCAGCTCAGCCCTTAGTTATGCTGTAATGGGACCAGACTGCTGGGGGTTAGTGTCGTCCCCCCCCCCCCCCCCCCCCCTCTCTGTCTGTCTCTTTCAGGGTTATGCAGGCTCAGTATTGGTTGAAGATGCAGTCGCGTCTCGTTTTACTGAAAACTCTCCCCCTCTCCCTCACCATCTGTAAACATACATGTCTCAGTAATGCAGTTCATGCATGTTACTAACTAAACTTCTTCCCTGGAGTTTCTGTGCTCTCTCATCCAGCAGGTTCCGATGGATCGTGGCTGCTGCTGTGGTCCTGCTTGACATCTACTACATATATTATTACTGTCTGACTTGATTTGATTCATTTATATTACAATGAAGGTGTATAAAGCATGACATGAATATAGAAGATATTTCATCCTAAAAAATTGTCATATGTCACAACCTAAATTGTCCTATTTTGTGTGTGGTTGTTCTTTGTTATGTTTTTCTCCTGACAGTGGCAAAGTGTGGGATGACACATGGGAACCTGCACAGTTTTACACACAGTAAACCAGGCACCACAGGTCGCAGAGATCGCACAGTTCACAGCTTGTAGTTCAGCATAAAAGTTCAAAATAAAATATTTACTATACATTTCAACCAGTGTCAGTCTCTGTTTCACTCTCTAATTGTGGCTTAAGTACCTAACACATTCATGAATCTGATCCATCAATAATATCTTCCCTGCACTCGACATCTCATAGTTTTACATATCAGCCAACATTATTGTCTACATCCTCATAAATATAGAAGTGACTTGCTTATTATAACATATTACAAGGTAAAGTAATACTGCACTGCACGTAAGGTAAGTAACACCTACTGTGTATGGGAGCCTAAAGCAAAGTTAACTGCACCAGTACCAGCTTCAGAACATATTGTATATTATATGTTTCTACCTTTTTGTAATATGTCATGTTTAGATGCAGTGACAATTGCACATTTGGAGTTGTGGTCATATGTGGTTTTTATATACAGGGTATTAGAAAAAAATTGACATTTTTTGCTATTTTTCTTGTTTGTTTGCACATTATTATTGTGTACATATTACATATGTAACATTATTGTTAATATTATTATTAGATATCAAAGATACAATTTGATTAAGGGTTTTCCTGTCATAATTTCAATAAAAATGCAATTACACACGTAAACAATAGGATCAAAATAAACTTTTAAAAAGTCTGTTGATCAAATGCTGATTTTCAAAACATTCTAGAGGAAAACAGAGATAAAATAATCTGAACAGTAACAGTGATCGTGGATGATGATGGAGGCTTCAATGGATTATTCTGTTTCAATCAATAGGTTCGTATCTATGACAATAATTTGATAAGTTTAACAGGTTGGTTTAGGCCTGGCAATACAGCAAATATTCACAAACTTTTGTTTTTGAAGAATGTTTATCTTTTTTGGGATGAAGCTATCTGGCAAAATGATACAACCCCTTTAACCTCATCTTTATGTCTATGATACTGGATTTTGGTTTGATGCATATGCAGGTTACAGCTGGGGAATGGCAGTATGTTGTGGATTGATTTGGCATGTTCAACCACTGTTACACCAAACTCTCTCACTTATAACATGATAAAGGCCTCTTACTCAGTGTCATGGATTTTCTATACTTTTGGGGACACAGGGCCAAAGTCTGAGGCAATAAGTCAGATCAAAGAAGGCAATGATTGTAAAATGGGACTTTACTTATGTCATCATATATATCCAGGAATATGTGCCTGAGGATAGTTGTCATGAAATCAATATTAAATCAAAGTATTCCTTAATTACCACAGCTGACACGAGTTCTCCATAGCTGCCTGCTGTCTCAGGATCTGTCTCCAAAAAGGACCAGGGAGCGCTAACATGTTATGTTCAAAACTGATGAAGAAAATGCACATTAAACATAGTATAAACTTACTGAGTGAAGTAATGTCAAGAGGATTCCTTTAGCTCCTATTGGGTTGGTTCCTTGATCAATGCAATACAGAATCATTAATTTGGTTTTATGTAATGTTCTTAAAACATGTCAAAATGAGGCTCACTAGTCTGTGTGGCCTCCACATGCCTGTATGACCTCCCTACAACACCTGGACATGCTCCTGATGAAGTGGCAGATGCTCTCCTGATGGATCTCCTCCCAGACTCCAGGACTAAAGCATCTGCCCACTCCTGGACATTTTGTGGTGCAGTTGGTGGATGGAGCGAGACATGATGTCCCAGATGTCCTCAATTGGATTCAGGTCTGGGGAATGGGCGGGCCAGTCCACAGCATCATTGCCTTCATCTTGCAGGAACTGCTGACACACTCCAGCCACATGAGGTCTAGGATTGTCTTGCATTAGGAGGAACCCGGGGCCAACCGCACCAGCATATGGTCTCACAAGGGGTCTGAGGATCTCATCTCAGTACCTAATGGCAGTCAGGCTACCTCTGCCGAACACATGGAGGGCTGTGCAGCTCCCCAAAGAAATGCCACCCCACACCAAAACTGACCCACTGCCAAACTCATGCTGGAGGATGTTGCAGGCAGCAGAAGGTTCTCCACGGCGTCCCCAGACTCTGTCACAAGTGCTCAGTGTGAACCTGCTTTCATCTGTGAGGAGCACAGGGCGCCAGTGGCAAAGTTGCCAATCTTTGTGTTGTCTGGCAAATGCCAAACATCCGGCACGGTGTTGGGCTGTAAGCACAACCCCACCTGTGGACGTCGGGCCCTCATACCACCCTCATGGAGTCGGTTTCTGACCGTTTGAGCAGACGTGCACATTTGTAGCCTGCTGGAGGTCATTTTGCACAGCTCTGGCCTTTCTTTCCTACCCCACAGTACCTTCCCTTACCATTTGTTTCCTACTCTTTTACTTCTTCTTTGATGACGGTTGTCTTTCTAGATAAGCAATTTCATTTGCTCTGGGGCGAGTCACTGGCTCGGGTGCATTCTGGGACTGTCACTTCACCGGTGTGCTGGCATGCTTCTTAACAAACACACCACTACAGCAAACATCTCAATTGTACTTGTTGATTTCTTCGACAAAACACTGAACAAAAAATGTACTTGTGAGTGTGCTGCCTGGTGCTTTTAAATTTTGTGATCATTTGAGCAGCCCAGAAAGCATCCCATAAATTAAATTATGTTATCGTATCTGAACATGTACACTAGTCATTAAATTAGATGGGAAATAATGATTCAGGGTAAACAACTGCACCAAGGAAATTCCATTTTTCTTCTCAAAATGTAAAATGTCTGTTGAAAAATCACATTAAACAGAGATGTGATTAACTTTTTATTTTACCAAACATAACATCAATGATGACACAATCAGTCTTCAGCAGAAGTGCTCAAATCACTCTCAGTGGCATCGTCTGGAATGTCCTCCTCCGAGTCCATTTCCAGGAGTGGTTGGTGGCTGAGGATTCTCTTGTACACGTCCTTTACTTTGAGCATTTCAGCTTTCAGTTCACTTTGTTTTCTAAAACCAGGCTACAGAGTCCCTTCTGTGCATCCTCCGACATGCCAACAAAGGAGGCTGTAAAAAGAACAAAACAAATAAATATGAGAAAAGTTAAAAAACAAACAAACAAACAAAAAAAAAACCTCACCTCATAAACACAAGGAATTAGGATGCTGTAATTAAACATTTTTTTAAAAGGGAGAAGGCAGTGTTAGCTAGCAATCTAGATATAGGTAAAAGATCCAGTAAGACTTTAGCATCTGCTCTTATTTTCAATCGATTCATCAAAAAATTAATAAATAAATAAAGTGCTTACAGTCTGAGGAGATTGTTCCCAACACCACAGATGGCATTCGCAACACTGTCCAGTGATGCCGCATCTCCCTGCAAAGGATCATCTCCTCCTCTCTCAGGCGCCTCACAGCCATCACCTTCTCAAAGACTTTTCTCTTTGTCCGGAGGTCAGCAGCAGCTACAGTTTAACAACATCAGATGGGAAAACATAGTAGCATATTATGATTCAAGAACAAAACATTCAACTACTGCTCAGATACTGGGAGTTTGTTTAAAAAGGATATTTATATATCAAGAGCTTACGTTCACTTGTGCTCTGCCAGGGCCAAATATCGGTCTGCATGAGGGCATCACTGGATACGTGTATGTGTATATGGTTATGGCATTAACGTCATTTTAACAAGATTAACGCTAACAGCACTAATATATATATATATATGTGTATCTTACATGATTTGTGTGTCTCTGGATGTATTTCACAAACTCAGCAACTTCCTCATCTTTTTCAATGAAGACACCTTCAAAGT
>NC_140544.1:31545877-32000877 GCF_057382185.1 Mchenga conophoros | reverse complement strand
ACCCTAACCCCTAACCCTAACCCTAACCCCTAACCCCTAACCCTAACCCTAACCCTAACCCCCTAACCCTAACCCCCTAACCCTAAAAGCGAATAATTGTGAGCTAATGAGTAAAATTTCCAAAGTCACGTACATACGTTAGATTTCCATGAGCCCAAATAGGGCCTCGTTAGCTCTTTAAAATGCGGCTCAACAAGACAGTATATCATTAAATGTGAACAACAATTAACGGTACAACAGGAATACTTGATTTTGGATGGTTTTATTGAAATGAAGATGAAACGACTAACGTTAGGATTTTACAAAATCACGGCATCTCGTTGGATTTGGACTGAACTTGACAGGGCCTAATTGGCCCCTTGGAAACTTTAAAAATTAAAGCCCAGATTGGCATTAATTAATTACTGTTATTTTATTTGGTTGAATTGTGAACTAATGAGTCAAATTTTCAAAGTCACGTATATACGTTAGACTTCCATGAGCCCAAATAGGGCCTCATTAACTCTTTGAAATGCGACTCAACAAGACAGTATGTCATTAAATGTGAACAACAATTAACGATACAACATTGACCCCTTGGAAACTTTAAAAATTAAAACCCAGAAAGGCATTAATTAATTACTGTTATTTTATTTAGTTGATGACACACCCCAAGGCTTGATCAACCTGGGCGGGGCCTTCCTTGGAAGAGGGTGTCTAGTGATAAATGGCCGAAACACCCAATGATTCCAAGGTCCACTACTGATGATGTGTCCTTAAATATTACCTTAAAAAATTAAAATACACAATAATGTCAAATTAAGGAGACAATAAAAAGATAATACAATAAAATAAATAAAAAGAAAACATAATAATAAATAATAAAGGATTGAAAAGAACATGGATTCAGACTAAGAAAAGTATTTAAACAATAAGGTTAAGTGTGTAAATGAAGGGCATCATATACATGGGGAGTGGCCAAAAGTGCTGTCTCAGGGCCTCCTGGGGGCAAGCTGGTCACTTCTCAAGGACAGAAGGAGGAGGACTGAGACGGGGAAGGGAAATGGGGACTGAGCATGACGTGCGGTGGCCCGTGCCTTTCCAGTGGCCCTCCATCCAACCACCCAGTCGTCGGACGAAGTGGGGAGGGATCATTGCGTTTTCTTTCACAAATCCTAACCAGCCAGTGCCTTCGGAATACAGGTCCCTCTAGAGTCCAGTGATCCTCGTCCGGACCCCCTCCAAGTACCTACTTGTGCCCTCATACAATCAACGATTGTTCGTGAAGTGATAAGTATACTTTTTGGTTAAAATTGGAAGGCTGATCACAGTGCCAACACCGGAGATGGACATCCTTACCCAGGACTCCAACCCCTTAACCTAACCGTGGGGGACCCTAGCCAAGAAATCCAATCCTAACCCTAACCGTGGGATGTCCTGACCAGGGATTTTAACCCTAAACCTAACCAAGGATGGACTTAATTTAGATGAGTTTGTTCTGTTTCATCACTCTTCTCTCCCCTCTGTCTATCCATCTCTTGGGGGCCGAGGGGAGGAATGAGTGACAGCCCGATCCGGCGGGGAGGGAATTCTGCCAGACCGGTGGACCCCTCCTGGCTCTTCCTTCTCCTCTCTCTCTCTCTCTCTCTCTCTCTCTCTCTCTCTCTCTATCTCTATCTCTCTCTCTCTCTCCCTCCCTCTCTCCCGCTTCCTCACCTCTCAAGAGAAGGAATAGTAATAATAATAATAATAATAATGATATAATAGTACTAATAATACTAATATTAAATAATAGTAGATAATACTAATAGTAAATAATATTAATAGTACATAATAATACTAATAATAGTAAATAATAATAATAATAGTGCTAATAATACTAATAGTAGATTATAATAATATCAATAATGGATAATAGTTAATAATATAGAAATAAAATAGAATAATATAGGAAATAAAATAAAATAAAATACAATAAATCAATATAGGATTAAATAGGCTCTTCCTTCTCTTTTCTTTTTTTCTCTCTCTCTCTCTCTCTCTCTTTTTCTCTCTCTCTCTCTCTCTTTCTCACCTCTTTTTTTAAATCAGTGGGAACAAAATGGCTGCCTGTGCTCATCAGGATCCAAAATGGTGGTCCAGCTGGACATGGACTGGTTGCCCCTGGTGACAAGAAGATGGAAGACCCAAGATGGTGGAGGAACTCATCCAGATCCAATATGGCGGTTCGTTGTAAACAAATACAGTCGCCCTTGGTTACAAAATGGTGGAGGGCTAATGCTAATGCTAAGCTAATGCTAACAATTATATGACAGTGACACATGATATAGGACAATATGTACATGTGACTAGTCAACTTTATATTGAATTTCGTTGATGCTAATATGGAAGCTAACATTACACTATGGCTAAAGCTAATGATCCAAGATGGCGATTATAAACAAAATGGTTACCGTGGAGAGAAGATGGCGGATTTCAAAATGGCAGTTCAAGGATACAAAAGTGGTTGCCCTGGATACTGACCAAGTGCATGATGGGAACCAGGAAGTCAGACCAGGCAGAGCACATGGAGCTCAGGGAGCAGATGGCAGACAGGTCAGGCAGTGAGGAAGCCTCATTTGAAGAACAAGGTACAAGTAAGTGGGAATACATGATAACAAATATAGGAAACGAATGAAGGAGAAGCATCTATGTGATGATATTAATACTTTAAATTTGTAGAAGCTAAAAGCGAATAATTGTGAGCTAATGAGTAAAATTTCCAAAGTCACGTACATACGTTAGATTTCCATGAGCCCAAATAGGGCCTCGTTAGCTCTTTAAAATGCGGCTCAACAAGACAGTATATCATTAAATGTGAACAACAATTAACGGTACAACAGGAATACTTGATTTTGGATGGTTTTATTGAAATGAAGATGAAACGACTAACGTTAGGATTTTACAAAATCACGGCATCTCGTTGGATTTGGACTGAACTTGACAGGGCCTAATTGGCCCCTTGGAAACTTTAAAAATTAAAGCCCAGATTGGCATTAATTAATTACTGTTATTTTATTTGGTTGAATTGTGAACTAATGAGTCAAATTTTCAAAGTCACGTATATACGTTAGACTTCCATGAGCCCAAATAGGGCCTCATTAACTCTTTGAAATGCGACTCAACAAGACAGTATGTCATTAAATGTGAACAACAATTAACGATACAACATTGACCCCTTGGAAACTTTAAAAATTAAAACCCAGAAAGGCATTAATTAATTACTGTTATTTTATTTAGTTGATGACACACCCCAAGGCTTGATCAACCTGGGCGGGGCCTTCCTTGGAAGAGGGTGTCTAGTGATAAATGGCCGAAACACCCAATGATTCCAAGGTCCACTACTGATGATGTGTCCTTAAATATTACCTTAAAAAATTAAAATACACAATAATGTCAAATTAAGGAGACAATAAAAAGATAATACAATAAAATAAATAAAAAGAAAACATAATAATAAATAATAAAGGATTGAAAAGAACATGGATTCAGACTAAGAAAAGTATTTAAACAATAAGGTTAAGTGTGTAAATGAAGGGCATCATATACATGGGGAGTGGCCAAAAGTGCTGTCTCAGGGCCTCCTGGGGGCAAGCTGGTCACTTCTCAAGGACAGAAGGAGGAGGACTGAGACGGGGAAGGGAAATGGGGACTGAGCATGACGTGCGGTGGCCCGTGCCTTTCCAGTGGCCCTCCATCCAACCACCCAGTCGTCGGACGAAGTGGGGAGGGATCATTGCGTTTTCTTTCACAAATCCTAACCAGCCAGTGCCTTCGGAATACAGGTCCCTCTAGAGTCCAGTGATCCTCGTCCGGACCCCCTCCAAGTACCTACTTGTGCCCTCATACAATCAACGATTGTTCGTGAAGTGATAAGTATACTTTTTGGTTAAAATTGGAAGGCTGATCACAGTGCCAACACCGGAGATGGACATCCTTACCCAGGACTCCAACCCCTTAACCTAACCGTGGGGGACCCTAGCCAAGAAATCCAATCCTAACCCTAACCGTGGGATGTCCTGACCAGGGATTTTAACCCTAAACCTAACCAAGGATGGACTTAATTTAGATGAGTTTGTTCTGTTTCATCACTCTTCTCTCCCCTCTGTCTATCCATCTCTTGGGGGCCGAGGGGAGGAATGAGTGACAGCCCGATCCGGCGGGGAGGGAATTCTGCCAGACCGGTGGACCCCTCCTGGCTCTTCCTTCTCTCTCTCTCTCTCTCTCTCTCTCTCTCTCTCTCTCTCTCTCTCTATCTCTATCTCTCTCTCTCTCTCCCTCCCTCTCTCCCGCTTCCTCACCTCTCAAGAGAAGGAATAGTAATAATAATAATAATAATAATGATATAATAGTACTAATAATACTAATATTAAATAATAGTAGATAATACTAATAGTAAATAATATTAATAGTACATAATAATACTAATAATAGTAAATAATAATAATAATAGTGCTAATAATACTAATAGTAGATTATAATAATATCAATAATGGATAATAGTTAATAATATAGAAATAAAATAGAATAATATAGGAAATAAAATAAAATAAAATACAATAAATCAATATAGGATTAAATAGGCTCTTCCTTCTCTTTTCTTTTTTTCTCTCTCTCTCTCTCTCTCTCTTTTTCTCTCTCTCTCTCTCTCTTTCTCACCTCTTTTTTTAAATCAGTGGGAACAAAATGGCTGCCTGTGCTCATCAGGATCCAAAATGGTGGTCCAGCTGGACATGGACTGGTTGCCCCTGGTGACAAGAAGATGGAAGACCCAAGATGGTGGAGGAACTCATCCAGATCCAATATGGCGGTTCGTTGTAAACAAATACAGTCGCCCTTGGTTACAAAATGGTGGAGGGCTAATGCTAATGCTAAGCTAATGCTAACAATTATATGACAGTGACACATGATATAGGACAATATGTACATGTGACTAGTCAACTTTATATTGAATTTCGTTGATGCTAATATGGAAGCTAACATTACACTATGGCTAAAGCTAATGATCCAAGATGGCGATTATAAACAAAATGGTTACCGTGGAGAGAAGATGGCGGATTTCAAAATGGCAGTTCAAGGATACAAAAGTGGTTGCCCTGGATACTGACCAAGTGCATGATGGGAACCAGGAAGTCAGACCAGGCAGAGCACATGGAGCTCAGGGAGCAGATGGCAGACAGGTCAGGCAGTGAGGAAGCCTCATTTGAAGAACAAGGTACAAGTAAGTGGGAATACATGATAACAAATATAGGAAACGAATGAAGGAGAAGCATCTATGTGATGATATTAATACTTTAAATTTGTAGAAGCTAAAAGCGAATAATTGTGAGCTAATGAGTAAAATTTCCAAAGTCACGTACATACGTTAGATTTCCATGAGCCCAAATAGGGCCTCGTTAGCTCTTTAAAATGCGGCTCAACAAGACAGTATATCATTAAATGTGAACAACAATTAACGGTACAACAGGAATACTTGATTTTGGATGGTTTTATTGAAATGAAGATGAAACGACTAACGTTAGGATTTTACAAAATCACGGCATCTCGTTGGATTTGGACTGAACTTGACAGGGCCTAATTGGCCCCTTGGAAACTTTAAAAATTAAAGCCCAGATTGGCATTAATTAATTACTGTTATTTTATTTGGTTGAATTGTGAACTAATGAGTCAAATTTTCAAAGTCACGTATATACGTTAGACTTCCATGAGCCCAAATAGGGCCTCATTAACTCTTTGAAATGCGACTCAACAAGACAGTATGTCATTAAATGTGAACAACAATTAACGATACAACATTGACCCCTTGGAAACTTTAAAAATTAAAACCCAGAAAGGCATTAATTAATTACTGTTATTTTATTTAGTTGATGACACACCCCAAGGCTTGATCAACCTGGGCGGGGCCTTCCTTGGAAGAGGGTGTCTAGTGATAAATGGCCGAAACACCCAATGATTCCAAGGTCCACTACTGATGATGTGTCCTTAAATATTACCTTAAAAAATTAAAATACACAATAATGTCAAATTAAGGAGACAATAAAAAGATAATACAATAAAATAAATAAAAAGAAAACATAATAATAAATAATAAAGGATTGAAAAGAACATGGATTCAGACTAAGAAAAGTATTTAAACAATAAGGTTAAGTGTGTAAATGAAGGGCATCATATACATGGGGAGTGGCCAAAAGTGCTGTCTCAGGGCCTCCTGGGGGCAAGCTGGTCACTTCTCAAGGACAGAAGGAGGAGGACTGAGACGGGGAAGGGAAATGGGGACTGAGCATGACGTGCGGTGGCCCGTGCCTTTCCAGTGGCCCTCCATCCAACCACCCAGTCGTCGGACGAAGTGGGGAGGGATCATTGCGTTTTCTTTCACAAATCCTAACCAGCCAGTGCCTTCGGAATACAGGTCCCTCTAGAGTCCAGTGATCCTCGTCCGGACCCCCTCCAAGTACCTACTTGTGCCCTCATACAATCAACGATTGTTCGTGAAGTGATAAGTATACTTTTTGGTTAAAATTGGAAGGCTGATCACAGTGCCAACACCGGAGATGGACATCCTTACCCAGGACTCCAACCCCTTAACCTAACCGTGGGGGACCCTAGCCAAGAAATCCAATCCTAACCCTAACCGTGGGATGTCCTGACCAGGGATTTTAACCCTAAACCTAACCAAGGATGGACTTAATTTAGATGAGTTTGTTCTGTTTCATCACTCTTCTCTCCCCTCTGTCTATCCATCTCTTGGGGGCCGAGGGGAGGAATGAGTGACAGCCCGATCCGGCGGGGAGGGAATTCTGCCAGACCGGTGGACCCCTCCTGGCTCTTCCTTCTCCTCTCTCTCTCTCTCTCTCTCTCTCTCTCTCTCTCTCTCTATCTCTATCTCTCTCTCTCTCTCCCTCCCTCTCTCCCGCTTCCTCACCTCTCAAGAGAAGGAATAGTAATAATAATAATAATAATAATGATATAATAGTACTAATAATACTAATATTAAATAATAGTAGATAATACTAATAGTAAATAATATTAATAGTACATAATAATACTAATAATAGTAAATAATAATAATAATAGTGCTAATAATACTAATAGTAGATTATAATAATATCAATAATGGATAATAGTTAATAATATAGAAATAAAATAGAATAATATAGGAAATAAAATAAAATAAAATACAATAAATCAATATAGGATTAAATAGGCTCTTCCTTCTCTTTTCTTTTTTTCTCTCTCTCTCTCTCTCTCTCTTTTTCTCTCTCTCTCTCTCTCTTTCTCACCTCTTTTTTTAAATCAGTGGGAACAAAATGGCTGCCTGTGCTCATCAGGATCCAAAATGGTGGTCCAGCTGGACATGGACTGGTTGCCCCTGGTGACAAGAAGATGGAAGACCCAAGATGGTGGAGGAACTCATCCAGATCCAATATGGCGGTTCGTTGTAAACAAATACAGTCGCCCTTGGTTACAAAATGGTGGAGGGCTAATGCTAATGCTAAGCTAATGCTAACAATTATATGACAGTGACACATGATATAGGACAATATGTACATGTGACTAGTCAACTTTATATTGAATTTCGTTGATGCTAATATGGAAGCTAACATTACACTATGGCTAAAGCTAATGATCCAAGATGGCGATTATAAACAAAATGGTTACCGTGGAGAGAAGATGGCGGATTTCAAAATGGCAGTTCAAGGATACAAAAGTGGTTGCCCTGGATACTGACCAAGTGCATGATGGGAACCAGGAAGTCAGACCAGGCAGAGCACATGGAGCTCAGGGAGCAGATGGCAGACAGGTCAGGCAGTGAGGAAGCCTCATTTGAAGAACAAGGTACAAGTAAGTGGGAATACATGATAACAAATATAGGAAACGAATGAAGGAGAAGCATCTATGTGATGATATTAATACTTTAAATTTGTAGAAGCTAAAAGCGAATAATTGTGAGCTAATGAGTAAAATTTCCAAAGTCACGTACATACGTTAGATTTCCATGAGCCCAAATAGGGCCTCGTTAGCTCTTTAAAATGCGGCTCAACAAGACAGTATATCATTAAATGTGAACAACAATTAACGGTACAACAGGAATACTTGATTTTGGATGGTTTTATTGAAATGAAGATGAAACGACTAACGTTAGGATTTTACAAAATCACGGCATCTCGTTGGATTTGGACTGAACTTGACAGGGCCTAATTGGCCCCTTGGAAACTTTAAAAATTAAAGCCCAGATTGGCATTAATTAATTACTGTTATTTTATTTGGTTGAATTGTGAACTAATGAGTCAAATTTTCAAAGTCACGTATATACGTTAGACTTCCATGAGCCCAAATAGGGCCTCATTAACTCTTTGAAATGCGACTCAACAAGACAGTATGTCATTAAATGTGAACAACAATTAACGATACAACATTGACCCCTTGGAAACTTTAAAAATTAAAACCCAGAAAGGCATTAATTAATTACTGTTATTTTATTTAGTTGATGACACACCCCAAGGCTTGATCAACCTGGGCGGGGCCTTCCTTGGAAGAGGGTGTCTAGTGATAAATGGCCGAAACACCCAATGATTCCAAGGTCCACTACTGATGATGTGTCCTTAAATATTACCTTAAAAAATTAAAATACACAATAATGTCAAATTAAGGAGACAATAAAAAGATAATACAATAAAATAAATAAAAAGAAAACATAATAATAAATAATAAAGGATTGAAAAGAACATGGATTCAGACTAAGAAAAGTATTTAAACAATAAGGTTAAGTGTGTAAATGAAGGGCATCATATACATGGGGAGTGGCCAAAAGTGCTGTCTCAGGGCCTCCTGGGGGCAAGCTGGTCACTTCTCAAGGACAGAAGGAGGAGGACTGAGACGGGGAAGGGAAATGGGGACTGAGCATGACGTGCGGTGGCCCGTGCCTTTCCAGTGGCCCTCCATCCAACCACCCAGTCGTCGGACGAAGTGGGGAGGGATCATTGCGTTTTCTTTCACAAATCCTAACCAGCCAGTGCCTTCGGAATACAGGTCCCTCTAGAGTCCAGTGATCCTCGTCCGGACCCCCTCCAAGTACCTACTTGTGCCCTCATACAATCAACGATTGTTCGTGAAGTGATAAGTATACTTTTTGGTTAAAATTGGAAGGCTGATCACAGTGCCAACACCGGAGATGGACATCCTTACCCAGGACTCCAACCCCTTAACCTAACCGTGGGGGACCCTAGCCAAGAAATCCAATCCTAACCCTAACCGTGGGATGTCCTGACCAGGGATTTTAACCCTAAACCTAACCAAGGATGGACTTAATTTAGATGAGTTTGTTCTGTTTCATCACTCTTCTCTCCCCTCTGTCTATCCATCTCTTGGGGGCCGAGGGGAGGAATGAGTGACAGCCCGATCCGGCGGGGAGGGAATTCTGCCAGACCGGTGGACCCCTCCTGGCTCTTCCTTCTCCTCTCTCTCTCTCTCTCTCTCTCTCTCTCTCTCTCTCTCTATCTCTATCTCTCTCTCTCTCTCCCTCCCTCTCTCCCGCTTCCTCACCTCTCAAGAGAAGGAATAGTAATAATAATAATAATAATAATGATATAATAGTACTAATAATACTAATATTAAATAATAGTAGATAATACTAATAGTAAATAATATTAATAGTACATAATAATACTAATAATAGTAAATAATAATAATAATAGTGCTAATAATACTAATAGTAGATTATAATAATATCAATAATGGATAATAGTTAATAATATAGAAATAAAATAGAATAATATAGGAAATAAAATAAAATAAAATACAATAAATCAATATAGGATTAAATAGGCTCTTCCTTCTCTTTTCTTTTTTTCTCTCTCTCTCTCTCTCTCTCTTTTTCTCTCTCTCTCTCTCTCTTTCTCACCTCTTTTTTTAAATCAGTGGGAACAAAATGGCTGCCTGTGCTCATCAGGATCCAAAATGGTGGTCCAGCTGGACATGGACTGGTTGCCCCTGGTGACAAGAAGATGGAAGACCCAAGATGGTGGAGGAACTCATCCAGATCCAATATGGCGGTTCGTTGTAAACAAATACAGTCGCCCTTGGTTACAAAATGGTGGAGGGCTAATGCTAATGCTAAGCTAATGCTAACAATTATATGACAGTGACACATGATATAGGACAATATGTACATGTGACTAGTCAACTTTATATTGAATTTCGTTGATGCTAATATGGAAGCTAACATTACACTATGGCTAAAGCTAATGATCCAAGATGGCGATTATAAACAAAATGGTTACCGTGGAGAGAAGATGGCGGATTTCAAAATGGCAGTTCAAGGATACAAAAGTGGTTGCCCTGGATACTGACCAAGTGCATGATGGGAACCAGGAAGTCAGACCAGGCAGAGCACATGGAGCTCAGGGAGCAGATGGCAGACAGGTCAGGCAGTGAGGAAGCCTCATTTGAAGAACAAGGTACAAGTAAGTGGGAATACATGATAACAAATATAGGAAACGAATGAAGGAGAAGCATCTATGTGATGATATTAATACTTTAAATTTGTAGAAGCTAAAAGCGAATAATTGTGAGCTAATGAGTAAAATTTCCAAAGTCACGTACATACGTTAGATTTCCATGAGCCCAAATAGGGCCTCGTTAGCTCTTTAAAATGCGGCTCAACAAGACAGTATATCATTAAATGTGAACAACAATTAACGGTACAACAGGAATACTTGATTTTGGATGGTTTTATTGAAATGAAGATGAAACGACTAACGTTAGGATTTTACAAAATCACGGCATCTCGTTGGATTTGGACTGAACTTGACAGGGCCTAATTGGCCCCTTGGAAACTTTAAAAATTAAAGCCCAGATTGGCATTAATTAATTACTGTTATTTTATTTGGTTGAATTGTGAACTAATGAGTCAAATTTTCAAAGTCACGTATATACGTTAGACTTCCATGAGCCCAAATAGGGCCTCATTAACTCTTTGAAATGCGACTCAACAAGACAGTATGTCATTAAATGTGAACAACAATTAACGATACAACATTGACCCCTTGGAAACTTTAAAAATTAAAACCCAGAAAGGCATTAATTAATTACTGTTATTTTATTTAGTTGATGACACACCCCAAGGCTTGATCAACCTGGGCGGGGCCTTCCTTGGAAGAGGGTGTCTAGTGATAAATGGCCGAAACACCCAATGATTCCAAGGTCCACTACTGATGATGTGTCCTTAAATATTACCTTAAAAAATTAAAATACACAATAATGTCAAATTAAGGAGACAATAAAAAGATAATACAATAAAATAAATAAAAAGAAAACATAATAATAAATAATAAAGGATTGAAAAGAACATGGATTCAGACTAAGAAAAGTATTTAAACAATAAGGTTAAGTGTGTAAATGAAGGGCATCATATACATGGGGAGTGGCCAAAAGTGCTGTCTCAGGGCCTCCTGGGGGCAAGCTGGTCACTTCTCAAGGACAGAAGGAGGAGGACTGAGACGGGGAAGGGAAATGGGGACTGAGCATGACGTGCGGTGGCCCGTGCCTTTCCAGTGGCCCTCCATCCAACCACCCAGTCGTCGGACGAAGTGGGGAGGGATCATTGCGTTTTCTTTCACAAATCCTAACCAGCCAGTGCCTTCGGAATACAGGTCCCTCTAGAGTCCAGTGATCCTCGTCCGGACCCCCTCCAAGTACCTACTTGTGCCCTCATACAATCAACGATTGTTCGTGAAGTGATAAGTATACTTTTTGGTTAAAATTGGAAGGCTGATCACAGTGCCAACACCGGAGATGGACATCCTTACCCAGGACTCCAACCCCTTAACCTAACCGTGGGGGACCCTAGCCAAGAAATCCAATCCTAACCCTAACCGTGGGATGTCCTGACCAGGGATTTTAACCCTAAACCTAACCAAGGATGGACTTAATTTAGATGAGTTTGTTCTGTTTCATCACTCTTCTCTCCCCTCTGTCTATCCATCTCTTGGGGGCCGAGGGGAGGAATGAGTGACAGCCCGATCCGGCGGGGAGGGAATTCTGCCAGACCGGTGGACCCCTCCTGGCTCTTCCTTCTCCTCTCTCTCTCTCTCTCTCTCTCTCTCTCTCTCTCTCTCTCTCTCTCTCTATCTCTATCTCTCTCTCTCTCTCCCTCCCTCTCTCCCGCTTCCTCACCTCTCAAGAGAAGGAATAGTAATAATAATAATAATAATAATGATATAATAGTACTAATAATACTAATATTAAATAATAGTAGATAATACTAATAGTAAATAATATTAATAGTACATAATAATACTAATAATAGTAAATAATAATAATAATAGTGCTAATAATACTAATAGTAGATTATAATAATATCAATAATGGATAATAGTTAATAATATAGAAATAAAATAGAATAATATAGGAAATAAAATAAAATAAAATACAATAAATCAATATAGGATTAAATAGGCTCTTCCTTCTCTTTTCTTTTTTTCTCTCTCTCTCTCTCTCTCTCTTTTTCTCTCTCTCTCTCTCTCTTTCTCACCTCTTTTTTTAAATCAGTGGGAACAAAATGGCTGCCTGTGCTCATCAGGATCCAAAATGGTGGTCCAGCTGGACATGGACTGGTTGCCCCTGGTGACAAGAAGATGGAAGACCCAAGATGGTGGAGGAACTCATCCAGATCCAATATGGCGGTTCGTTGTAAACAAATACAGTCGCCCTTGGTTACAAAATGGTGGAGGGCTAATGCTAATGCTAAGCTAATGCTAACAATTATATGACAGTGACACATGATATAGGACAATATGTACATGTGACTAGTCAACTTTATATTGAATTTCGTTGATGCTAATATGGAAGCTAACATTACACTATGGCTAAAGCTAATGATCCAAGATGGCGATTATAAACAAAATGGTTACCGTGGAGAGAAGATGGCGGATTTCAAAATGGCAGTTCAAGGATACAAAAGTGGTTGCCCTGGATACTGACCAAGTGCATGATGGGAACCAGGAAGTCAGACCAGGCAGAGCACATGGAGCTCAGGGAGCAGATGGCAGACAGGTCAGGCAGTGAGGAAGCCTCATTTGAAGAACAAGGTACAAGTAAGTGGGAATACATGATAACAAATATAGGAAACGAATGAAGGAGAAGCATCTATGTGATGATATTAATACTTTAAATTTGTAGAAGCTAAAAGCGAATAATTGTGAGCTAATGAGTAAAATTTCCAAAGTCACGTACATACGTTAGATTTCCATGAGCCCAAATAGGGCCTCGTTAGCTCTTTAAAATGCGGCTCAACAAGACAGTATATCATTAAATGTGAACAACAATTAACGGTACAACAGGAATACTTGATTTTGGATGGTTTTATTGAAATGAAGATGAAACGACTAACGTTAGGATTTTACAAAATCACGGCATCTCGTTGGATTTGGACTGAACTTGACAGGGCCTAATTGGCCCCTTGGAAACTTTAAAAATTAAAGCCCAGATTGGCATTAATTAATTACTGTTATTTTATTTGGTTGAATTGTGAACTAATGAGTCAAATTTTCAAAGTCACGTATATACGTTAGACTTCCATGAGCCCAAATAGGGCCTCATTAACTCTTTGAAATGCGACTCAACAAGACAGTATGTCATTAAATGTGAACAACAATTAACGATACAACATTGACCCCTTGGAAACTTTAAAAATTAAAACCCAGAAAGGCATTAATTAATTACTGTTATTTTATTTAGTTGATGACACACCCCAAGGCTTGATCAACCTGGGCGGGGCCTTCCTTGGAAGAGGGTGTCTAGTGATAAATGGCCGAAACACCCAATGATTCCAAGGTCCACTACTGATGATGTGTCCTTAAATATTACCTTAAAAAATTAAAATACACAATAATGTCAAATTAAGGAGACAATAAAAAGATAATACAATAAAATAAATAAAAAGAAAACATAATAATAAATAATAAAGGATTGAAAAGAACATGGATTCAGACTAAGAAAAGTATTTAAACAATAAGGTTAAGTGTGTAAATGAAGGGCATCATATACATGGGGAGTGGCCAAAAGTGCTGTCTCAGGGCCTCCTGGGGGCAAGCTGGTCACTTCTCAAGGACAGAAGGAGGAGGACTGAGACGGGGAAGGGAAATGGGGACTGAGCATGACGTGCGGTGGCCCGTGCCTTTCCAGTGGCCCTCCATCCAACCACCCAGTCGTCGGACGAAGTGGGGAGGGATCATTGCGTTTTCTTTCACAAACCCTAACCCTAACCCCCCTAACCCTAAAGAAAAAGACAAGTAGTCACGTACAAGAAAGAAAGATAAGCAGAAAAAGAAAAAGACAAGAAGTCAGAAACAGAAAAAGACAAGAAGTCACGTACAAGAGAGAAAGGTAAAGAAACCGAGTAAGATAAAACAAAGAGAATAATGTAAACAAACACACGGAAAGGATTTAATGGAAGGGGGTGCCATAAACAAAAATACAGTGAACAAAGGACGGGATGTCAAAAAAGACAGGGGGTGCCATAAAAAATAGTAAGAAAACTAAAGATATGAAAGACAAGAAGTCACGTAAAAAAGAAAGACAAGAAGTCAGAAAAAGAAAAAGACAAGAAGTCAGAAAAAGAAAAAGACAAGCAGTCACGTAAAAGAAAGAAAGCTAAGCAGAAAAAGAAAAAGACAAGAAGTCAACTTAAGAAAGCCCAAGTGGGAGGAGCTAACAAAAGTATAAAAGGCCAAGAGAGGCAGACAGAAAACAGAAGACACACTGGGTCGGCCTGAAGAAGGCAAAAATATGCCGAAACGTCGCGAACGGCCCAGTGAATGCTAAATGTGCACTAAAACCCTAGATATGGGCAATTTTTTGAACCAGGGCAGGGACACCACCACCCGGCCCCATCGATGGCCCGTGCACCTCAGGCTACCAGCTTGCTGGTGGCCTGATTCTTTTCTCAACACCTAACCAGCCAGTGCCTCGTGGGGTTGGGGGTGCCCCTGCCCTCTATCTTACCCTAACCCTAACCATAGGGGGGTCCCTAAAACAAAAAACAAAAAACGAAGACAAGAAGTCACGTACAGAAAAACAAGTAGAAAAAGAAAAAGACAAGAAGTCACGTAAAAAAGAAAAACAAGTAGAAAAAGAAAAAGACAAGAAGTCAGAAAAAGAAAAAGACAAGTAGTCACGTACAAGAAAGAAAGATAAGCAGAAAAAGAAAAAGACAAGAAGTCAGAAACAGAAAAAGACAAGAAGTCACGTACAAGAGAGAAAGGTAAAGAAACCGAGTAAGATAAAACAAAGAGAATAATGTAAACAAACACACGGAAAGGATTTAATGGAAGGGGGTGCCATAAACAAAAATACAGTGAACAAAGGACGGGATGTCAAAAAAGACAGGGGGTGCCATAAAAAATAGTAAGAAAACTAAAGATATGAAAGACAAGAAGTCACGTAAAAAAGAAAGACAAGAAGTCAGAAAAAGAAAAAGACAAGAAGTCAGAAAAAGAAAAAGACAAGCAGTCACGTAAAAGAAAGAAAGCTAAGCAGAAAAAGAAAAAGACAAGAAGTCAACTTAAGAAAGCCCAAGTGGGAGGAGCTAACAAAAGTATAAAAGGCCAAGAGAGGCAGACAGAAAACAGAAGACACACTGGGTCGGCCTGAAGAAGGCAAAAATATGCCGAAACGTCGCGAACGGCCCAGTGAATGCTAAATGTGCACTAAAACCCTAGATATGGGCAATTTTTTGAACCAGGGCAGGGACACCACCACCCGGCCCCATCGATGGCCCGTGCACCTCAGGCTACCAGCTTGCTGGTGGCCTGATTCTTTTCTCAACACCTAACCCCCTAACCACCTGCCACTCTGATTGGACACGAGAGTTGGTCATCCCCCACCCCTTGAGTGGACCCTAAACCTAACCTCCACACCCCTCCTCCCCCCACCTCTCTGACTGCATCTATTACATTCCATTTGGAACTCCACTGGGGGGGTCCTGGACGCCTGAGATGGGAGCAGGTATGGTCTGTGCATTGGAGCGCGGCCCCCTTCGGGGACCGTGCTCCCAACTTTGATTTCCCCTAACCCCTAACCACCTGCCACTCTGATTGGACACGAGAGTTGGTCATCCCCCACCCCTTGAGTGGACCCTAAACCTAACCTCCACACCCCTCCTCCCCCCACCTCTCTGACTGCATCTATTACATTCCATTTGGAACTCCACTGGGGGGGTCCTGGACGCCTGAGATGGGAGCAGGTATGGTCTGTGCATTGGAGTGCGGCCCCCTTCGGGGACCGTGCTCCCAACTTTGATTTCCCCTAACCCTAAGCAAGTCACGTAAAAAGAAAAAGAGAGAACCCAAGAAAGGGAAAACAAATAGAGAAAAAGAAGTGAAAGACAAAGAGAAACAAAGAAAAAAGGAAACACAGAAAGAAAGCACGTAAAAAGAAAAAGAGAGAACCCAAGAAGTGGGAGGAGCAAAGCAACAGTATAAAAGCCAAGACGGCACACAACACCAGACACACTGAGCTCGGCCTGAAGAAGGCGAAGAAACGCCGAAACGTCGCGAAGAGCTCAGTAGATGCGCATAAACCCAAGATGGGCAATTTTTTGAACTGGGGCAGGTGTCATGGTCCTGGGCCATGTTGGCCCAGTGTTCTTAGTTTTCTTGTATGTTTGTATTTTGTTCCTTATTTAGGCCATGTTTTCTGAGTTGCCCTGTTGTGTTGTTCCCTAAGTGTTTTCCCTTCATGGCTTTTACCCCCTGTGTGCCCTGTGTATTTATGAGCCCTTGTCTCCCTTTGTGGTTGTTTCATGTTTCCCCAGCCCATTATGTCTGTGTTTTCCCCGTGCTCTCTCTCCTCCTGTCTGAACCTCTGTGCACTTCCTGTTTACTTTGTGACTCTCACGCCCGTACATGTCATGTTCAGTTCACCCCGCCCTGTCTCGTTATGATTATCAGTGTCACCTGTGTTCCCCGTGTGTTCCCACTTTCCTCGTTTACCCTCTGTGTATTTCTGTCTGCGTCTCCCTCTGTTCGGCGTGACGTCGTCCCTCATGCTGTGTGTGGATCTCCCTGTGTCTCCCTGTGAGTTCTTAGTTTATGGTTTCCCAGTTTAGTCTAGTTTGTATGTTTGTTCTCCCAGCAAATAAAGCTGTGTTTTGAGTTCACCTCCCCGAGTCTGTGAGTCCTGCATTTTGGGTCCAACTCCTGCCTGCCGCACAGCGATTCCTGACAGTACGACGTCACCACAACATGGACCCAGCGGATTCATCCCGGGAACATGACCTCTCCCGCATCCACCGCCTGATCGAGCGGGTTTCCCTCACTAAGGACGCTAAGACCATGGCAGTTGGGATTAACGCTATTGAAGCGATCCTGGAGGGGAATCCTCATTTGCGCACACTAAAGGGATTTATGGGCTTCATGGACCAGCTGCATGAAGCCCAGGAGGTGCTACAGGCTCGGGAGCTTGCAGCCTTTGTCCGCGCCCAGTATTCTTCGCCGAAGCCGCCGCATCGGCATCGGCCGCAACACAAGGAGCTCTCCGCGGAGTCGGCCGCCGTACAGCAGCAATTGCAACAGGGGAAAGGCGTTTCTGCACCGCGGCCACAGAGCTCCACTTCTTGCCGCTCAGGGCTTAATTCACCTGCCTCCTGCTTGGCGGCGATGTGGTCGCAGGACGAGGACGTCTTTTCTCCATCGTCACCAGTTTCTCCTGTCGCCTCAGCCCCTGCCGCCAGGAGGAAGCGGCGCCACCGCCGTCATTCCTCACTACAACCGGAGCCCAATCACTCGTCAGAACAGCAGGCAATGGTGAGTGATGTTGACTGTACCCCTATTGCTTGTACCCCTATTGCTTCACCTGCAAATAGTAATGGGAACTGTTTTCTTCTCACGGCTAAGAGTAGTGAGGTGAAGGCGGTTTGTTCCATGGACATTCACCCCGGCCCCGTAGAAAGAAAAGACTCCCTGACTAATTATGTTGATGCTTTTTCCGCTGAAGAATCAGAATGCATGGGCAAAACTCTGATTGTGCACCCTCTGTTGGAGCCTGCTAAGAACTCTTCTGTCGATACAGAGTTAACCCCGGACAGTTTGAATTCAGTTTTGACATGTACTGCTGAATCTATGAATGACGCTGTGGGTTCGCAACCCAAGAATGGGGAGGGGGACTTAACGGGCTGTTTCTGCCCTGTTCTCTTAGAGCAGGGAAGCCTAAGCAGAACTGTTTCTTCTGAACTCGTTCAGCTAGTTAAACCGAGCCCTAGAGGCTCAGGGGAGCCTATACCACCCCCTGCATCACGCTCACTACAAACACCTCCTCAACCGTTAGCCCATTCAGCAGCCCAGCTCGCTGTTCAGCTGCCCTCAGCTCAGTCAGCTGCCCAGTTAGCTACTCCGTTACCTGCAGCTCAATCATCTGCTCCTTCACTAGTTTCATTCTCACCACAACGGTCACTTCAGTCTTTCTCAACCCAGTCTCCTGCTGAGCAGCCAACTTTTCTCACTCGTATTAAGCAGGAAAACATGTTCAACAGGACTGTTTTCGTCCCTCGAAAGCTGGCCCGATTAGAGACATTTACTACCTCCAGGGCCTCCCCAGAGTCCGAGTTTCAACCCGCAGTTGACTCTGGACCCCTGGGGGCTAAGGAGTCAGCCGAGGACTGCACCCAACTGTTGCCTCCTGAGCCTAACCTATGTGTTGCTCAGCCCCAGTCAGCATCAACGCTGCCAGAGGCCCGTGCGCCTGCTGGTCCTGCTCTGTCCCTGCCAGAGGCCCGTGCGCCTGCTGGTCCTGCTCTGTCCCTGCCAGAGGCCCGTGCGCCTGCTGGTCCTGCTCTGCGTTTTCCAGAGGTCCCCGGGCCTGCTGGTTCTGTTCCGTGTTTTCCAGAGGTCCCCGGGCCTGCTGGTTCTGAAACTGTTTTTGCTGGGGGGCCCGAGGAGCCCGTCCAGCCTTCTGCTTCGTCAGCTGGGGGGCCCGAGGAGCCCGTCCAGCACCATGCCTCGTCTGCTGGGGGGCCCGAGGAGCCCATCCGGCCTCAAGCCACGTCAGCTGGAGGGCCCGAGGAGCCCGTCCAGCACCATGCCACGTCTGCTGGAGGGCCCGAGGAGCCCGTTCAGCTTCCTTCCACGTCAGCTGTACAGGCTGGGAAGCAGCCTGCTAGGAATGGCGTGAGCTTTCTCTCCGCCTCGGACTGCTTTCTGCTTCAGCCGTCTCTTCCGGCTGGAGGGCCCGAGGGGCCCGTTCAGCCACCTGTCTCCGCTGGAGGGTCCGAGGGGCCCGTTCAGCCTCCTGTCTCCGCTGGAGGGTCCGAGGGGCCCGTTCAGCCTCCTGTCTCCGCTGGAGGGTCCGAGGGGCCTGTCCAGCCTCACGCCTCGTCAGCTGGAGGGTCCGAGGGGCCCGTTCAGCCTCCTGTCTCCGCTGGAGGGTCCGAGGGGCCCGTTCAGCCTCCTGTCTCCGCTGGAGGGTCCGAGGGGCCCGTTCAGCCTCACGCCGCATCAGCTGGAGGGCCCGAGGAGCCTGTCCAGCCGCCACCTGCGACCGCCTCGTCGTCGCCTGGTCCGGCTGCATCCGCCTGTGCTTCTGCTACGCCTGGTCCGGTCTCAGCCTCTGCTTCTGGTCCAGCTTTGGCTTCTGCTTCTGCTCCGCCTGGCCCAGCTTCGGCTTCAGCCTGTGCTCCCCCTGGTCCAGCCTCAGCCTCTGCAGCTCCGCCTGGTCCAGCCTCAGCCTCTGCAGCTCCGCCTGGTCCAGCCTCAGCCTCTGCAACCTCGTCTGGTCCGGCCTCCGAGTCTTCGTCCTCGTCTGGTCCGGCCTCCGAGTCTTCGTCCTCGTCTGGTCCCGCCTCGGCCTGTGCTTCGCCTGGTCCGGCCCCCGCATCGCCACCGTCTGGTCCTGCCTCGTCTGGTCCTGCCTCGTCTGGTCCTGCCTCGACTGGTCCTGTGCCCACCAGGCCATGGCCAGCATGCCTGAGACTAGAGGGCCGCCGCTGCCTTCCGCGCGGTCGGCCCCCTGAACCGCTCCGTCGTCTCCTTCGCCGCCGCCGCTGCCTTCCGCGCGGTCGGCCCCCTGAACTGCTCCGTCGTCGTCCCCCCCTTCGCCATCGCCGCTGCCTTCCGCACAGCCGGCCTCCGGGCCAACTCTGTCACCTGTGCCACCCGCCTGGTCGGCCCCCCGACCGTGTGGCCCGTGAACTCTTGTGCCTGTGGGCTCTGGGTCGGCCCCCTGAACCTTATTTGGACTATAGTCATGTGCTCCTGTGTTTTCTGTTGTTTGTTTTTGTTTCCCGTTCTGGTCCCTCCGTCCTGGTCCCCCGCCTCCCGCCCTGGGTGGGTTGTTTTCTGTTTTTGTTTTTTCGGGTTTGGGCTGTCGGGAGCCAGCCCTTGAGGGGGGGGTACTGTCATGGTCCTGGGCCATGTTGGCCCAGTGTTCTTAGTTTTCTTGTATGTTTGTATTTTGTTCCTTATTTAGGCCATGTTTTCTGAGTTGCCCTGTTGTGTTGTTCCCTAAGTGTTTTCCCTTCATGGCTTTTACCCCCTGTGTGCCCTGTGTATTTATGAGCCCTCGTCTCCCTTTGTGGTTGTTTCATGTTTCCCCAGCCCGTTATGTCTGTGTTTTCCCCGTGCTCTCTCTCCTCCTGTCTGAACCTCTGTGCACTTCCTGTTTACTTTGTGACTCTCACGCCCGTACATGTCATGTTCAGTTCACCCCGCCCTGTCTCGTTATGATTATCAGTGTCACCTGTGTTCCCCGTGTGTTCCCACTTTCCTCGTTTACCCTCTGTGTATTTCTGTCTGCGTCTCCCTCTGTTCGGCGTGACGTCGTCCCTCATGCTGTGTGTGGATCTCCCTGTGTCTCCCTGTGAGTTCTTAGTTTATGGTTTCCCAGTTTAGTCTAGTTTGTATGTTTGTTCTCCCAGCAAATAAAGCTGTGTTTTGAGTTCACCTCCCCGAGTCTGTGAGTCCTGCATTTTGGGTCCAACTCCTGCCTGCCGCACAGCGATTCCTGACAGCAGGGGTACCACTATCCTGTCCCACGGTGGAGAGTGCATCTCAGGGAACCGGCGATTGCTGGTTCCCTGATCTTTTTTCAACACCCTAACCCTCCATCCCATGGGGAATGGGAGCAGTAACAAAGGTGTTGCGTTTATATTTTTGTTGAGTGTATATAGCACTGAGGTGATCCCTGTTGTAAATAAATCTCCTTTTGTTCTCTGAGAAAGAACTGTCTGCGCGTGAGTCCGTTCAGTAGCCATGACACATGGTTTATTCAATGTGTATTTTCAGTGTGGTTTAACTTGCTAATCTGATCTGAAATACTTTCCTTGAATGTGCCTTAATTTCACCTCTTTTTTTCTTTCTTCTTTTCTTAGCTTACTGAAAATGTTGGCGACCAAAGGCCGGATCCAGGGATGTGTGCTGCTTGTGCTACTGGCGTTATGTGGGCAAACTGCTCGCTGTCAACATCGATACAAAGGTAAAGTGCAATCCCAGGGTTGTGTGCTGCTTGTGGTACTCGCTTTATGTGGACAGACTGCTTGCTATCAACATCAATACAAAGATAACAAAAGAATAGCCTAGTGTAACGTAGTGTTTTAATGTTTTTTTTTCTAGAATGATTCAAATGTTACTATCATTTAATAATAATAATAATAATGGATTGGATTTATATAGCGCTTTTCAAGGCACCCAAAGCGCTTTACAATGCCACTATTCATTCACTCTCGCATTCATACACTGGTGGAGGCAAGCTACGGTTGTAGCCACAGCTGCCCTGGGGCAGACTGACAGAAGCGAGGCTGCCATTTCGCGCCATCGGCCCCTCTGGCCAACACAAGTAGGCGGTAGGGTAAAGTGTCTTGCCCAAGGACACAACGACCAGGACAGAGAGCCCAGGGATCGAACCGGCGACCTTCCGGTTACAGATACGCTTCCCAACCCCCTGAGCCACGGTCACCCCAACCCCGCAGGCTCTGCGACCCGTGAAGAACTGAGACTCCTTCTGGTCGGTAAAACAGGACCTGTACAGCACCGAGCACCTGAAACACAGACAGTTTGTTGATATTGTAATCAAAGATACAGCCCCGGGGGGGCATTTTAAAAACGCACCCTCCCTATTGCGCATGTCCCTAAAAGGTATGGCCTTCCAGATTGCCTCAGTTGTATCATGAGTGTAATTTCAAATAAAATAAAATAAAACTCAGAAGCGTCTGTGTGTTGTATTCTTCTTTTTCTTCTTCTTCATCTTCTTCTTCTTCTTCTTCTTCTTCTTCTTCATCTTCTTCTTATTATTATTATTATTATTATTATTATTATTATTATCATTATTATCATTCTTGTGATTATGCTTCATTTTTATGTACTGGGGTATCAATGACCCCCATGCTGCCGCAGCAGCTTCTGTGCATGGCCCCCAAGTGCTACGTTTTCTTTCCCGATCCCCTGACAAACCGATTAGAATCGCTCTGGGGCACTCTTCGACCCCAAATGATCGTTCTGTTTTTTTCATTTTCATTCACCTGTCTCTACTGAGGGTGGGGTACTTTGGGACCCCCGGGGTCTGGGGCTGCCCCGAAGGGGAGCACAAGGGTTAAGCTGAGCAAACACTGTGCAATTTTTTTCAGTCACGTTATTCAGCTCCTCCTCAAACTGTAAAATTGAATCTCAGGGGTTAAAAGTTCATAGGTCACGATGCAGGGTCTCACACTATACGGCCTGATGCTCTGATGCGACCTGAGTGCTCAAACTGTGCCTCCATAACATGAAGCTTATCATACAAAATCTGTCTCTCGCTCTCCCTCTCTCTGTCTTACAGACACACACACACACACACCACCATCAACTTTGCTAAATTACTAATGAACAGTGTTGGGACTAACGCGTTATTAAGTAACGCGTTACAGTAACTACGTTATTATTGTGGTAACGAGCACGGTAACTAGTTATTATGCCAAAATCAGGAACGCGTTACTCGTTACTGGGATTTAGATAGGGTCGTTACTCGTTACTTCGAGTGGTGGCTATCGCGGAGCTTCCACAGATTCAGTAACATTAGCAAGTGGTGGAGGCCAGCAGGTGGATGAAGGAAAGGGGACCCGAGGCGGCCGCCGGTCCAAGTGTGAACTGAACTTCAGGTAAGAAGTTATGACCTGCAGTCTCTCTGGGTCAGATATGAACCAAGTTTTGGTCGAGTTTATTTTCATTGTGCTGACTTTTTCCGTACTGCGTGCTAGCTAGCATGACGGAGTTTCTATACAGCTGGGTGGTGCTATGAAGTTACTGATGTTGAACTTTATTTTGTTCATAAGTTATTAGAGTTGCCAACCGTCCCGTCTGGTATTCAGAGAAATATTGAGGTGAAAAGGAACAGTTTGTCCCGTAATTCAGCTACAATGAAAAAGACACAAAGCTGCAGTTATTCTGTGTTTACGCTGCACAGCTGCCTCTTCTTTCATTCTCCCCCTCCCTCTCCCATTTCTACTTCTACAATCATGAAAACTGATCAATGATCAGCTGATCGGCTCTCTTGTTTGTTTATCGCTCACTTTGCGCTGAAAGAGGAAACCAGCGGATGTCGCGCTAAACAACAGCAGCACGTTTAAGCTTGATCAGCTGTTGTTAGAATTTATTTAATATTAATTTCTAGTATCAGCTGATGTTTGCTGGAGCCACAGCTGTAAAGCTGCTGGTCATGATGTCGGTTTGGTTATGTGGTGAGAGGGAAACATGAAGATGAAACCAGGAGATGTCCTTACTGGATCATCAGAGCTGAACAGGTGATGGAGAAACAGGTTTACCTTTTAGGTGACATGGATGAGTTGAAGGGAAGTTATGAACTGTTTCTGAGAGACAAATAACCCCAGGATCCTTTTTTAGATAGCTGACAGCTGGTAACTGTGCAGGGGCGGGTCTAGCAAAGTGTTGCCAGGGGGGCATGTAGGGCATTAACAGGGAGAGGGGGGCACAAAGAAATATTTTTCTTTCTTATTCTCATTTAAAATGTCTAGCTTTTAAAAAATAATTATCTGAATCTTACAACAAACGATTGATAGATTGATGCATATATACCATCAGAACAGTGAACATCACTGTCACAACAGTGTTTATTTTCATTCAAAGGCTTTATGATTTTTCCTATATTGGTGGGCCGCTCTCTAGTCAAAATGCCCGGGCCAATTTTCTGTCCCAGTCCAGCCCTGTATGCAGCTCATCTTCAGTCTGGTGTTACCTACATCTTCCTATTCAGAAGGCAGAATTTCTGAGTTCTGAGTACAATCGAAAGCACCACGACTGCAGTTTTTGTGTTGGATGTAAAAGGCGCACATGACTCTGTGACGTAGGCTAGAATCATGGCAGCAGTCAACAACGGTCCAGGCGTGGGATTTCTCTCGTGGAAATGTGCACATTATCTTTTTCTTTCTATTGGTCGGTGGCACAGTGCACTGTGGCAAGTAAGCAAGCTAGAAGACTGGCAACGTTATGGAAGCAACACATTAACAAGAGAATTCTGAGTAAAACCAAAGTTACTTTCCCTAGTAACTAGTTACTTTGAAAGTAACTGAGTTACTTTTGAGAAAAGTAACTAGTAATGTAACTAAGTTACTATTTTAAAGTAACTTACCCAACACTGCTAATGAAAAACATTGAGCAGCAATGTCCATCCAACTCTTTTCATGGTTGTTGTAGTCGTGATAATTTTGTGAGGCCACATTGAAAAGCCTCGGATACGGAAGCGTAGAGCTCCCACCCAGGCAAAAGAAAAATAGAGCTATATCACGTTATAACATGAAAAGTATATTGTTCTAACAATATACCTTTCACGTTTGAACAATATAATATCACGTTATTACAATATACATAATCATCACGTTCGGACAATATAAATATAAATATTATATTATATATATTTATATATATATAAATATATTATACCCACCCGAAACTCTGGCTGATTGGGACCCACACCCAGTTTCACACCTTGGCTCAGGCGATTAGAGGATCATCAGGGGGTCCTTTTGTCCCTCTGTGGGGGGAAACTCCCACTAGGTTTATATCTGGGACTCTCCACCATTTGACCTTAGAACTGAAGAAGCTTCTCTTTGCAAGCTCCTTTGACTACGATGACCTGGATGACTGAGAACCTTCACAGACATAGGATAAATAATAAATAAACAAGAGCAATAAAAAACATAACTACATGTCAAATATTCATTAAAGTTTTTTAATATGAAAATAATGAAGTGACTTGTAAAGCAAAAGTGAAGTTTCTGTTCTGACCTCCATGAACTGTTCCATAACAGAAAAAAACACTTTGGTCTCACCTGTCCAAACGATAGTGTTCCAGAAGTTTTGTAGTTTGTTCCCATTAAACCTTACAAAGCTTTGTTTGTTTGTTAGAACAGAAATAAAATAAATCTGGAACACAAATGAGGATATTTAGAGAAATGTTACAGTTAAAGTAAATAGCAGATTTTATTATTATTTTGACTTAGTAAAATGTTGAAAAAGTATTAATTTAACAAGCTCCTCCTGCTAGGCATGACTGCAAAATGTAATTACTTATTTAATTATGTTTTACATAATTACTTATTTTCTTGAAGAAAAACATATTAGAGATGACATTTCCTGTTACACCAGTTTAAAACTTTTTGATATGAAACTTTTCTAAACAAAGTTACAAAGTGCTTGAAAAAATACAAACACTACAAATGTAAACAGAGTAGAATAAAAAAGAATAAATAAACAAGGCAATAAAAAGCATAACTACATGTCAAACATTCATAAAAACCCTTTAAGAGTATTCAGAAGTGACTTGTGAGACAATAAAAAGTTTCTATTCTGACCTCAAGAGCTGTTCCATGGAGTGACAGAAAAGAAAAAAAACACACTGAAATTGTTGTGCGGAAACATAGTACAGTGCTTATTAGCAACATCATTATAAAACACTACACTTGATTATTAGTAAGTAGAAGTAAAATGACTGGTCTTTGGTTAAAAATCCAGCTACTGAAAAAATTTGCTTATGCATCTTTGTCTCCCCCTGCTGACAAGAGGAAGAATCTTTTTGGCCTGTGACCTCTAAGCATACTGCAGCGTTTTGTGTGTACTGCTGCCACATTACTCCTGAGGTCAAGAAGAGAGTTGCTTAAAATACTAGTTTTAAGATTTGCATCTAATTTCTTTCTCACTTCTCCTCCAGACTGCACCTGGCCTGCATCTGGTAAAAACATAGCAACAGCCAAACCAGTTGGGTTTTTGGACTCCTTTTATGGTAAAGTTCCTTGGAGGGAAGTTACCAAGTGTTATGAAGAAGCAGGAGTTTGGTATGAGTTTGAAGAATCTGTTGATTTTAAACATTTACAGTTGCGTGGGGATTTTCTAAATATATGTATATTAATGTTCCCATTGTTTAACTTTTATATTATAATAAGAAATTTAAATGGCAGATTTAACACTACTATAAACAACCTATGTTTACTCTTAATTTGATATTTCATTGTTGTTTCAGACAGTGGGAGGAGCCTCTCACTATATAATCAGGAGCTGCATCTCCTCTCCAGAGCTAGCGTGGGCCAGGTTATGATGGTGAACAGACTATTGTCAGGGCCCCCATTAAAGGGGGTTCCACCCAGTGCAAAACTGTTTCTTAATTAGTTCAGTTTAGTTCAGGATTGTCTTGAAGTTGCAGATGTGTATTCCCCGTTTTGTTTCCTTGTAATGCTTTTCTAGTTTCATTTTTCTTTAGTTGGCTCAACCACAGTTGTGAAAAAAGGAATAAATCAATAGGCTGTTAACCAACATTTTTTTTCTGCCTCTGACTCAGACAACCTTCACAGCCTCTAATTTATTTTCTCCATGGTAGGTCAGAGTTCACTCTGCCACTGTTGGTACTAACTTATATGTCAAAGTGGGGTGGCGCTGTTGACGTTGTTCTTAAGTGGCAGAGAATTTCAAATTCAGTGTTTCAAACAGCTCAACAAATATCACCTGTGACCTGCTCCCCTTGAGCCACAGCCACCCCAATGATGACGAGTTCATGATGAGGTGAAATGAAGAGGAGGAGATGGACATTTGCTGCCAGGGTGAGACACATGTTGCTTGCACAGTCCTTTGGTGCTGCAGGCAGATCCAGGTACAGAGAGAGAAAAGGTGGAGCTGTTGGTGATATGTAGCACTGTTAATGAATTTTGGAAAGTGAGTTATGTCTAGGCTTAGGTTTTTGTGTCTGTGTTAAAAGGACAGGGATTTACAGAATCCCATTTGTTCAAATTTACATGAATAAATATGATTATGAAATAAGTAATGAAATAAATACATGCTACAATAATTAGCTGTATGAGTTTAGCTTTGAGTAATATGTATGTCCCTAAGATCAACTCACATCAATTCAATTGGCCTAGATTTTGTCAGGCAAAGTTGCAGAACATTTAAACTGGATTATATAGGCTAGGTATCATTACAAAGTCACAGTATATTCAAAGTATTTTTTTATTTATTGCATGAATTCTTAATTAAAGAACAAATAGTCTGATGTCTTGTATTCATTATGAAAGTATACTAAGTACACTACTTTTTGTTTTGATTTTACAACCACATTATGTTTTAGTATTGTCAATAACACCCTGAATTTGATTTGGTATCAGATTGGAAAGAAATTCAGTGATATTGCACAGACTGTAAATCATCCATGATACATCATGTAACATCTGCTTATATCCTACTAAATTCTGCTGTCTAAATCCACAAAGAGCAGTAAACCTTAGAGGAGCAGCTGTAGTAGCACATGTGAGCTCATCACAGCCTGTATACAAAGAAAATCTTAGTGGAGCTTATTAGTGGAGCACACTAGTTGCCAAACCATCTACTTGGTCCGAACTTTTTATTCAACCAAAGAAAATTGGGAAAGCCAAATTGGAGTTGAAAAAATAAAAGTAGTAAATTCATCCTGCAAAATTACATGGTTTTGGTCAACAGCCACATTAAAACAGGTGAGTCAGAAAAACAACTAACAAATAAAAGACAAATGTCATGAACTCAATGTGAAAGGGTTTTTACACAAGATTTGGATCTGAATTTTATCTTTATTTCTTTTCTTTTTTTTCTTTTTTTTTGCCTGTCCCATTTGGTTCATTAGCCGTCAGAATTGTTGTCTGAAGACCAGGATACCCAATGGATTTACTTTGCCAAATGGATCATCGTGGCATTGCCGTATTGGTCCATTTGATCGATCTTTGTTTTTATTGTTTATTATATTTTATTTTCAGATGTTACAGACGGGACAGACATGAGTGAGGGATAGGAAAGGGAGAAAGAAAGAGGAAAGAAAAGAAAAACAGAAGGGGAGAGGGACAGTAAGAAAGGGGGAGGGGGGAGAATCTCCTGGATCAGCTGTTGAGAGAAAAAGAAGAGAAAACAAGCAAAAAAAAAAAACAAAGCAACATACTAAACACAACACCATCGCATTAATCTAGCTAAGTGTAAACAGCAGTAAATACTAAATATTCAATGTTGTTGTGCAGCACGCAGGACAGACAGCGCACAATGTGCTTTGAAGTAGCAGCCAAGAAAGGTGTAATTTAAGTCTACGAACAGTGAACACCCATGTGCACACCTGTGTGGATCAGCGTGCTTGTATTCAAATGGTTTCCACATATAATGGTCTGCAAGAGGATGTAGGGAGCCATAGCCCCGTCCCCCAGGGCATGAAGCAGGCATGGAGCAGATCCAGGCCCCAGACATCCAGAGGCCCCAGAGTGCGAGAGCCCAAGGAGGACCACCGGAGGGGCATCCGTGCCACCCTCATGGGAAGGGCTGAGGATCCCCAGACGAGGCGTCACCCAGTAGCCATCGAGCAGAAGCTAGAGAATAGAATAGAATAGAATAGAATAGAATAGCCTTTATTGTCATTGTACAGAGTACAACGAAATTGGAGTGCCACTCCCTTGGTGCAAGTTTCAATAATAAATATAAATGTAAAATATAAAAAGTACAAAAAAAACAATCGTAAGTACTCAAACAATAGTATGTACAATATATACAGGATAGCAGCATAATATAATGACAGTATGAATAGCAGCATA
This sequence comes from Mchenga conophoros, assembly GCF_057382185.1. Taxonomy (NCBI): domain Eukaryota; kingdom Metazoa; phylum Chordata; class Actinopteri; order Cichliformes; family Cichlidae; genus Mchenga; species Mchenga conophoros. The sequence goes on along the minus strand of NC_140544.1, from coordinate 31,971,791 downwards.
ATATAATGACAGTGACGGTATGGAATAGGTTCAATTGTTTTTGTGCTTATTTACTACGGTGATAGCTCTGGGAAAGAAGCTATCCCTGAATCTGTTTGTCCTGGTTTTATGTGACCTGTACCGTCGGCCTGACGGTAATAGTTCAAACAGTTGGTTGCTGGGGTGAGAGTGGTCCTTGATGATATTGCCAGCTCTGCTGAGGTACCGAGAGTTTGCAGTGACCTCCAGGCTGGGCAGAGAGCAGCCAGTGATCTTCTGGGCTGTGTTGATGACCCTCTGCAGTACTTTCCTGTCTGCAGCTGAGCACCCTGCATACCATGTTGTTATGCCGTACGTTAGGATGCTCTCTATGGTGGCTCTGTAAAATGTCACCAGCAGCCTCTCCTCCAGGTTGTTCCTCCTGAGCACTCTCAGAAAGTGGAGACGCTGCTGGGCCTTTTTAACCACCGCTGTAGTATTTGCAGTCCAGGAGAGGTCATCAGATATCTGCACGCCCAGAAACCTCATGGAGTGTACCCTCTCCACACAGCTCCCGTGAATGTAAAGTGGGGCCGGGTCTGCTCTGCCCTTCCTGAAGTCCAAGATAAGTTCTTTAGTTTTCGTGGTGTTCAGTTGGAGGTTGTTAACTGAACACCACTCAGTCAGTCTGTTGACCTCATCTCTGTAGTCCGACTCATCCCCCCTTGAGATGAGTCCAACCACTGTGGTGTCATCCGCGAACTTTATGATGGTGTTTGAGAGATGGGTAGGGGAGCAGTCGGATGTGTAGAGCGTAAACAGGAGGGGACTCAAAACACATCCTTGTGGAGACCCGGTGCTGAGTGTGATGGTGCTGGACCGGTGGGGGCCGAGTCTGACAGACTGTGGTCTATTTGTCAGGAAGTCCTTGATCCAGAAGCAGATGGGGGTGGAGAGTCCCAGGTGAGACAGTTTCTGGACCAGGATCTCCGGGATGATATGATTGAATGCTGAGCTGAAGTCCAGAAAGAGCATTCTCACATAGCTTCCTCAGTGCTCCAGGTGACTCAGCGCAGTGTGGAGCGCTATGGTGATAGCGTCCTCGGTGGAACGATTTGTCCTGTAGGCAAATTGGTGGGGGTCCAGAGTGGGAGGCAGACCGGCCCTGATGTGCTGACAGACCAGTCTCTCAAAGCACTTCATCACTACAGGCGTAAGTGCAACAGGCCTGTAGTCATTTGGGCTGGCCACAGCTGTCTTCTTGGCGATGGGGATGATGGTGGAGGTTTTGAGGCAGGGCGGGACAGTGTTTGATGACAAGGAAAGGTTGAAGATTTTAGTGAAGACTCCGGTCAGATCGTCAGCACATGCTCTGAGAACCTTTCCATGTATTCCATCAGGACCTGCCGCCTTCCTGGGATTCACTGACCTTAGAACACACCTCACTTGGTGCTCCCTAAGTGTTAGTGTGCCAGTGCTGGGGGCGGGTGGAAGTGGTGTGGCAGCTGAGGGCTTGGTCGTCTCAAAGCGGGCGAAGAAACGGTTTAGATCCTCAGCCAGTGAGGCATCAGTCCTAGACGTTGCCTGGTTATTGCTTCTGTAGTTGGTAATGTGATTGATCCCCTGCCACATTTTTCTGGGGTCGTTGTCAGCAAAGTGATCTTCAATCCTCCTCCTATAGGCAGCCTTAGCTTTCCTTTAGAGGGGGCTGCACCGGCGTGCCTGCCGGCTCTGCCGGCAGCCAGCTGTGCCAGAGTGAACCGAGCCGCAGGCCCGGAGGCCCGAGGGCCCCTCACACCCCAGAGGAGGCCTGACCGAGCAACAGTCGCCAGGCCCCGCCAGGTAGCCACCGGGAGCGAGCTGGTACATACCTGAGTGCCCAGCCCCGGACACCAAGAACCACCACGCCCCGACCCCTGAGGGCATCAGTCACCGGCAGGGAGTGTGGTGAGGGGAGATAGGCCTTGGAGGGCCTGGGAGTTCCCAGAGAGGTGGAGTCTAAGACCCGACCTGACATATAGACACAGACAAACAGGCACACACAGACACAAACATGCATTCCCACCCTCATGCACACATATACAAACACTCAGCACTCACCCAACGTAAGGATTGACATAAATGGACATGTACACACAATCACACTCCCCAAACATACTCTATACCTCGGGTCCAGGTACCCTGGCCCCCAGAGGGGGAAACAGAACCCAGACCCAAGAGATGTTACCCTTCCCCCCGGGGTGGAGGCAAGCAGACCGTCCCAGGCTCTGCAGCAGCAGGGAGGCCAATCGGACAGCCAACATCTCCTCCCAGCCCCCCCGCCCCGTTGGCGGGGGTGTGTGAAGACCCCATACCTCCCTCCTCCCGCTCATGTGTAGTGTTGCTGCGTGTTGTTCTAAAGTGCATTTATTTCTTATTTCTTTCTATTTCTTCTTTTCTATTCTCTATTCTATTTCTATTCTCTTTTCCCACGTGTAAAATCTTACTTTAACCCCAAATCATAAGTACAATTTTGGACCTTCACAGCCCAACAATGGTAAAAGACAGGAAAACAGTGATCCGATTATTTTTCCAGGGTTTTTACTTCCATTTTGAAACAGAAAAACAGCTACACATTTGTCCCACTCTTAACCAGATTTCACATCGGACAGCAACATTGGTCTCATTCAACACCAACTTTCTTTACATTCATTCACAGAATGATAAAGTGCAACAGCATCAACACAACTTCATGACAAAAAAGACAGACAGGCAGACAAATAAAAATTTGGGACACTGAACTTTCGGCACTTCAGGAGGAAGCAGTAGAAATTAAAACTGCACATGGTAACTATTAGTAAATGCTGAATATATTTAGACTTCTCTCTGTCATCGTGAACAAGGAGAAACATTAAATAAATAAAAAGTAACGTACATATTTTCAAAAATATTAAATCTTAAGGTACATTCATATAACCTACATATACAGCATATATACCACCAACATGCAAAAGTCACATAAACGCATACATCATAAAACAACAGAAGACAACAGAAGGCACCAGCTTGCAAAACTCAGAGATGAAGACAAGAATTAAAGTGAATGAATCACACAAATCCACAAAACAAAAATGTATCCTTCATGTTTCTTTAGTATCCTGGAGTCTAAATATTATTATTTAGAGATAATTATAGATTCTATTAAATTTATCCTTTAGAGTTGTATGAGTATTTCTAATACTTTGAAATCGCTTTTTCTCTTTTATAAGATATGTCAGTTAAACATATAGCAGTAAAGAAAATAAATATCTGTTTGGTAGAGAAAATGAATCACCAAGAATAAATGTTAAATTAAAATACCACTTTAAGCACCAGGTTATAATAGGAAATCTTCATGATTAAGGGTTTTATAACTAATGACTTGTAATAATGGTGCCTGAATCATTTATTCAGATTTAGTAGAACAGAATGAGCTGATGATGAATTCATGTTGACTAGAATCCCTTTGTGGAAAGTTCATTCTTTATTCTGTCAATAAATTCTGTGTTTTATTATGTTTTATTAAAAAAAAATGTTAACAGCATTTTCAACAGCAATCCCTGTTATATAGTTAAGATTTTTTTATATCCTGGCAACATAAACATTTGCCCATGCCCCTGATGCCGCCCCCTGTTTGATGAACATGTTTGATAAACATATCAAACATGTCTGTTTGATATCTTAATATAAATCAATAAGATTAATTAATAAAGCCATTTGATACAACCTGTAATTTTTTTATTTACTGATAACAATAATCACGTGTTAGCGAAAAATAAATGTTTTGATAAATATTAACATATATATTTTTAATTCTATGATATTGCATTAACTAACTGCACTGTTAATCCAGGACAGCGTACTTCTTCCAGTAGTAAAATCATGAAAGCCGAAGGTAAATGCCCCTGTATGCTGTGCTCCTGCACAGTGATACCTCAGCTATTTGGATGCATTAGGAGTCTCTTTGTCCTTTGTTCCCTTTTTTACTACTCTCTGAGCGATCCCATATGGCACGTGGCATGCCACTGTTCCCATTTCTGCTGCCCCCTCCACGTGAAACATTTGGTCATCGAAGAAGATATGTGGCCTGATCTTCTCCAGCATTGGGCCTTTGGGCGCGCCGGCAAGAAAGAGAGCTTCATCGATCTCCAGACCCCAGGAGCGCAGTGTTTTTAGGGCTCTGGTACCAGAACTGGCTGCACTCCGAGCTGTCACGAGGTAGGTCCGGATGGGGCAGTCCATCCGCTGACCTTTGCCGTAAAACTTTTTCTGGAGCTTTCCTAAAACCTCCAGGAAGCCCTTCAGTGGCCCCTGCAGAAAGAAGAACAGATTCATGAATGTTAATCTTTCTGCACGTATACGTGACTCACTACATGTTAGACACACTACAACTGAATTCAGGCCAACTGAGCTCAATGTGTAGATTTTACAAGCGGATTTAATTTTACACTGTGTAAAATGTAAGCAAAAAGAAGGAACATCCAACGATTTGCAAATCTCTGAAAACCATATTTTGTATTAGATGTTTAAACTGAGAAACAAAAATCCAAGCTGGGACAGGCCCAACTGCGCAAAATCCTTTCTTCTTTCAATAACGATCTGTAAACATCTGAGAACTGAGGAGAACAGCCGCTGGGCTTTTGGAAGAGGAATGGTGTCCAATTCTTGTTGGATGTAAGATTCTTGTCATGTTTTTCATTTCATGATGCACGGTACACAGAACAGTGGTGTTTAGAGATCACTGTTCACATATGGCTTCGTCTTTGTGTGCTTTCTGTGGATGACACGGTGAGCTGTGTTCACAGACAGCGATTTCTGGAAGCATTCCTGACCCCATGCAATGATTTTCATGACAGAATCATGTCTGTTTTTAATGCAGTGCCACTTGCCTAAGGATCATTCATATCCTGTAATGATTTTCAGCCTTGTCCATTGCGCACTTTTCTAGACTTTTCTTGCCATCTTCACAACTTTTTTTAGACAAGTTACTGCCATCTAACTCAAAATAAGCTGTTTTCCATAAAAGTAAAATGTCTCACTTTAAAAATTGCATGTTTTCAGTGGTGAAACAATGTGGAGATTTTGATTTTCATTTACATTTTACACAGCTTTCCAACTTTTTGGGAATTTGGGTGGCTGTTGTAGGTAGGTGTAATTCTATAAGAAATAAGAGTGTTATTTGACTTTTGGTGTCCCTTCCTATCATTCTCCAATGGAAAAATGTCTCGCTGTGTATACTGTACATGGTCTAGAGGCTTGTTTTCATGCGCCTTCTCGTGCTCAAAGAACTTGTCCAGTCCATGGGCCTTGCAAATCCGCTCAGACTCATCTGAGAAGAGGACGGCATCTCCATCAAAGGCAACACGGAGCTGAGTGTCCGACACTTCCTTCATCTTCTCCGGAGTAAACATGATGGCTGCTGCTATACCTGGGTCACATATTTGACAGCGGTTATCTTTGAAAATTAGCTGTATACATGGACACTGATTATACAGGTCTGCAACCAAAAAACTACATAGGATTTCTTTTTTTTTTTTACTGTTTCTTATGGATTTTTACCAATTGAAACCGGGAAAAATATTATTTAAATTCCATCTTGTCAGGTTTTTCTTGCAAAACTCACGTTTTTAGTGTATTTAAGTGAAAATTTCCCCTTTTTAACTGAAATCTGGTATCCTATACTTGAGTAAAAAAAAACATATCCAATAATGATTTCTTATATTAATTTAACCGTTCTGAGAGTGAGACAATTATAAATATCAAGAATATTGACAAGAAATATTACAGACATGAGAATATTAACTGTAACAGGCTGCATACATGGTTCATGCATGCACACTGGTGTCCCAACAGGTTTATTTTGTTCATAGGGAAAAATAAGGAATTTCAGAAAAATTGTGTTTTTGTAAAAAAGAAAAAACTGTATGTGATGAAGGGAAATGGATTCAAAACTCTAAAAAACATCAAATTTACCAAAAATATCCCATGCAGCTGAATCTTTTTTTCTGTTTTTTGCAGACCTGTGTTATCACACCACAGAGACTGGCACTTACTTTTTTTCATTTTTTAAGGGACTTTGTTTAGGAGTCAGTAATAGAAGCAGGCTGTGTACTCACCTTCTGCCAGAGCTTCACGAACCTTGACAGGGTCAGCAGACAGGTAAAGATTAGTGTGATAGGCCTTCAAGTATCCTATGGGACTGTTTCCTCCAGTCATACAGAAGCGCTCAATAAACAGCTCTGCAGAAAGGAGAAATCAAAAGCTAAGGAGGCAGTCAGTAACACTGATCACAGATGATAAATTCACACACGGACACGCACACACACACACACACACACACACACACACACATATGTGTGTACTTCCTCTGGAATATATCCAGAGGTGTGTCCCTTAAAGTTGCATTATTTTTAAAAGCCACCAGGGGGAGATAATTGTGTTTCAAAAAGACATTTTGCAGGACACTAGCAAAACAATCAAACTACCCACTGTAGTCAGTGTTTATGATTATTATGCTACTTTTTTATTATTCGTAATTTTTTCTTGCTTCTTTCCCATCATGGTGAACTCCACCGGGCTGTTCAACTGAACTTTTAATCAGTCAACAATCTATCGATGCACAGTGTAACCCTTGTGGGTTTACTAGTTGTCAGCTTCTGAAGGATTGCATGGATGTAGCGCAGGTTGCATATTTAATCCTTAACTCTGCATAACCAAATACCTATGCAAACAGACACCAATACAATGCTATGAATTCAACTTCACAGGAACCTGGACTATTTGTTAAAGCGGGCAGAAGTGAGGGGTTTCCATTAATTATACAAACAATGCTACTTTAATGAAAACCAATAATTTAATAATGGAGCTGGACATGATTAAAATGGTCACTTTTACTTAACATTTAGTTGCAGAAAATATCCAGAGGAGGCAGAGCCGGGAAAAGAAGGAAAGTGCCATGATTTTGTGATTTTCTTAAGTGAGTATGGTAATGGGGTGCTAAAGAGCCAGGACCCAAACTCTCACCACTTATTATTGGGGTCATACTATGTTACTGGGATCATGAGAAACATCCCACTATAACCACTGTTAGTCTCTATTCATCCAGTGTGGCTCGAGTGACTCCTTAAACTGAGCCGAGTGGAAGTCTATTGACACGCTTCAACCAAGAAATAAACAAAAGGGGCTTCGGTTAAATAGTGAAGCCTCACATTACAAGAGATTCTTAGATTACAGTCAGTTCTTTTCCTCTTCTCTTTCTTTCTATCCGTCCTTTTTCCTTTTATTTAGTCAACAGAGGATACTGCAATGCCTTGAGGAGAGTCTGTGAGCACACTTGTGTGCCTGTGTGACCTGGGAAGGACTTGGGTCATAAAATAACTGACAGTGTGGGAACAGAGGCGGCCAGCTGTGGAGAGCAGCTGGAGAAGAATATGAGTCAATACCAAAGTTCAAAGTTCAGTTTTTATAAAGAGCTAGGCATAAAATTCTCAAATGTATTTTAAGGGTGTATTTGTTAAGGGCTCAGTGGCTCCAGTTACTTGTTACAATCATGTGGAATAAAACAAAAAGTCAGTTTTTGTTATTTTTTTGCTAAATCTGTGTTTCAGAAAGAAGGATTATCCAGGGTATGCTCAAAATCATTAGCTAATGAAATGTCAGTCACAACTCTTTAGCCAGCAAGTGTGCAGTTTCACAGTCAGATCTGCGCCCTGCATTGATCCAGTTGAGGCTTTATAATGATGCATCACAAACCAGGAAGTGATATGATGGTCGCTATGTTGATTGTTTGTAGCGGTTATTTTATTAGTCTGCATCTGTGCATGGCCCTCAAACAGTACATGTTGTCTAAGCTAAGAATGCTAAGTTAACAAGCTCATTAGCATTCTACCCACATCCAAATATGGTCAAGCTACTAGATACAGGTAACACTTTAGTAAGGGTCTCAAAACACATGCCAATAGGTAATATTATGGTGGCTCTGTCCAGCTCTTCTGTATTATCTATTGTTTGAATCCTGTGAGCTTCAGATGTATATTAAATGTTGTATCTACATAAAAGCAAACCTTAATCTTTCCCAAAATGCTGATCAACTGTTTGTGCTTGCTTTTTCATGACTGCTCTGTAGAAATTATCAACAATCATATTTCTACTTTATTTACACCACTTTCTTAAGATATTACAGTGAGTTTTTAAATTGCTCATTTACCTTGAAAATATGAAATGTTTGATTAAAAATTAATAAATTGACACGCATTTTGACTTTTTTTAGATTTTTTTTAGGGGAAACAACGTAATGGAATACTTTCTAATGAATTTTATCTATTAATACCATATTCTTATTTTATTTTTTTTTATTTTTTTGTCTTTTTCTGTAGGTACAACATATGGACAAGACTACTAGAATACATGTACAGGAGCTGCTTATGGCATGAAGCTGAAAATGACAGAGGAGGTTTTAATTCTGGCAGAATCAGCAGAGAACTGGTGACTTTTACACAGTTATACCCCTCAACACTCAGCGAATCCACTTGTGTAGCTTTTCATGGTCTGCTACTTTGTGTCTCAGTTCCTGAAAACATCTGGTTTGTAATAATACCATTTCCAGTTGATGGTGGAATATCTAAAAGTTAAGAAATTTCATCAACTGATTTCTTGCAATGGTGGCATCCTCTTACAGCACCACGCACGAGTTCACTGAGCTCTTTAAAACAACCCATTCTTTCACAAATGTAAAGGCAGGCTGCGTGGCTATGTGCTTGATTTTACAACACCTGTGGCAATGGGACTGAAAACACCTGAATTAAAAGATTAAAAGGTGTGGACCAATACTTTTTATGTATAATGAAAGGTTATGTAACCAAATAATTTAAAAAATGCCATAACAACATATAAATTCTACATGTTGCGCCTTTAAAGGTCTAATTAAAAAGACAACTGCTGAAGAGAACAGATAAAAGGACATGTCACCCAGATGCCCCTGGAACTCACGGTGGTGATTAATGGTATTGATGAGTCTTAGGCCCACATTTGCGTGGTTGTTGGTCATGAGCACAACATCAAAGAGCTCCTCGCTCTCTGGGTAAAGCTCCCTCAGTTTAGCGTTCACAGCCTCCAGAGCCTGGGAACACGAGCAGACAGGTTTCAGTTATACAAACAGGGTAATTCTGTATCCCCGCAGTGGGATGGAAACGTGTGAATGTGTTTGAGTGGGTTTGTGGTTGTGGTTTGTATTCATCCACCGCCTCCGGAGACACGACCTAACACTGACAACAGTGAATCTCTCTCTGCGTTAGTGTGCATGTGTGTGTGTGCTTGTTTCTCCAGCTCTTTGCCTTCCCAGTCTCTGACCTTAACAAAGGAGAAAGCAGGTCCGGGGCTGAACGGCTCCGTTTCGTGCTCCACTTGGTACTTGATGTACTCTTCCATGCCTTGCTGTTCATAGATCTGCTGCTCCTTCTCCATGTTGAAGAGGACTCGAGATGACACGGCGATGGTGATGGCATTTTCAGGCTTTGGCTGGAGCGTGAATGAAAGGAGCATTCTGAATGAGAGGAGCTGAGATTGTTACCCAGTTGGGTAGAGAGCTGTATTTTTTTTCTTGAACGTAGGCACAAGGGACATTATAATTTTATAAGAACATGCACAAGATCCTGATGAAACCTTTATGTTATTGACCTTGCCTGGCATGCAACAGTAGATAAACTGAGTGAGCTGATGTGACAGAATAGAAGTGACAGCATGATATAACATACTTTCCTCAGAGCCTGATAGTGTAGGTCCAAACACCAGAAGGGCTGACACCTGTTAACTCTTTAAAGGCTGAGGCGTTTAAATTGCTTGCATAATCTGAAAGGTTTCCTTTTGTGTAAATACTTTGGTGTTTATGAGTCCACTAAACTTAGAAATATGCTGTCACACCCTTTTATTTAATTGACAGCACGAAGAAATCCACAGGATGAAAAATATTCAGACTACTTAAAAAGTATTAATCGAATCAGGACATATTTCTGTCAGATTCCCAGGTTAGACAATTCTTTGTGTTCTTAATGCGCTTTAAGTTTTAGGTGTTTCAGTTTTTAACCCTGTAAGTTCTGAATCTTCATCTATGTTTTGGAAGAAAGCAAAAAAAACAGAACTGTATATTCAAAGGAGCTTGCAAAGAAAAGCGTCTGGACTTCTTTAAGTTGCTTGAAGACGTTTCACCTCTCATCCGAGAAGCTTCTTCAGTTCTAAGGTCAAATGGTGGAGAGTCCCAGATATAAACCCTGTGGGAGTAACCCCCCACAGAGGGACAAAAGCACCCCCTGATGATCCTCTAATCGCCTGAGCCAAGGTGTGAAACTGGGTGTGGGTCCCAATCAGCCAGAGTCTTCAAGTAACTTAAAGAAGTCCAGACGCTTTTCTTTGCAAGCTCCTTTGACTACGATGACCTGGATGACTGAGAACCTTCACAGACAGAACTGTATATTATGATTGCAAAGATTAGGGTTAGCGCTAAGGCTGAGGTCATCACCGTTGATGACTTCGACCTGGCAGGGTGAAATTTCGATTCTTCCCCTCCAGAAGAAAAGTCCAAATGAGGTCACTTTACTGACCCGAAACAAGACCCATCTGTACCTCGCTCAGTCTCCAGGCAACACAATACAGCCACGCCATGCCTCCTATACTATCCTGTTTCACTGAACTACATTGTTATGTGCTTTTATTTTCAGTTAACCCAAAGCTATAAATGATGCATTGCAGACCTGTTTCAACCCTCCCCCTGGTTTTGAGAATGTTGAGTGGCTCTGTGTGTCTGCACTCTGTCATTTGTCATCCATAAGATGACATAACTCTTTGACACTACAGGCAAGAATAGTGAACATGAATCTGCCTTGGCTGATAAATAAGAGTACAATTGTCACGCTTTAATTTTAACTTGAATTATGTGCAAGGAGAATCTCCTTTTGCGTTGTATAATTAATAGTACCCGTTCTGTAAGTGTAAATGGATACTGTAAACAAAAGGCTGTATAGATACTCACTGATTTAGGTTTCCTGGTGGGGGTCGAGGGCCTCAAAACTGTCCTCGCATCTTCCCAAGGGGCTCGGCTGCTGTTGCCTCCATTCTTGGTGAAATCTTGTCCGCCGACATTCAGACTTTGGCCGTTGTTTAGACTCATCTTACCTCTGTGGTTCGCCACTCTCCTCCAGGACCACACTGAGCCCTAGCGTTTCCCCTCGATGGCTCACTTTATTAGTCCCCTTCTCTCTCTCTGGCAGGAGTTCCCAACAAAGTCCTCACTCACTCTCACACATTTAGAATTTGAATTCAGTCTTGCTGCACTCAAGAGATGAGATCAGCCTGATTGCTGCAGCTGCAGAGCCACTTAGCTATAATGTAGCTCTAATAAGGCCGGAGCAGCAGGGAGAGGTTGCAGGACGAGGATGGAGAGAGATTCAGGAAAAGGGCTGAATTCGAGCTGCAAGCACTTCCCTTTTTGTCTCTAGCATCACGCGTGTTAGGACATTCCTTCCTCAGCTCTTCCTTGCTTCTCTTTCCTCTCTCACACACACATTACTGACTTCAAACCATTTTGCATCCTCCTCCTCTTTGTTAACCCTTTCAGTGTCTAACTTCCTGGAGCAGTACTACAGCACGTGAGAAAGTGTGTGGCAACTGCTTGTTGCTGCCTATTGGACAGAGCACGCTGGTGTGTCAGAGGAGGGATGTGTCACAATGCTTGAAATATAGCCCTCCTTGCCTAGAGATGTAGAGATCTGACATAACACAGAGTACAACATTACAGCTATGATTAGGGCTGTGATTATAATAATAATTATTGTTGTTATTATTATTAGTGCATTTTATTATTATATTAGATTTAACTGCAAGAGTAATTATGCACATTGCATCCCATGTGCTTTCCACTCACCACTAACATTTCCTGCTCCTGTTCAGCAGTGTGAGAAATCGAGTCCATCCTGGGTCATTTACTCTCCCCCATGCTTTTACAAATAATGCCTCCTTGCCTCCTTCCCATTTAATCCCTTGAGGATGTTTCCTTGGATTGAATTACAAAGCCATGGTCGCAGTTTCCAAGCAACGGCCACAGAGTCAGACAGGCTGGGACTCCAGCACAACATCTAGAGCTGATTGGCTGTGTGGACACAAGAGGCAGTGCAGCCCGCCTCCCAACAAAACACTGACATCAGTCAGAGGAACAGGCAGGTGATGCAGGAAACAAAGATGAAAGTGCATGTCGTGCTTTGAAGAACATGAATGCATTATTAATAGTGTTAGCTGGGCTTTCATCACAGCAAACAGGCAATTCAGCAGCTAAAGATGTTTCTGGGAAAACGATACTGAGCAGACGCCCATGCAAGGAGTAAAACAGACCCGCATCCTATCAGACTCCTATTGGATACAACATGCATCATGGCTGTCATTTTTAAATATCTGCGAGCAATATACAAAGGCAACAAAGACTGACTGTTGACTTAAAAAAAAACCACATGCACATATTTTTAACCACATACACATACAAATCTTAAACATGTGTGTGTGTGTCTGTCTGGGTTAAATGTGTGTTATATTTTACAGGAACTGACAACCAAATTGCATAAAGCTGCAGATCAGGGTTGATTACACTTATCTTTCCAATACAGCAGCTCACATGATTATGCTCCCCGACGGGATAATATATGTGTAGCTGTGACCACACACGCTCCTCCACGTACCAGACACAAAGAGCTTTTGTTGATTCTCTGGATTACTATTATGGATTGAAGACAACTAATGGATTTTTTTGGCTCAGTGTGTGTGTGTGTGTGTGTGTGTGTGTGTGTGTGTGTGTGTGTGTGTGTGTAGCATCAGATAAATATGTGTTCATTTAGATATTTGCACTGTCAGTAGATATGTTAGAGAGCAAGTGAAGAAGTAAGTGTTCAAAATGAGGAGATGTAAGAAATACAAATCTGACACTGTTGATTCAGTTCATAATTTCTATTATTGTATTTGTTTGTTTTTTTCTGAAGTTTAGCTTTGCATTTTTAGTTTCATACAGCAGCTTTGATTAATTATTAATACACAGATTTGTTGTATTATTAACAATGTACATTTATGCAAATTTTCAGGCAGGCAGGAAGGAAAGTATGTTTTGCATCAGCTTGAAATTATTTACAACCTATTTGTTCAAACAGTGAGGAGGAAATCACAGACCTGTGGATTCTGGCATAAATTTGTAGTTCACACTGGTATGCCTTTTTGAGGTGTTAATGCCTCTTTTCTGCTCCAAATGATGATGTCTAATCTAGAAGTGGTCTCACGCATTTCCACCAGTAATGTTCACTTTGTTAGGTACACCTATTCAGCTGCATGTCAGCACAACACAATACAGGCAAAACAGGTGAACCTCATGGCAGCAATTTAATCCATTTAGACATGTAGACATGAACAAGACGACATTCTCAGAATGAGCATCAGCTCAGGGGAAGACTTTGAGTGTGACACGTTTGCTGGCTGGTCTGAGTATCTCAGAAACTGCTTCTCTACTGGGATTTTTCCACAGCCATCTTTAAAGTTTACAGACAACAAAGAAAATGAAAACATGAAAATGTCTTGTCAATACAAGAGGCTGGAGGGGAAAGGCCACAAAAGCTAGGAAGGAAGGCAACAGTAAGTCAAACAGCATGAGTGAGTATGGATCCATTCTGCACTGTATCAACAGTTCAGTCTGGTGCACACTGCAGGGCCTTTAGTACCAATTAAGTGTTGTTTAAACATGCCACAGCTTGCTGATCGTATGACCAAAGTGCACGTCTTTTGATGGTTGCTTCCAGCAGGATAACACACCATGTCACAAAGCTGTGGGAGGCCTGTGCCCCTGGCTCAGCACTAGAACTGATTTGGAAAAGACAAATAAGTGCAGAGGAGTCAGCAGCATCACTCTTTTTTTCTTTTTCTTTTTTTTTGCATGTGACACTTACATCCACTAGAGTGTAGTAGAGGCTTGGTTGTGACTCTCTGCATGTTCTGACTACTTCACAGCTCCATCTTTTACGGGGCTGTAAACAGAGGACGTGAAATAGAAACTTTGCAAGTGTGAGAGAGGAAGTTGTTAAACTGTAGTACACTGCTGTCTTAAAACATTTAAACTTTTCAGTCCTTGCTGCTATTATTATTTTCTAACAAATAATAAAAGAAAAATAACCCCAAATATAAGACCAAATGTTAGATAAAAGAAAACCCAGTAAAATGTGACAATAAAGCTTTGCATACGGCAGCGTGCATGAGTATCAGGAGCAATAAAAGGGTATATGTTAACAAAACTATATCAGCATCTTTCCTATTAGTTGTAATTGTGTAAAAATTGCAGTTGTGCTATCTGCACAACATCACTGATGTTTTTGCCATTTAAGAAGCAAATCCCTGAGCCTACAATTATATTCGCCTTTGTGTTATAGCCTGAAACTCTTAGGGGGTTAACAGGACACGGAGACAGTTGGGCCGCACCCACCAAGTTGATTTGAATAACGCCAGCATTTGGCCTGAGGCTCACAAGAGCCAGCCTTTCTTCATACCGGCTGTTAAACCACTCCCCGCCTGATGCACCCTGTAGTGGCGGGAAATGTTAACAAGGACACAGAAACACTATAAATAGGAATAAAGAGGGAGTCTGGGATTGCACTGACTAGACTCTGTACCTTCATTTATCCTGCAAAATCAGATACACCGTAAAAGACAAACAGAAAGGAAGAAGGCTAAAGAAGAAGCAGAAGAAGAAGCAACATGCAGCTCCACCTCCCTTTTTGGCGCGAGACTGCAATAGAGATAAAGGTCCTTTAGTGGGTGGAGACAAAGAGAAGGCATGAGTGGAGCAGGGCAGAACAAAGAGAGTAGAAGCACCGACCACCCCTCCACCCCCCCCCCCCCCTTTACCCTCACTCCTTATCAGCCCCCCCCCCCCTAAAACACACAGCCTGAAGGCTTGAGGCAAGCCAGATGACTATTATAACCTTAATCAGTCCTTGAAAGCAGCCACTCAGGCATGTTCACCAGCACTGGATTCTTTGTTCTTACTGGGGTTTTATTTGGTTTTAGCTTCCTCCTTAATTTATATTTCAAAAACACACGGCCACACACACGTGCAAATACATACACTATTTATACCAATTCTATGTGCAATAACTCAACTGTATATACATAACACTATTTATTACATATTACTTACGGCTTGTATATTGTACATTTATATATATATATATATATATATATATATATATATATATATATATATATATATATATATATATATATGTTTTTCCCTATGTTAATACTGTCCATATGTACATAGCGCTGCAGAACTGTACCCCTCCCCCCCCCCCCCCCCCCCCAGCATGTTTACACTGAGGAGGAGATGCTCTGTATCTCATTGTACAACTGTATAGTGACAATAAAGGCATTCTATTCTATTCTATTCTATTCTATACTGTTATTGCGCACAAGAAAGCTCACACAATCACGCTAAAGGGCCCGGGCTGTATGCTGAAATGGTGACATAGATCACTAAAAGGGACCACAATGTACTCCATATCCCTATCCTAATTCCTTGCCATTTAATTAAACACATCTACCTTTATGTTGTGAGAAAAAAAATACATAGCAGCAGTTCCCCTCACTTCCTGCCTTCTCCAATGGGTTCTTCACAAAAACAGGAAGTCTGCGCTGCTCATGTGTTTCCTAGGTTTCTCTGTCTTTCACAAGAACACACACACAGGCTTATAGCGTGAAAGGGAAAAACAGGGCATTCATTATTGCATAATCTCCTCAGAGGTGGACACTATAGACCTCTCTGACAACAGCAGTCACTGACTGTCATGCCTTGCAGTTGAAAAGAAGGAATTGTAACTATGCAAAACGAACAGACGCTTCTGCACCTTTGCCATCTGATAATGCAGACCTAGAGTACTTATATGTGTCCTTGGATGTGTGTGCATTTGCATTCGAGCACTTTAAAGGTATACTGATGCAAAAACGCCCTGCATCAGCCTCGCTTTGCAGTAACTGGTCAATAAATTGGCCTTTGTGTGTCGGGGGTAGGGGTCTGACCCAAGGACCTGGGGAGAGGGGAGGGTAAAAGTTGTAGTGGTGGTGGTGGGAGTTGCGGTTGCGGGACAACAACTATGAGGTCTGTCGGGGGGTTAAAGGGGACAGAGGGGAGGGGTAAAGCCCCTCTCTGAGTAGCTTTTGGGTGAAGGGGGGGTTGGGAGGGGTTGATGGCACTCAATGGGGCTAAATTCAAAAGATGCAGCAAGTGTCCCAACTTTAACTGAGGCAACCCTACACCACTGAGCCAAACAATGGAACATCTGCTGGCTGACAAAAGCTGGCAGTTTGCTGAGAGAGCAGCGCTAGCTGTGTGTTGCTTCTCTGTGTGTGAAGCCCCCCCAGCAGTGGCTACAGGTTTGAACATACTCCTAAGATTCTTGACTGACCGCACCTCCTCTGAACATAGCAGATTGTTGACTTTTATTTTTTAAGTGGTTTTAAGAGTAGAGGAAGTTGATTCTGGCAGTCAGGGAAGTTACCAGATAGAAAAAGTACTGGTATGCTGGACTTTGAAGTATCTAAGTTATGTGTGAGTGAACTATCTGCCATGACAGATTGCCATCTTGAACGTGAGTTTCAGATTAACAGGTAAAACTAACAGTATTAATATAAACATTGCAGTAACTTAAGTAATCAGTGTATTTATTTGCTTGTGTTTTCATTTGGAGGTCATTTTAGAGGTTCATATGAGCAGACAAGGAGGAACAATAATATTAACTAGAAGTTTTGTTTGTGTCAACCTGAAGAAGACTTTTTTGTGCTTTGTTGACTTAAGAAAAAATTTACATTTTGTTGTACACATTGTTTTCTGTATACAGTTCAAATCAATACAATCCAAATCACAACAAGAGTAACTTTAAAGGGTTTTATATTTTAAGGACCCTGTAATAATAGAGAGAAAACCCAGCAGTCAGACATCCACCTATGAGCAAGCACTTGGTGATAATGGGAAGAAAAAACTCCCTTTAAACAGGAAGAATCATCTGGCAGTACCAGAGTGTTTCACTTAGGCTGAAGCCTGGACTTGGGCTGAGCCATCACCTTCTTCTGTTTCTTTTGCAACCATTCTGATGTAGATTTGCTGTGCTGGGGATCGCTGTCCTGTTTATGATGCAGTTTGGACCAAGCTTTAACTTTTGGACAGATGGCCTCACATCTGACTCTAGAATACTTTGATATACAGAACAGTTCATGGCTGTCTTAATGATTGTAAGGTGTCCAGGTCCTGTAACTCCAAAACAAGCCCAAATCTCCACCCCACCACCACGGTGCATGACAGCTGGTATGAGGTGTTTGTGCTGATATGCTGTGTTTGGTCTTTGCCAAATGTGGTGCTGTTTGGTATGACCAAAAATGGCAAATTTTCCGGCTGCAAAACTAATATAAAAAGCTAAAAGGTTGCTAAAGCAGTACTAGATTTGAAAGCCTTAAGTCTATCACATCTTCAAGTTAGCATTTTTGTATTAAAAGAATAAGTTAAGCAGCCTTACAAACATACCTTTTACTCATTGCCTTCTAAAATACAATGCACTGTTAATTACAAGCTAACCATCAAGAAGTCAAACTCAGCAAAACTAAATGTGGGAAGTCTCAGCTAAAAACACAAGCCAGAAATTTAGAGCTTCTGCACAGAGCCACACAAACAGTAACTAAACAATAAATTATAGGCAGCCAATGACCAGATTTTATATAAATCTCAAAGCATTTAAGACCAGTTTTTATTGTAATATGTTATAAACACACAGTGAGGCAAATTAGCTCCTTTATCTCAGTTAATTTCTGCATATAAACTGGAAGTAGTTGTGGTGATCGTCAAGCTTAAAGCTCCATGTTTAGCCAAAGACACTGGAACAACAACAACCATAATAATAAGCAGAAGAACTGAGCAGCTTTAAAACACAAAGTTGTAAATTGCTTTACAACAAGAAAAAGCATAATAAAATACAAAGCATAATTTGAGAATTAATTACACAGAAACAATGCTGTGTTGTTTCTGTGTAATTAAGAATTGAGAATAAAAGGAAATTTAAATACAATAAATAAGCTGATGATGAGACAGAAACACATTATTCATGTCCTCTAACACAAAATATATTTTACTCTTCCTAACCATCTTGACAATTGACTGCTTTATTAGCATCGGCGTATGGCTTGAGATAAATTGGGCACTCATTAGCGCCCGAGGACGAGAGTTTTAGTGGGAGCTCGAAGACCTTTTGATGGGTTCATTATAATCGGAGTGGTGCTGTGTCTGGGCCCAGATGGCGATAGTTTTCACACTAACAGGATTAAGATAAACCCTAGATTAGATTATTACCCTCCCGAATTTATGCTGCTGTCTCACAATGGGCCAGACGCAGATGGGTGACAAATTAAAGGAAAAAACCGGCACGCTCATAAGTACTTGTTACTGCAAATCAGTACCAAGCAATCTGCGTTATCTGAATCTAAACATTTTTTATCTTTGTGGGATTAGTCCCTTCTCGAGGAATGAGAGGGGGTCACTGAAAGATAAGAGGGTGAATAGTTTACTGATGTTTTCACACTCACAGATGTTAACACAGCTGAGGATAAATGGAAGACTTTTGAGTGATTTGTTAGACAGTTCACTAAGTGTGACTCTAATTTTGACATAGCTTTAAATAAGAACACCAAGCCACAGTAAAGCTACTCTCGGGGCCCAGCATCCTTATTTTTTTCAGTTAATTTGTCACACATCAGCTGTCTTCTGAGGAGGGTAGTTGAAGTGCTTGCGGGGAGTCACAACAAAAGCCTTACGAATTGCTGTGCTGTACAACAGGTGCTGCACAGGAACTTGTAGCACCTATGTGTGCTCGTTTGGGTTTAAGAGCACATCCATTTGTTGGACCTGGTTTGACACAACTCAGCTGAGGCCAGATGCATTTGGATAAACCAACACGCGGGGCCTGTTCCAGCTGAATCATCGCTGTTACATAACAATGGTCTTAGAAAGGGGAGTGTGAGCGACACAGAGAAGGAGAGAAACCGAACCTCAGAAGACTGACCTAGATCAGAAATCCGACACATAAGTACCCGAAGAAAGGGTGAGGAGGGGGAAAGAGAGGGTGGTGGGAGCTCTCACTCTGGAGGGTGTTGTGGGTGGTGAGAAAAACAAACAGGAAGCCAGGAATAGTGGAATCGCCACTCAGGAAATATGACGAATTTGGGTCAGTAGGCAGAAAGATTAAGGACAATAAGCAGCGAAAGTTTCCTTGCGCATTTTGGTCATCTGTGTTTTGTGTACACCCACAACCAGATGTGTGCATGAGCGCCTTTTCCCGCTTGTGTTTTCCACATCTTCCCTGACCGTCAGCCTCTTGAAAATAGAATAAGGGGAAGGGTGTGTGTGTGTGTGTGCGTGTGTGTGCGTGTGTGTGTGTGTGTGTGTGTGTGTGTGTGTGTGTGTGTGTGTGTGTGTGTGTGCGTGCGTGCGGAGAGTTGAGTAAGAAAATGATGGCAATAAGTCCACTTCTCGTCTTTCCACCAAACTAAGATTCAGAAAATCTGTGTGCACAACCTAAACACAGGGCCTCTGACTGGAGATTATTCAGCTTATTCTCAAAGACAGAATCATAAGGTTATTATTTTTGTACCACATTTATTGTATACTGTTGTATATTATTGTAAGTCAGCGACGAGCCGCCAGTCTTACAATCACGACCTGTGCAGTGCGTTCATGGTTTGTTTCCTCCTCTGTCCCACTGTGTCAACAAGCAATATAAACACACTACACAAGTCAAGCCAGTCACACAGCCAGATAATACACTGAAAATATTGCACAATGTGCCAGTGTCTGTATCTGTGTCTCTGTGTGTGTGACTGTTTCCCTCTCTCTCTCTCTCTCTTAAAATGCATAGCTAAGAGATTCATCACAGTGACAGCTAGGGGATTTTAACAATTGCGAAAGCTGATCCTCTCACTTCTTTCCTAGAACACGCATGCACTGCCTGAGTTGCTTAATTAAAGGTTAAGTGACATTAAAAAAAGAAAGAAAGAAAGAAAGAAAAAGAGGCTCTCCAGATTCACATGTACTGTAGTTAATCAGCAAGAAATGCCAGAGCAGCAAGTACTACAAGTCTTTTTTTTTTCATCAGGGAGACTTGCCAAAGATGTTCTTACCTGCTTTTTTCTTTTTTTCTTTCTTTGTTTGCCATTTTATCTGACGAGATGTATGCCAAAGATAATAAAGTCAAAAATATAAATCCATTCTTTCACTGGCAGCACATAATCAAGGTGGACTCGTTGTGTGGGGCAGGGATAGCTCAGTAGGTAAAGTGGTCGCCCCATGATCGGAAGGTCGGCGGTTTGAATCCACTTAACGGCTACCCTGAGGTACCCCTGAGCAAGGTACCATCCCTACACACTGCTCCCCGGGCGCCTGCTTAGTGGGCTGCCCACTGCTTCACTGAGTGAATGGGTCAAATGCAGAGAAAAACAAGTAATTTCCCCATGGGGATCAATAAAGTATCCATTATTATTATTATTATTGTTTAACACCTAACTGTATGTGATAAAGTAAATTACAGTGCGTTTTCTGCCGTCCTACTCACAAGAGGTTAACACAGCAGTTGGCCCCACATGTTGGAATTGGCTTTACTAAGAATGCCAGATGCGCTTCTTGAATAACAAATAAGGGATTCGTGCCTCTTCTTGGGATTGAAACGGGAATCTTTTTCTTGGTAGGTGAATGGGCAAATATACGTGTTTCATCATTTCTGAACTTGTCAGGGTTCTTTCAGCTTTCCTAGCCTTTCCTCTCCAAACTCACCCTATCTGCTTGAACACAATTTGAATCAATCATTTACCCTTTTAATAATGCTACCCAGTATTGAGTCAAAGGATTTCCCGTGCAGCAGTGCACTGATGCATCTGACAAGAAGTTAGCGCCAGTATTAGATCTCATTCTTACAAGCAGGTGCTCTGTCATTGCACATTGCCTAGTCGCAGCAAAAAAAAACAAAAAACAGTGGATTGACTCAAAAAGAGAATTTAAGATTTCGCAAGACAAGTGTGTGACTGTGGGTTTAGAACAAGGATATAAATCAAAACAAGGCTGCCCTCCTCCCAGTCAAATCATCAATTCTCCACAGTCCCACCCTAGTCTTACACATCACACACTGCCTGACCAGCAGTGATGCTGTCACTTTTCTCGAGGATTTGCAGCATACGCTACAAGTCTCGCCACTTATATATACTGGATATTGAGCAAGACGTATAGGCTACAGTGAGAAATTGCAGCTGTAAAAAGTGAGAGGCACATTGCTCAATGTGGACGACCAGAAAATCCAGTCTGGCAAGTTAACCGTCAGCGGCACAGAGCATCCAGCAGGACAATCAGATCCTCTTACCTCATTGTTTCCCTCAGGAAAAGTCTTGTTTTTTAAAAAAAACAAAAAAACAAACTGGAGCCCAGAGTGTCTGCTGTCAATATTAGCAGGAATGCAAATGGTTTTCACCTTTTAAGTAAGAAATGACACTTTTTTGTCACCATTCATGTCTACATAGCGCACTGCAGGAACCCACGTGTGCAGTATGTTTTAGTTCCTCAAACAGCATCTCAAGATATGATGTTTTGCCCAAGAACTAACATTTTATTTGCATCCACGACACGATGCACTTAATACTTTACATGTTGCTGGTGGGAGTTAGAAAATGAAGTGGAAAAGGTGATTTTTAAATGAATTTTGTCGTTGGAAGGTAACTGGAAACACACAGAGACGCTGTTCCTATCTGGCTCAAGACCTGATATCTGATTTCTGCTTTCACTTCCTGATGCAAAATAAAGTTTAAGCAACAAACTAGAGGCCATGTGCACTGAAGCTGGTCGCCATCACAAGTTTGTTCAGGTTTGCATTAACTGAGATACTGGTTGGTTTGTTTTCTCCTTAGTGTGGAAATATGAGACCTGCAAAACATACCATTTTCTTCAAGAAATTTAAGGTAATTGGGAAGAAAGTATAGCATAGTCAGTATTAAGTTATGTTAAACTGAGCCTCATGAGGCCAAATGTTGACTTGGTGAAGGAAATATATATTAAACTGTGCCAGAAAACAGTGCCCTCAGGACTAAAAACGGGACCCGTTGAATAAACACGGGCAGGTGGAACGCCAGTTCCAGGCATAACAAAAGCCAAGTGAGGTGCGAGACGGTTGGAGTTCAGGGTGTGCCTGGCTCGTCTGTCAGGCTGAACTTGAACAAAGTGCCTGCTTTGAGTTTATTAAACAAATGACTGCAGCTCAAACCTGAGTCATTCAGGCTTGCAGAGACTCGTTGGTAAGGTCGCACACCAGGCAACAACATCACCAGGAGCTTGGATGCATGAAGTTAGTTTCATATTCGTCCTTTAGGCCAATTTACTATAGAATGAATTCCACTTAAAAGGGGTGAATAGAAGGATGCTAACATATTTGAGACCAGTGTTTTTAATGTAGGTTAAGAATGGTCTACATTTTATGTATTGCTTTAGAGATATACAGTATATATATATATATATATATATATATATATATATATATATAATTTTATTTTTTTTAAAGAAAAAAAAACCAAGGGACTGTTCTAAAGATACCGATTGTATTTGTGTGTGAGCGTGACCCAATTCAGAGCACATCAGGTGCCCAGCATGCAGCAGTCACTGCAGAGGGGAGAATCACACAGGAATCTCTTCAAGGACGAGTCTCAAGGACAACCTCAGCTCAACCTTGTGTAGACCAGCATCTTGTGCAGGAGAATCAATACGTTAAGATACTGTTTGCTAAATTGAATGATCTGCCCTTATTTTACACTTGATCAGGTACAATAGAAGGCGATGTTTCTGGAGGGCAGCAGCCCATCAGCACAACAGAGAGGCCCCTCATAACTTTCTCTATTTTAATAAAACAAACAGTAGACCTCAGGTTCGTATGCAAATATGGTATAAAATTTAATGATGCTATTGTTGTTAGCATGCTTATAAAAACAAAATCAGAAGAAGCATTGAAAGTGACGTGTGAGTATAAAGTACAGTAGTGCAACCTTTATCATCCCAGTTTACCTCCTATTATCTTATCAAAACAGAAGTTTTTGGGTAGCCTGGTGTTACACCACCCAGAGGAGTAGAGTCTTTGTTTTATGGAACCTCAAATAATCAGTCATACAAAAAAAAAAAAAAAAAAAAAATGTAATTCATTCATGCATCACTCCATGTGCAATGGTGAAATGAAGAAACACACATATTCAAAAGGCTACAAATGATTGCTCTTGGTAAGCAATTAACAGGCAATTCACATCATGGTGTTGATGAGCATCAATTCATCAACCCAACTATTGACCAAAAAAAAAAAAAAATCTAACCACTCCTCATCATCAGAACAGGTTCACAGGCCAGCACAGTCAATTCACAACAACAGCTGAATGCATTCCGAAAAAATTTCACAGCTATTCACATGAGGCATGTAGGAGAAAAAAAGCATAGCTTTTCAAAAGTGACGGGTAACTTGTGAGCAAAAGTTCTCGGGGGTGAATGAGGCAGTTTATTTTGAAGGCGCGCTTGTTTGGAGGCTCAAGAGCACTTGAGTTCAGATAGCCTGCGAAGGAGCTGCTGGCGTCTGGATTTGAGGCGCTTCTTCTCCTGCAGCTGCCGTTTCTCCCTGCTGTGCAGCTCCATGAGGTACTCTGTCGCCTGGGTCAGGATGGCCACCTTTGGCGTTTTGGCCGACTCCAGGCCAGGGATCTGATCCCGTAGGGCAAGGAAACGAGACCTGAGGTCATTCCTCCTCTTCCTCTCAAGGAAATTGTGGTTCCGTCTGCGGTCCGTGTCGTCTGTGTCCGAGTTCTGCGAAGCCTCCGAGGAGGATGATGGTTGGGAGACATGAGCTGAAGCACCAGGTCCCATAAAGGCACGCTTGCTTGGGGGTTCTTCCTCCTCCTCCTCCTCATCGTCATCCTCTTCCTCCTCCTCCGGTTCTGGCTCACTGTCTGGGGAACGAGCGGCATAGTTGTGCTGCTGTCTGTGGACAGACATGTGAAAACGTTTGGGGCAGGGGTCTGCTCGGACCGTTATGGTGACTGGTTTTCGGACATTTACCAGCCGCACCCGGTTCTGCTTGTTCTCCACAGTGACGACATCGATCTCCTCTTCATCATCTGTCATCACACAGACAAATAACTCATCAGTAAACACAGAAAAGGGACTCACTCTACAAACTTGCAAATTCCTACAAAGCACTCAAGCTAGTTCAACCTTTAAAAGCAATTCCATAAAACAAACAAGCAAATCTCTATCCGTCAGTGCCAGGATGGCAGAGCAGCAGGTGAGGCGCTTAGAGCAGTGGTGGTGCATGCCAGGTTCAATTCCATGGCAAGAATTGAGGCTTTAACCACTGAGCATTATTCAGCAGTTTCAATGAAGACTTTTTTATGCTGATAGGGGACAACCCCTAATTTGGGAAATGCTTGAAAGTTATTCTCACGGTCTGTCAGTGTTTTTGAAGCAGCAATAAATCATCAGCGGGTTACCCCACCCTTCTACTGCACTCTGATTTCAATGCAGAGCCAGAGGAAGATAGAGAATTGAAGGGGGGTAGAGCGAGAGTAGCAGGGGCGCGGTTTTTAAAATACTACACTCAGCAAGCTTCCAGCCTTTAGGTGACTGTGTCACACTTGATAACCTCGCCATGCAAGTCAGACCACAGCTATGCAACCGCAGCCCCCGCTTTCCAAATTACGCACTGTTATGGGCAATTTAATCCTGGAGCAGGGCAGGGTGGGGCAAATCAGAGGCATGGCTGTATCCTTACCAGAGGAATCAGAGCGGGACTCAGAGCCAGACGACGCCGGCTTCCTGCAGCTGCTTGCGGGGAAGGTGAGAACAGCAGCGGGGTCAACGCAGTCCGTCGCCTTGATGGAGAGCAGGCTACCGGGCGAGACGCACTGCGCTTTGTTCGCTCTTGCGGAGATCTGGGGGACGGGGGAAACACCGGTGTGCCCCGCAGCCGGCGTTCTCCCGTTGACCTTCTCCAGCTGCTTGCTGGCAGAGAAGCTACTCCACATGCAGTCCTGAATTATGTGGGAGCTGAGGTTACCGAATAACTCCTCGGTGTCCGGGATGAACTGACCCTCGCACTCGTCCTCCTGGCCCAGCATTTTGGAAAACACGCTGAGCCTGTCTCCCGGCGAGAGGGGGTACAGAGTCCGGGTGGGAGACATGGGAGGGGTGGGAAGCAGCTCGAACTTTTTCCATATGTCCTCGCTTGGTGCGGTTGATTTGTAAAAATCCTCCTCGGTATCCAAATAATCGAAAAAATAGTGCGAGTCGAAGTCCATTTTCCCGGCTAATAATATCCTCCAGAGTTTATTCCCAGGAATGATCCAGTGGCACACACGAGTGGCTTCTGAACAACGTTCTGCACAACCAGAGAGGAAATTTCAGAGAGATTAGCAATGATCTTTTTAAAGCAGCCTAGTTCCCAGCACATGCACGATCACATATCAAGTAGCCCATCCATCTAATGGGACACTATCAGGACATCGCAATCCCCCTAACAGCCTACTTTCTACAAATGGGACCATATCAATAATTGATGCCATCTTGCAGATGCTCCTCTTTGTGCTGATGGACTCAAGCTGTTCAGACACATATGGTTATTAAATAATCTAGTTATATATAAGTGTGTGTGTGTGTGTGTGTGTGTGTGTGTGTGTGTGTGTGTGTGTGTGTGTGTGTGTGTGTGTGTGCAAACTTGGGATTTAAAACAAGTGTGAGGGCATACGAGAGGCTACAATACCTGCGTAAAAGTGCCAGACAGTATTTCCTGAATTGAAAACAGCGCTTTGTTCCACTAAGCAGCTATGTGAAGCGGTAGAGGAGATCACTGAGCAGGCACACTGTTACTGAACAGGTCCGTTTCTTCAAGTGAAACTTTCAAAGACGAGACTACAGAATTAAACCACTTACCGGCTCTCCTCGAAATGTCCGATGCGTAATAAAGCGCACAGGGGAAAAAATAGAAATCCCACCTAACGGCAACGAAAGACCCAATTCACGAAAATGTAATGGATTAAAACCAAATCCAGTTGTTTCCGGTGTGCGATCTACACGTTTTTGTTCCAGATAAATAAAACAAAAGAACTAAAAAATAAGAGGGAGCCCAAAAAACGCCGGTGCAGAAACAGCACGCACGATACTCTCTCCGGCCTCCACAATAAAGAGCCACACAGTGCGTTTTTCGCGCCAGTGAGATACCCTGTTATAAGGCGTCTGAAGCAGGGAGGAGCCTCAGAAAATTCTGCAGCAAGCTGTAGATCCGGGTAAGTCCCCTTCATTTGCATCAGAGCCGTAGTGTAAGTGGGGTTGTTGCACAGCCCCGCCCTGGCTGCTACACCAGTAATGATTACAATAACTGACACTTGTTTTCATATCATTTTTCACTGTTCTTGGCAATTGTGGGCTAATGGGGGAAAGAAGAATAAGGGAAGCTAGGAAATGTTTTCCATTGCAGAAGAACAATGCAGGGCAAACGTGCTAGATCAAGACTTGTTACTGTTTGGTGTGGTGTGGAATATTTCCACCTTATTGAATTTTAACTTTGAATTGAACGTTTTATGGTTAATCATAAATTATAAAGCACTAAATAATATATTACTAAAACCTAATGGATTTTAACTTGTCACAGTCAACAAAACTGCATGCCCAAAATGTTTCGTTTAACTCGTTTAATTACATGTCAGTTTTCGGTTTTCATTTTGTTACAAAATTAAAGAGTAAAATGTTGAATCTGATGCATTCTGGTCCAATAAAATATTTGTGCTTGACATGATAATACCCACGGGAGCCATTTTTGCATGAAAAGTGCTGCAGATAAAGGGCTGACTCAGTATTTTGACATTGTTTTGCATGTAGCCCTAAATCAGTTTTAGACCCTGCATAGTTTTCACTGTGGGGCCACGTTGCAGTTGATGTCGTTACTCACTTCAGTCTCTAATCTGATATATTGTAATATATCTATATCACTAAAGCACTTCTGGATGGATGCAAACTGCATTTCGTTGCCCATGTGCAATGACAACAAAGTTGAATTCTATTCTATTCTATTCTGTTCTAATTCTAATTCTAATTCTATTCTAATCAAACAAAACTGCGAGACAAGGCTGTCAACCCTGAAACCAAACAATACTTTTAAGATTAAGACCGTTTTCTCTAATCCCATCAAAATCAGCAGAACTGCCAGTTAAAGGCTATAAAAAAAATGCCAGAGTAGTTGGAGTTAATCTCCATTACTGATAAGCAGTGGTAAGAAGTTACTCTTAAATGAGTTCAAATGTGGATTGACTGGGCATGGAGCAGTTTTCCAAAGCTGCATGCAAACCCCTGTTGAATCACACTAGCAGGCCTCTTCATTTGTATTACAAAAGCTATGAATTCAAAGGAGATAGACCTTCATTTCCATACACAACATGTCTACAAAGACAGAGTCTGAAGTAGTTAATAGGTGTATTCTGTCCCAAGTTATGAAACATTGTCCTGCCACTGGGTGGAGCGCACACCTTTGAACGACCAGCTTTTATCACAAAAGATCACCAAGCACCAAGTTCAGGTGTTAAAATATCTGGCGGTGGGGGTGAAGTGATCAGAGTAATCTTCTTTACAGTTGGTGCAAAGTTTTCCAGCAGCTGCAGGTTAACGTGTTAAACAAACACTGCTATGTTTGCTTTTAACTTCCTGCTTACAGATGACAGTTACAGCTTTGCCAGCAGCATAAGTCTGCCCTCAAGTGACCTCAGAGATTTAATCATGTTAACACTGATCATGATGTAATCACTGGATAATGATGAGGCTTTGTGCTCACTGGCAAGCAAAAGGTCAAAGTTTGCCAGTGTTGTACGCCATCCCAAATCTTTCCACCCTCCTAAAATATTGATTGGTTTGGTCCATAGGGTACGCACGCTGTGATACTGAAGCCAAATTGTGGATTCTGATTGGTGACTGGGGCTTATTTGGTCAGTGACTGACTTTAAGTTGGCCACATGCCACTGTCGGTTTGGGCAGCAAAGGCAGTTTCAGTCAGTTTGAGGAAAATTGATTACTGGATCTTCTAATAATTGCCCTGGTCCTGGCACGACATAAGTAGAGTCAGAAGATAGGATTTTTTATTTTTTTTGAGGATTTTGAAGCACTGAGAGATTAAAATTTTTAATTCTTGATTTTAAAGATCACCAGCTTACAAAAGACTACATAAACTCTCCAAACACAGCCCGGCAAGTAGCAGCTCTGGAGCGTTTCAACACATAATTAGAGCTTCCTGAGCAGATGGCGTATGCCAAGAGTAACCATTTCTATCTCCACTGAAAGTTCAGAACTTAAACTCAGTAGTGAGTAGGGATGGGTACCGGTGTCCGGTGCCATGATGGCACCGGTTCTGACATAAACGGTAGTAACCAGACCGAAAAGCAGCGCACATTTCGGTGCTTTATTTCGGTGCTTTTTTTTCCTGAGCTGTGATACACTTTAGATTCTAGCCAATCATTTTACGTTTCCGAGGATAGTAGGCAGGGCCAGGTACGTACGTACGTTCTGTTAAAGCAGAGCTACAGATTAAAAATGCCCAAGGCGAAGCGGTTAAAAGTCTGGCTGTACTTCATAGCAAAATATGCAAACTCAGCAGCAACAAGTGCTTTAAGCTGATACTGTGATACTGTCAAAGGAGGTAACACCTCAAATCCGATGAAACACCTGGCGACGCATAGCGTTTTTTTTAAAAGCCCAGAAATGCGCCGTATTTGATAGCTTGCTGCGAGACCTCACACCGTGCACATCTACTGCGGGTGGGTTGCCTGTTATGCAACATCCCCCAAAAACAACGAAGAGGAGAGTCCTGGCCCCTAGCCCTGCCAGTGTAGCAGAAATGATGACGGATGATGATGGCAGCAGCAGCCGTTCTTCTCTGCGTGAGTAGGCTAACCACGTTATTACATTAATGCATGTAAGGTGAACTAGCAAACACCATCATAGCTACATGCGGCTGTCTTCTTGTTTGATGGCAGATACTCCCTTCACCCTGGCTAAAAAGGCTAAAATGACCAAAGAAAAAGTGGGAAACAGTTAAACATGAGAGGTTTAGGACAAAGTTTGTGTTTTTTCCATTGTTTAAGCACTGCTTCCAGCCAAGAGTGATACCATATATGCCCCATAGCTGCAGAAAAGGCTAACATTGTTATATTTTTACAAAAAACAGCTGAACATGAGAGGTTTTTGGACCAATTTTGTGTTCTCCATTCTTTAAGCACCGGTTTGAGCACCGTTTGAGCACCGGCACCGTTTCAAAAGTACCGATTTGGCACCGGTATCGGATAAAACCTAAACGATACCCATCCCTAGTAGTGAGCGCCCAGGACGTGAGACATATGTCTAAAGTATAAGCTGAATTTAAGTTACAAGTCTTCGTATCAATATAGAGTTCATCTTATTTGTGTTGTTCAAATTGTTGTGACTTTTTAAAAATAGCAAAAATAAAGGAAAACTCATAATGTCTGCAGAACCTTGTGATATTTTAAAGCAGATTCAACGTGGTCTAAATAAAAAATGAGTTGAACACTTTGAAATCTGGGCTCATTTTAAGCTGATTTTGGAGCTCTTTTGCCCTCAAAGCAAAGACCACAGGCTTTAGATCCTGCAGCTTCACATCCTATAATTACACAGTGGACCAGCCCTCAGTCTGCTATGTTGGGACTGTTTCATCCCTGCCAAAGAGAAAGAAGAAAAACACTGGTCTCATAAAATTCAGATGAGTTCCTCCTCCTCTGCTCGTCTTTTCGGTCCCTTTCGTTAAAACCTGGAGATACTTTCCTCATCCGAGACAATGTAGGGGTAACAATGCTTAACACCAACAATAGTATCTCCCCAGGTCACTGCCCAGCTTAACTTCAAGTACCCTCCTTTGTTCTTTATTGTTATAGTAACATATGTGTGAGGGTGGTAAAAAGGGGGTGTAGGGACTTTGGTTTCCCCCTTAGTAGAGCCCTCATGTATCTGTAACACCCACTCAGCAGCATGAAGAACATCAAGCACTGCTGTGGAGGAATTTCGATGGGTTTTCAGGGTCTGTCTGTAGAATTGTACCCATTTGCTACAGAAGGGAGGGGGTGCCCTGTTCCCCACGACCCCAGTGACACACAGAACCTCCTAACCCCGAACTCTGACCCTATCCTCCCAAATATCTTTAACAGGTCTAAAAATGGAACCAGCCAACCAACTGCGCAGGAGAAAGAAAACATAAATAAATCCCCAAAGTCTTATTGCTCCCGTGGGATGTAAGCCATCATAGTGTGACACCTCAGGGCCTTCCTGAGAATACTATGAGAGTGCATTCAGCAGGGCGCCAGTTTTACCTGTTAACTGTTGTCACATACCAAAGATTTGTATCAGTCAAAGCACGCATTACATCAGCTTTTCACTGCTGATGTTATCTCACACGTGTTCACTTCCTCAGTTAACTGCCGCACATAGTGAAAGGATTGTAGATATGATTGCTGTGTAAGTTATTGAATTAACACAATGATGAAATCAACACTTGTGGAAAGTGAGTGTGGTTAAAGATATGATTGAAGAATGTTTACAGTTTTTAATTGATTTTTTTCACCATTCTGCAGTTTCTCATCACAGCACTGTCAGTCACTTCAAACCCAATGAAGCACTTTACATACAAGATTAACTAAGTTCTGTGCAAATATTTCAAAGGACAAACCAGTGTTTTGTCTAAAATTGAGAACCTAGCAAAGAATCTTTGTGTTTCTAGCAGCCTGTCACAAAAACACATCATTTGTTCACCTCTTTAGTTGAATCTCTGAAAAATGCCAGATAGTCATAACGGGCATAAAATTGTAGTTGTGCACTGATCTGATGTGCAAAGATCTATTAGCCAGAAACGGGGAAATGGGGAGAAAATGCTGAGGCATGTCAAATTACACAAGGATGATTTGCCGATCAGTAGCAACACGTCTGATAGAGTCATCACTTCAGGTTTAAAGTTTTTGGTTAAAATTTTCAATATGTGCAGAGAAGTTCAGGAAAGAATAAAGGTGTTCATACCAAATATTGACTTTGAAGTTTGTTAGAATTGCCCCCCCGCCGCCATACACTCAATTTCCATGCATATTTCAGTGAACCGCTGCAGCTACTTCTCTTTTTCCTAACGAAATAGAAAGAAATTAGTGTTGGCTCAAGACTTTTGCAGTTAACAGGTATGTGCCAAAGTTTAATGAAACGGTTCAAAGAGGCCATGAGAACACTGCTATAGTAGACTGACTTAGACTGCCACCTGGTGCTTGCTAAGGGTAAATAATCTGGGAATTGGTTTCTTTGAAGTGCACCTGAAAAACTAGAGTGAGATAACAGAGAGGGAGATGTTGGAAGGCAGGCAGCTATTTTTAATGCACGCAGGTAAAAACTGCTCAAAGAGTGAGCAAAGTCTTGCATTTAAAACACATTAGGAAACAAATCAAAAGTACTGAGCAGTGTCTACTTCAAAAATCACATCTTTTTTTTCTTTCTCATTTTGTGCTCATTTTAGTCTTTATTTTTTTTAAAAATACAACTGAAACATGATGCCACCCAACAGGAAGCATTAAAACATGGCTGACCCTAATTTTTAAATTAAGCACTGGAGCCCCCCAGGGGTGTGTTCTGAGCCCCCTGCTGTACTCTTTGTACACATATGACTGTGTGGCCACTACCAGCTCCACCACCATCATCAAGTTTGCTGACGACACCGTCGTGGTGGGCCTGATCTCTGATAACAACGAGACGGCCTACCTGAAGGAGATTAGGAATCTGGAGAACTGGTGCCAGAGGAACAACCTCCTTCTAAACGTCAGTAAGACAAAGGAGCTGATAGTGGACTTCAGCACTAAGCAGGAGAGGAACTACCAGACCCCCGTCATCAACGAGTGCCCAGTGGAGAGAGTGGACAGCTTCAAATACCTCGGAGTTCACATCACGCAGGACCTGTCATGGTCCTGTCACATCAACACCGTGGTGAAAAAGGCCCGACAGCGTCTCTACCACCTCAGACGCTTGAGAGACTTCCAACTGCCCTGCAAGGTGCTCAGGAACTTTTACTCGTGCACCATAGAGAGCATCCTGGCGGGAAACATCTTAACCTGGTTCGGGAACAGCACCATGCAGGACAGACGAGCTCTACAGAGGGTTGTGCGGTCAGCTGAGCGCACCATCCGCTCCGAGCTCCCTGACCTGCACTCAATCTACAGCAGGCGGTGCTGGACCAAGGCCAGGAAGATCGTGAAGGACCTCAGCCATCCCAACAACAGACTGTTCTCTCTGCTGAGGTCAGGAAAGCGATTCCGCTCCCTGAAGACCAACACAGAGAGACTGAGGAGGAGCTTCTTCCCGCAGGCGATGCGGTCTCTCAATCACACCACCACACAGTACTGACCCACACATATGGTTCTTACACACACACACTGGACTTTCTGGACATTGTTTTTGCACAACACTGGTCACTATATTCTTCATTTCCAGTTAATACTTGTACAGCTGCTGTTATTGTGTATATATTTATTTATATTTATATTTCTTCATACATTCTTATATAGTTCTATATTGTGTATTGTGTATTTTGTTGTACAGTTATTTTATTTTCAACTTTAATTTATATATTTATCTTTATCTTATTCTTCCCAGTTAAATTTACCCTTCATTCTAATTTGTGTTGTACAGTTATTTCATTTTTAACCTTAATTTATATTTTATTCCTTCCTAGTTAAATTTACCCTTTTTAATTTTTCATATTTATTTCCTATCTTATTCATAGCCTTTTCCTTTTTTGTTTTCTTTAGGTCACGAGCAGTTGTCCAAGCATTTCACTACATATCGTACTGTGTATGACTGTGTATGTGACAAATAAAATTTGAATTTGAATTTGAATTTGATTTGAATTTGAAATGAAGAAACAGGCAGCTGTTGATTAGCACTGTTGTCTCACAGAAAGAAGGTCCTGAGTTCAATTCCACCATTTAGCCTATATCCACAGTCCAAAGACATGCAGTAGTGAGGTTGAGTTGAATGCGAATGACAGTCTGTTAGCCTGGCGACGTGTCCAGGGTGGACCCTGACTCTTGCGACCCTGACAAGGAAAAGAGGATGGATGGAAGAGAAAACTGATGTTCTATTGTTACAATCCTCTCACCATCGTAAGTGGTGTTCTTGGCCCTTACATTAGATCCTTCACATTCACACCTATGGGCAATTTAGAAACACCGGTTAACCGAAACCACTAATCAACAAAATGAAGCTGTTGTCAGAGCAAGCTTCTTTGAGCTAAGGCTCATTAAAAAGGATTAAGCTGTGCCTCACCTTCACTGATTTTGAGAAGATGATTCTCAGATTTTTTTTTAATATTTTTTTTATTTATCTATTGCAATAGTTCAATATTGCAATAACGATATCTACCACTATGCAGAGAAGCTGTAATTTTGAAAAGATCACAAACAGCATCACTACAAATTGTAAACAGTCGTACAGAAGCCCTTTTCCAGTAATGTAGGGAGATTATATATATATATATATATATATATATATATAAACACCCATCAGGCCGGGGTCTTTCTGTGTGGAGTTTGCATGTTCTCCCCGTGTTTGCGTGGGTTCTCTCCGGGTACTCCGGCTTCCTCCCACCGTCCAAAGACATAAGATAAGATAAGATAGAACTTTATTAATCCCTCGGGTGGGTTCCTCTGGGAAATTCGATTCGATTCGATTCGACATGCAACTTGTGGGGATAGGTTAATTGGATAATCCAAATTGCCACTAGGTGTGAATGTGAGAGCGAATGGTTGTCTGTCCCTGTGTGTTGGCCCTGCGACAGACTGGCGACCTGTCCAGGGTGTACCCTGCCTCTCGCCCCATGACAGCTGGGATAGGCTCCAGCGCCCCCCGCGACCCTGGAAAGGATAAGCGGAAGCGAATGGATATATATATATATATATATATATATATATATATATATATATATATATATATATATATCCTTGTTATTCTTTGAATTTCTGCCTTGCAACCACGAAAGGACTCATTTTGTTTGTGCCGCTTCCAGCTCACCCATATGAGTAATCCAGGTACCCTATGAGTCAATAGTGAAAAATAATAGGGACCACTTCATCTGAATCATGGTTTTAGTGAATCATGTATCATTGCTGGGTCTAAAAATAGTGAATTCGCGTCACAGATTTATGAGATTCACATCTTTTCCGTTCTGGCAAATTTTCGCTTTCTATGTATGGGTAAATCCACTAGATGGCGCTAGAATTAAAGTTTTTGCTGCATATAGTTTGCGAAGAGATTATTTTCTTCTGGTGCTGAAACAGGCATATTTTTATGATTGTTATAATTTAATTGAACTGTTCAGATATTACTATACGATCGTATTTTAGGCTCCTTCAGTTATCTGAAGATACTAAATATATATACTTTAGTTGTTGTTTTTTTGTTGTTTTTACCAGAAAGTATAAACTCATCAGCAACCACAGAAGGACTCACTTGTGCTGCTTCCAAGTCCTCAGTTTTTAACTACAGGTAAATTTGCATTTTCATTAGAAAAGGCCTATAAAATTAAACACGCTGTTGCCTCACAGTCAGTAGGTTCAGGGTTTGAATGTGCCAGCCCGGGGCCCTCTGTTTCTATGTTTTACTCCCACAGTCTTAAAACATGCTTGTTGGCTTATTTATTGATTATAAATTGATTGCGGGTGAGAGTACATGGTTGTATGTCTCTCTGTGATAGACTGTTGACCTCTCTGGCGTGTACCCTGTCTCTGTTTGCTTTCTGTGACCCTGATCTGGATAGAATTTTTTTTTTTAAATTGATGAAATATAAAGTAAATTATGTAGCCAGATTGATCTTTCTTACACGCAAAAACAACACATACTAACTGTACACTCTTTGATAAATGAGATTAAATATTTTATAAGATGTGTTATTACACCCCGATAGAAACAAAAACTAAATTTTCTCAGTAAAAGCAGCCTTTGTGGTTTTATTCATTTACATAAAGCGTTTTAAACTGGAATGCAGTTTTCCTAAGCATCTATATGTGCAGGATTAAGATGTTTCAGGTTATTATATGTCATAAGACTAGCTAAGTTCTCTGCACTGACACCAAAGTAACCATATAGACTTTGTTTCACTCCGGCTGGGAGAAAATTGTGTCTTATGGTTGTCTTTAAAAAGAAGCATAAACTCCTCCAGTGTGTTTGTTTGGTATTATCAGATTTGTTGTAATGGGTTCCATGTCTCTTTTTAGTATATGCTCAAATTCCAACAAGGTTCTGTGTTCGAACAAAAAGGAATGGGAACAAAAAGGTTAATGACCCCTGTTATTGAGGCCATAAAAACATAATAGTGCTGTTCACAATGACACAGTGAAGGCTCAGTGCACAGGCCTAATAACTTTGGCAGTATGTAAATGTTATATGGCCAGATCGTACTGCTGAGGGAAGAAATGTCAGTGGACATTCCACAATTCACTTACAGCAGTTTTTGAATTTTTGCTCTTAAAGCATTTTGTAACATATTTATATTGAAACATTATTAATCTATTTAATTTACATTCACAAGCTGAAATCTTATGTCTCAGACTTTTCTAACCCTCTGTCAGCCAAGTGGAAGCTAAATTGGCTAGTCTTTTAGCATCAATTCATATGTAAATTAGGTCGTTATCTGAGAATTCTGGAGTGGAGTGGGGGTGTGTGAATGATTGCTGATTTCTAACTGCCAACTGCCTCTTTGTTTGTGTGTGTGGGGGGGAGCTGCTAAAAGCTGTGAACTTCCTTTTGTGTTGAGGTGGATGCAATTGTCTTGCGGGGGGTTACTAGGGTTCCATCACTACGTGACTGCTGGTCAGCAAACCTGGGAAACCCACAGATCATTGGAACTATACCGCAAAACCGCTTCCAAGACATCATGCAACACCTACGCTTTGATGACAGGTCCACCCGCAGTGATCGAGCAAAGACTGATAAGTTCGCTGCAGTCCCATCAAAGACTCGGTGCTGTTTCCTGCAGTATATTGCAAGTAAACCTGACAAGTTTGGGATCAAGTTTTGGGTGGCTTGCGACCTAAAATCCAAGTACATTTGCAATGTCTTCCCATATCTTGGCAAGGACCACAATCGTCCCAGTGGGGAGAGACTGTCTGAAAATGTAGTAATGAGGCTGATGGAACCATTCCTAGACAAGGGCAGAAATGTTACCACGGACAATTTTTTCACATCGCTTTCACTTGCGCAAAAACTTCTTAGACGGAAAACCACCGTCCTCGGCACAGTCAACAAGATTCGCCGGGAAATTCCTCAATCCGCTAGACGCACAGATTGCAATGAATTCACCACTCAGGTATGTTGCAGGTCTTTTGTGGTTCTATGTTTATGTGTTTCATTGTGTGTAAAAGTGCTATAGAAATAACAATTTATCTTATTTCTTAGGTGTTTTCAACCTCTGCTGCCACGCTGACGGCGTATGCGGCCAAACGGAAGAAGACAGTCTATATTCTTAGCAGCATGCACAGCGTGGTTCAGACTGATAACACCACCAAAAGGAAGCCAAACACCGTCACCCTTTACAACACCACAAAGTGTGGCGTGGATGTGATGGACCAGATGGTGCGGGAGTACACTGTCCGCAGAGGAACACGGCGCTGGCCATTTGCCGTGTTCTATAACATGATTGACATGGCAGCACTGAATGCACATGTGCTGTATCAAGCATGCACCGGGACGCAGGAAAGACGGGTGGACTTCCTGGTGGAACTTGCAAGAGAGTTGGCTCGCTCTCATGTAGCTGGGAAGAAGGCAAGAAAAGAACAGTTGCTTCAGACACAACCCTCCACACCTAGCCCTGGAAAAAGAGCCATGTGTCAGGTCAAACACAAATGCAAGAACAATCATGCCACTGTGCGATGTGTTCACTGCTACAGATACACATGTGGTAAATGCAGACTACAGATACCATGGCAGTGCCAGGATTGTGAGTGATTGCTGAAAATGTTGAAATGTACTCACTCACTTTTTATTATTATTTGTAAATATGTGTGCAAATGGTTGTTGTTGTTTTTTTTGTTTTTTTGTACTGTTTTTATCAATAAATCTCAGCAACACAGGAAATACACCCATGTGTGTTGATTTCTCCCTAAGATGGCAAAGTGAAACACAAGTTTCCTTGTGGCTCAGGAAACTAACCACTCCAAGTGGCTCAGCATGGCCAAACCTTATTTACATAACAAAAGCAGCTGTTCACAGGTGATTAAGGATATTAGCTAAAAGCCTACCAGCCATTTGGCTGGAAGGCAGGTTTTAAAGGTAGAAAAGCCAAATGGCTGCTCTCTGAGACGTCCAGTGTTAAAAAGGAAACTACTGCTTTACTGCAGTCTTACATATATAAAGTGCACAGTCCTGTATGGTGCCTTTTAAGCTATTTGCTTTATGCATGTATGAAGAGAACAGATTGTATCTTGTTTCAAAAAAGGCC
Source organism: Mchenga conophoros (assembly GCF_057382185.1). Classification (NCBI taxonomy): domain Eukaryota; kingdom Metazoa; phylum Chordata; class Actinopteri; order Cichliformes; family Cichlidae; genus Mchenga; species Mchenga conophoros. The sequence continues at coordinate 31,934,190 of NC_140544.1, read as the reverse complement.
CCACTTCCCTTTTGGAATATGCTACATTTGAGAACAGATGACATGACTTTATCAGCCAGGCTTATTTGCACAGTACCAGGCTGGAAAATGAGGAATCCAAACAGGAGGAGTGGTCTTTTGCACTATACAATGCCTCATAAAAGATTTTTATTTTTCATTTTCCCAAACATTGACCACAGGTAGCATGACTAATTTGAACAGTAGCACAACTGTTTTGCATTTCTTTATGCCTGCTTAAGTAATGGTTTCCCTACAGTTATACATAATAAATGAAGATTAAATATTAATTGATAATGTTTTGCAATACTGTGCACGTTTGGTGGGAAAAGGGCTCCATACTGAGTACCTGCAATCACTAATACCCAATGTAGCTCTAAGCATAACACTGATTACAAGAAGGTATCTCAGACAGCACTTAGCACCCTCCACAGTGTAGATGTAATGGAGGAGGTCACTGTAAGAGGGATGGACTTGACCTCCTGACTATGACTGATGTAGATGATAAGGTGCTGACTCTATGAATCCACAATCTCAACAGGGTTGTCCAATAAGAACAGATGGCGTATCCACAAAATCCACTGCCACTCAGGTATCTGTGAGTGATGGTGTGGTTTCTGTTGGAAAGAACATAAAAGTCTTCCATAATTATGTGAACAGAGTGAATTAAATGTGTAATACAACAATACAAACAATACTGGATAGTGGAACAGTCAACCAAAATAAGGGAGTGTCAACAAATGCTAATTTTACTATTTACATAAATCCCAACTAGGCACTTTACATTAGAGCTAACATGAGAAATTAGTGACGGTCCCTTAATGACCGCACGGCAGAGGCTGCTTCGCAGTAAACGGCAGTAACAATCGGTAAACGAAGTGTGCGCCAAGGATTAAACAAGGGAGGATAATGGCCGCAGCAAAGAACAAACACGATAAAACACAGAAACGTACAGTCTCATGGACGCACACTGCTAACAGCATTAGAAGGAATGAAAATCCACACGGTGAGTAAAACTCTGCTGACTCTTCCCACCTGCAGCTCCGACCGAACTCTCTGCGTCGACGTGTGCGTAATGATGAGGTAGAATTGTGTCTTCTGATTGGTGAAGAGAATGGGTTGCCTCACCGCTCATTGGCTAAACGGCAGCCGTATGCTGATATCTTACTCCGCAGATGTGGCTCCGTTCGTGAGTTCTGCGAACTGGCTGGCCTTTTGTACAGTAGACATTTGAAGCCTGACAAATCATATTTGTCTGCATGATGTGGCTTCTTATATTATATTAAATATTTTTTTGCATGTAGAATAGGCAATTATTATTATTTTATTTCATTGCATTAGATGCTTGTGCCCAAATAGTAGGGGTGCAACGATATTCGTATTGATATTGAACCATTTGATACAGTGCTTTCGGTTCGGTACACATATGTATCGAACAATACAAAATTTGTAATTTATTTTATCAACTTTCCTTCTGATGCTGTCTGTGTTGAGCGCTCAGTGGATCTGCGTTCAACTACTCCGCCTAGGCTGCACTGTCAAGCGCAGATCCACTGAGCGCTCAACACAGACGGCATCGTCAGAAGGAAGAGCGCAGGGCAAGCTAGCTTAAGCTCTCCTTGCAACATGGCAAATTGAACCTCCCCCACCCTCATTCAGATCTGGCATTTGGAATTATTTTGGTTTTCATGTGACGTATGACCCTGAAGGTAAGCGAGTCATGGACTAAAGTAAAACAGTATGTTGGATGTGCCACACAGTGCTCAATTACATGGGTGGGAGCTAGTGTGTTAGTGCAGTTAGCTCGTTAATGTGTTGGCCGTCCAGCCCCACGCACGGGGCGATCAGGGGTAGCTCGTTAACGGAGATTTGCCGTGTTGTGGCGTTAAGGTCATTTCAACGAGATTAACCTGAAAGCACTAGTGGGAACACAACAAATATGACTGCACATTTACGCCGACATCATCCTAGTGCAAAGACAAGTGGAAGCAGACAAAAACAACAAGCATGCATGCTACAAACTTTACAGAGTCATTTAGACAGCCGTTAGCACAGGATTCTCCTTATGGGGACCTGATATGTTTAATATGCTGCTGAGAATATAGCCCAGAAGAAGCGTATAGTATAGCTTTTATTTTGGAAAGAGCCATTTCTCTGTAATAAACTCTCTTTTCCAAAGATGAGTGATTCCTCAATCAGATACAGGGCTCGCAATATCGCTAGCCCGATGTCCCAGGGCTAGCGATTTTTCCCGTCGGGCTATTGTAGGAAGGAAAAATATATGTCAATGCTTTTGCATTCTTTCAGAAATGTAGCTGGGTAATTATGTCATTGGCATCGGTGAGCCACTGCCAATATGTGACATATTGAAATCGCGTTTGAATTTGCGCTTGTTTTTTTGCTTTCACTTTGCAATCGTGCGAACTGTGTATAGAGAGCGACAGCACTGATCTGTGAGTGATGATAATTTGTGCACCAATTCCTCTGACATTGTCTTATTAATCGTTAGCTTACTATGCAAACATGACAAGTGAAATCTCCCGCAGCAAGCTTAAACATGTGAGAGGTTGATCGCGCAGAGAATCGCTGAGCTTATGTGAGTGCATGTGTAAAAGCATTTCAGTTCTGCTGAGCCAAATAAGACAGGTCAGGGTGAAGAAGTGACAGCCAAAGAAAAGCTTACCACAAAACGGAGAAGTTATGACAAATCAGACTATGAGGCAAAAAGAAAGTGCAGCTTTATGGTTTCATGGACAAAAGAATTTCTGTGGCTGCAATATGACGAGCTAAATAACCAGGGCTGCACATAAGTGGTCCGCAGGTGCGCATTCGCTGTCAAAATAAAAAACACGCACAAGGGTTAGGGTTAAATTTAAAAACTGTACTTTTGAGTTAAAATATATATTTATAATTTTAATAAATGACAAATTAAAAAGGCATGAACATTTTTTTTGTATCGAAAAAATATCGAACCGTGACACCAAAGTATCGAACCGAACCGAACCGTGAATTTTGTGTATCGTTGCACCCCTAATATATATATATATATATATATATAACATTCTGTAACTGTAACTTCTGTCGGTGCTGTGCTTTTGGAAACCGAATTTCCCAGAGGAACCCACCCGAGGGATTAATAAAGTTCTATCTTATCTTATCTTATCTTATCTTATCTTAAGTTTGCTGACGACACCGTCGTGGTGGGCCTGATCTCTGATAACAACGAGACGGCCTACCTGAAGGAGATTAGGAATCTGGAGAACTGGTGCCAGAGGAACAACCTCCTTCTAAACGTCAGTAAGACAAAGGAGCTGATAGTGGACTTCAGCACTAAGCAGGAGAGGAACTACCAGACCCCCGTCATTAACGAGTGCCCAGTGGAGAGAGTGGACAGCTTCAAATACCTCGGAGTTCACATCACGCAGGACCTGTCATGGTCCTGTCACATCAACACCGTGGTGAAAAAGGCCCGTCAGCGTCTCTACCACCTCAGACGCTTGAGAGACTTCCAACTGCCCTCCAAGGTGCTCAGGAACTTTTACTCGTGCACCATAGAGAGCATCCTGACGGGAAACATCTTAACCTGGTTCGGGAACAGCACCATGCAGGACAGACGAGCTCTACAGAGGGTTGTGCGGTCAGCTGGGCGCACCATCCGCTCCGAGCTCCCTGACCTGCACTCAATCTACAGCAGGCGGTGCTGGACCAAGGCCAGGAAGATCGTGAAGGACCTCAGCCATCCCAACAACAGACTGTTCTCTCTGCTGAGGTCAGGAAAGCGATTCCGCTCCCTGAAGACCAACACAGAGAGACTGAGGAGGAGCTTCTTCCCGCAGGCGATGCGGTCTCTCAATCACACCACCACACAGTACTGACCCACACATACAGTTCTTACACACACACTGGACTTTCTGGACTTTGGTTTCACTTCATCACTTAAATCACTTTAAGCATATTTGCACTGCACAAGACATAATGTGGATTGCACAACACTGGTCACTATATTCTTCATTTCCAGTTAATACTTGTACAGCTGCTGTTATTGTGTATATATTTATTTATTTATTTATTTATTTATATTTCTTCATACATTCTTATATAGTTCTATACTGTGTATTGTGTATTTTGTTGTACAGTTATTTTATTTTCAACTTTAATTTATATATTTTATCTTATTCTTTCCCAGTTAAATTTACCCGATATGGCAGCCTGGCTTCTGTCAGTCTGCCCCAGGGCAGCTGTGGCTACAACTGTAGCTGCCTCCACCAGTGTGTGAATGTGAGAGTGAATGAATAGTGGTATTGTAAAGCGCTTTGGGTGCCTTGAAAAGCGCTATATAAATCCAATCCATTGTTATTATTATTATTATTATTCATTCTAATTTGTGTTGTACAGTTATTTCATTTTTAACCTTAATTTATATTTTATTCCTTCCTAGTTAAATTTACCCTTTTTAATTTTTCATATTTATTTCCTATCTTATTCATAGCCTTTTCTTTTTTTTTTCTTTAGGTCACGAGCAGTTGTCTAAGCATTTCACTACATATCGTACTGTGTATGACTGTGTACGTGACAAATAAAATTTGAATTTGAATTTTTTTAAACAGAGTAACAAACATATTCTTGACCATGTACATCGCTTTATGACCACAGTGTACCCATCTTTTGATGGTTGCTTCCCAGAGGATAACGCCCCATGTCACAAAGTCCAAATCATGTCAAACTGGTTTCTTGATCATTACAATGAGTTCACTGTACTCAAATGACTCCCATTGTCACCAGATCTCAACCCAATAGAGCACATTTGGCATGTAGTGGAACAGGAGATTTATGCCATGGAGGTGCAGCTGACAAATATGCAGCAACTCTGTGACACTGTCATGTCAATATGGACCAGAATCTCACAGCAACGTTTTCAACACCTTGTTGATTCCATGCCATGAACACTTAGTGTATTGTAGGCTATCCTATTTCTAGTGTGCTTTTTGTCTCTTACACAAAGCTAAGTTCATATTATTACATTCATTTTTCAACGGAATTGTATTACATAGTGGGTGCCACCAGATCTCAGTCCAATAGAGCGCCTTGGGGATTTGATGAAATGGGATTCAGATCGTGAATGTGCACCAAACAAATCGCACCAACTATGTGAAAGTTTCCTGCGTCTAAGCTGCTCTGAAGGCAAACGTGGGTCCACACCTTTACTAAGATATGCCTAATAAAATGTCCAGTGAGTGTATAGTAGTGATGGCCCGCTTGAAGCTGACGCTCCGGAGCTTGTGTCGAAAAAAACAACACACTGGTTCAGAAGCACTGTGTCGAGGCTTGCTTCGTTTGGCAAAAATCACGTGACCAGTGACGTCCGAAGCTTCATTACGCACGTAACTGCTTCGGTACCTGATTCAAACGGATATAAGGAAGTGAATCATCCACGGGATTCGTGGAGTGTGTTGATGGTGACAGAGAGCGAAGAGGTGATCATTCCAGCATATGACTTTAGGAACACTTCCATGTGAATTAAAGCTGATGAAGACTACAAAAATGTATTTGACACTATACGTACATTACATTGCTACAGTTTAGAAAATCATTTTGTTTATTGTTTTTAGGTGATAGTCTGCAGGACCCAGGAATACCTGCATATCTACCAGCTTGCAGTGTAGTTCCTGCACTCCACAGCCTCTTCTGTTCCATGCAAGTGGATTTTCTCCAGAGCAGGAGAAACTATTTCTAAGAAAGGAAAGAGACTCAGCCAGCGCACAGTAACACTAATCCTCTTTTTAACTGTAAATAACAAAAAGGCTACCTTACATAGATCATGTTCTTACTTTGCAAGTTCTTGATTGGGGGTGGGTTTTGATTATCGCTTTTCTGATTACAATCCATGCTAAATTGAATAAAGTGATATTGATTCATTAAAATCCCGTGTCGATTTGTAAATTAACGTTATTATGCCTGAAACGCCAGCATCTCAGGTTAAACCTCACAACATGTCGTCAAACACCATGCAGCTAAAACAGTAACTGGGAGCAGGTTTACGGATTCTGCATACAAACGTGAACACAGAGCGCGGACCCGACGCGTCAGAGTCAGATTTTGATGTGTCGGCGGGTCCGCGCTGTGTTTGCCTCTTTTTTCTTCGCTGGCTTCTGCAGCTGCAGGTTTCATAACTCTCTGTTTACATCTCTAATTAAGTCTCACATGTGTCAGCTTTCTTTTAATAGATACGAAATTATGGATATATACTGATACATGACCAGAATTGTAATATTTCTGACTGAGGCAAAACTTTCCAGATTCCAATCAAATTGAATCGGATCCTGTATCGAATCAAAATGATTCTACAAATCAGTAACGATGCAGCCGTACTCAGCTCCCTAAGCATTTTCCCTTTCCAGTTCACAATCAATCCCACCCCTAGGTCAAAAATATGTATAGGACAATTGGCCTAATCTAATATTTTATATGAACCTGTCCAGCTGTCCAGTGATTAAATGACAAGTAGATGGAGGCAGGACTTCACAGCAGGGGCATACTCCATAATGTGCTGTGCGTTATCATATGTATAATGTATATATTGCTCACTTATTGTATTTACCAACATCAAGGAGTTATGAGCAAAGAAAGGCCACACCATAGTGCATGTTTAAATAAATGTATTAAATAAATAAATGTTTAAATAGGGAAAGTTTATTGATCAAAATGTATTACGCAAATATGCATTACATTTTTTTCAGCCCCCCAATCGAGAAGACAAAACCAATTACATGTTCAAAGCAACGGAACGGTGGCCCAATATCGGAGAGAACTCCACTCTTGAGTGAGCAGTGATGATTGAGCAGTCCGTTTTATTTTGCAGATTCAAGCTGCTCTTCAAAATATTCGCCACCAGATGTCACCGGAGAGGACTGTGTTGAAAAGCTTCGAGTAATGAACCATTTTTCAATACAAGCTTCAGTGCTTCGGAAAGCTTCATTTGGCCATCACTAGTGTATAGTTATTATTTTATGAAATTAAATTAAATTAATTAGCGCAAAGAAAAGGTTAAAAAGTTGGTGATATTGCTGATACCTTCCTGTTAGCTGCTTCGTTATTAGGTAGAGTAAGGGTTCTTCAATCTCCACTGAAGCTGGAATTTTTACTGATTTTCTAACACAAAGAAAACTTCTTAAAAGACCCAGCGTACTAAACTTTTAATAGTTACTGAAGGTCACGAACAGGGAAAAAAAAAAGGAAAAAATGGTGGAACATCCGATTGTGACGTGTAACCTGACGTAGCCCACATAGTAGAATGAATGAGGTGGACGAAAGCAGCACGAGCGCTCTGACTCAGAAGCTCCCAGAGCTCTGGCTAACATGGCGATGCTGTGAACTCGGTTCATTCTTCTGACACTAAGGAATATATTTACATTTCACAATATCGAAAAATAACATCAACTAGAACAAGATAATGGCACGAGGAGAGGGCGCCGAGCAGTACGCGGCGACTTTATTGTCAGTCAAACCGCTCAATGCAGAGATCAAGACGGTGAAGGTAAGAGCGACGTTTAACCGGCACGTTTGATTTTTAAGAGGGGTGTTAAAATGAACAGGATTTATGTGCCCGCCGCGCCCACTTAAAAAAATAATAATAATCAGGTGCGTTAAAGGGCGCCTAAATTCAAAGTAACGTTTGATAAAATGCGGTCTTTACTTCCTTTCTTACCAAAAACCTCACACCCTGCCTTGTTCTGTGCCCTTTCCTGCCCTCGAGGTTTGAATTTCGCCCGGTCCACGTTTATCTGTCCTCCAGCTCTCGTGATGCTGGCATACCGGTTTTAAAGGGACCAAACACCTTAACGAAAGCCGGCGTTTTCTCTCTGTCACATTCAAATATAGCTGCTGGCAGATGTGGAGAAACGTGGCGTGATCCTGTTTTTAGAGCCACGACTTGTGAGCCATATTTGGTTTAAGTGGCTGAAATTAAGTCCCTATATTTAACGATTAACGCCTTAAATTTACCCCCAAAATGGTTTAATAGCTTCCATATCGTTCAACAGTGGCGGTATCTTTGCACGAGAAAATACACGGCAGGTTGCATTTCAAACATCAGTGTCTTCTCTGTGATCATTTACATTAATGTGATGTAGATTTAAAGTGTAACAAAACTCCTGTGAAACATTAGCCCCAAAGCTGCTAATCTTTAGTAACCTTGATGTGCATTTAAATTCATTGTCTTTGGGTTTTTAGACTGCTGGATGAAAAAGTAGCGATGTATATGGCACCATGGTTCAAACTGTAAATTATACTGGTGGTTTTCTTTGAATCCAAAGGCACTTTTCAGTGCAGTCCTCTTGTACTCTGGGAAAGACTGTGGAGATCTTTCTTTAAAGCACATTAAAGGTTATGCAGGCTTCTGTTCTTTATTTAGCATCAGTATTATTTTTAGTCTTGCATCACTGTAATTCCAGACATGCACTCTGTGGAACGTGACCACAGAGAGAATATTGTGTGTGCCTGTTGATAAGGTTGCAATTTGCGTCCTTCAAGAGGTGATTCTGCTTCTGTGTCCGTGATGGTTGTAAATCAGGGTGTGTAATCCCCCCTTTGCTGACATCACGCTTGAGAAAGGGTATTGGCTACCGCTGATAGGCTCTAGTCTGTCTGGAGGCTGTTGGCTATTCAGCATAAAATGTCACACTACCTCTAACATACCATTGCTGGAGCCAATGGCTGTGCTGAGGTGATGTAGTGATGTGGTTTCACTCAGCATGAACTACAGTAACCTCATAGTTCCGCGTTGCAACGCAAAGTTTGACAGAGGGATGGGTGTAGGGATTTGAATCAGAGGGATGAATTAAAGACTGAAGGCAGAAATGGAGCCAATGATAATGTGTTAACCCACTGTCTACATAATTACACCTTAATTTATAGCTTCCCAGTGGAATTCGAGTTTACCCATATTTAATGTCTAAATGCACTAACATCACTGCATTTCCCCTCTGTTCTCACCTCTTCTTCTCTTCCAGCTGAAGACCCAGAGAAATCGTCTGTCTGTGTTCAGTAAAGTGTGCTATGCCTTTGGCGGGGCTCCCTACCAGATCACAGGCACTGTTCTTGGCTTCTTCCTCCAAATCTACTTGCTCGATGTGGCACAGGTAATTGCCAAGCGCTGGGCAAAAAAACCCAAAAGGTTAAAATCACACACTTCTGCCTCCTTTATAAAGCTGCACCAACTGTGAAGATTCTGGGCTGATGCCAGTATTTAAAATAAAAAAAAATTTAACATTTGTGTGAGGAAAACTAAGTGATCTTCATTATTTAAAAAAAAAAAAAAGCTCTTCATCACAACGTTTTTTAATATTAAAAATCAATGCCACACAGCAGCTAAATGACATCGATAAAATTCAATTGTTTGCAGAACACACACAGGTTACAAACGCAGGGGTCAAGGTGTGTGTGTGTGTGTGTGTGTGTGTGTGTGTGTGTGTGTGTGTGTGTGTGTGTGTTCTTCTCAGCCTCATATCAGCTAAACTGTCTCCGGTCAAGCGTGTTAACCCGGACTCCCCCTGTTTGCTTTGTTAGCAAATTAGACTTTTTCCTGCTGTACACAGTAGGAACTGGAAAAAGGCCATTCAGCTCAGAGGATGAGATCATTAGAGGGGCTTTGAATGCTGCTTTGTTATAAAAGAAGTGACAGTGTTGTGTATTTTAATTCTGTTGTGCTCTCAGCTGTACTGAGTCTGCTGTCACAGCTCTTTTGAGCCACTCTCCATATGAGGTAGTCCTTGGCATCCTCACTGTTTTGGTCTCAAAGCTAACACACTTTTTTCCACCCTTCCCTTCTAGCTGGACCCCTTCTATGCCTCTATCATCCTGTTTGTGGGAAGGGCCTGGGATGCTATCACCGACCCTACAGTGGGTTTCCTGGTGAGCCGGAGTAGATCCACCCGCTTTGGCCGCATGATGCCCTGGTAGGTATCTGTATGTTGAATGATAATAAGATAATGCTGCGTTTTGAGTAAGGACAGAGATACATGAGGCAAATGCTCTGGCAACAACAAGAAGAAAAAAAACAGCTCAGGATCAGTAGCCATGGCAACAAGTTTGAAGTAGCAACTAAGGAGGAATAAATGGTAAGAGTGCAATAATGCAGTCTAAATATGAATCATATACAGTGCCAGCATCAGACATTCCTACCAAATGCAGGCTGAAGCACCCACTGAAACCAGCCAGCTGAAGAGTAGGAGCAGGGCTACCATCGTCTGCTGCGGTCCTAGTTTGGATCGAGCCTTGAGACGAAATCCTTTTAGGGAAGCAGTTGAATTATATTGAGGACTGATAGAGTAGCAAGCAGGACAGCTAGTCAGCCAATAGGGAAAATAAAAGATGGGCCTGGGCTAGCTGGTTAACATCAACTGAGCTTTAAAAGTGAGGGAGTCAGACAGGAAAAAAAACTAAAATGAGCTGCAAGATATACTTAAGTGACTTGTGTGAATCACAGGGATGGATCGGGTCATAACAGTGGTTGTGAGAATTATTATTAGTGTAAGTCTTCTTGCTGACAAAGACTTTAACCAGGGTTTTAAAAAGTCCAGCTTACTTGACATCAAGTCTGAGCGCATGTCTCCCCGGACTAAACTAAGTTTGACGAGCCTGTAGGAAAGTGACACTTGGCTCGGTAAGAAATTTGTTGCAGCAGCTGGGAGAGTTTCTCTTCTTGCAACTTTGCAAGTACAAAAGGTCCTTGTAGCTGAACACACGCTGTACTTTTCCTTCCCTGTAAAACATTTGCAAAACTCAAATAGATGAAAATGCCTGAAACCATTTTTGCATTCCTAACAAACCAGTTTAGTTACCAGCATCGTCTCCCATGTTTTAGTTGTTACTTATGTTTCAGTCTAGATATGTGTTTGCAATCTGCTGTGTGTTTGGTTCACTGTGACATAGCTGGCAGCTTGTCATGGGTATCCCTGCCTGAAGAAGGGCGACCTTGACTTTCTTCTCACAGTCAAACATGGTGCAGCTTTCTTGACAATATCAGAACCGTATCTGGTTACAAAAATCTCTCAAGGCCATGATATAATCTGCAGAGGAGCAGAGCTAAATATTTTTACAAGCTTTTTTCCCCCCCTCACATGATACCCCAGCCATATCTGGAGTGGAGTGACTGAAAAAACCAGCTGTGCATGAGCTGTAATGTTGTAGCTGGGAGGAAGTGAGGGGGAGGGGGAAGTTACTGGCTTAAGCTGTGATTGGTCCAACCCACAACACACCATCAGCTTCAAACCAATATGGGTGTGTTCTCCTTTGTGTGTATGATTTCTCGGCGTGTACAAGTGTAGAGAGGTTACTTCAGGTCAAAAAGCATGCTGGGTTAAAATAATGAGGCTAGTTTAAAGAAAAATAGCAAAATGTACATAAAAGGGACATCCTCCAGATAAAAATACAGAGATTTGTTAGGTTCTTATTTCTTTTTTCTGTCTGTACTGGAAATGTACATAAAGACAGGCAGGCAGCCAGACTGGCAGGAGTCTACATTTCTCATTTTACTTATTATCTTAGCTCAATGAGGTTTTTTTTTATTTTAGAAGTAGATTTTGTTTCTTTTAGAAAGAGGGGGGGAAGAGTGTGATCATGTGTCTGTGACTTTCACTGCTGTGCCAGTGAACCAGCAACCTGTGCTCAGTGAGCAAAAATGGAAATTATTAGTACTCATTAACCTAAATTTGCTTGGACGTTAAAAGGTATCAGGAGTTTTCTTATTTTCCATGTGAGTCACATGGGTGAAAGGGGAACAAGGGGATTTCATATGACCATGTGTGAATGTCACGCTCACCCTCTCCCCGTTAGTGTTATGGAGCTTGGGAAGAGTCAGGTTTTAACTCGCATGTGCGACGGCTCAGAAACAAGCCTGAGGAAGAAATAGCTGTTTAAATATATGTTGCCATTTGACAAAATGTTTCATGATTATGCAGTCAGGTGCAACCCTGTAAGCCTTCACCTCCCTGTTTGGCCTCTAAAAGGTCACATTTTATTCACATGATGCTAATAAAAACTGCAGTTTTCCTCAAATTATGTGATTACTTTCAGCGAGAAAAATGTAGTTTCATTTTGGCCCCCAAAAACTGCCTTGTAATGGTTCTCTTAACAAGTAAAACTGTTTGATTTCCTTATTTAAAAACTGAGGCTTTAACTGCAGTCTGTAGTATCGCCGGTTTCTGTGACTGAGGTCAGGTAGAGGGCACGGCTGAAGAGAAGGATGCTGAGGCCGAGTGGGGTGAGAATGATGTGGGTCCAAGCAGCTATCGCCTCCTTGTGCAGCGCTGGCTGAGCCCTTTCTCCACACACAAGATCTAACAAGCCAGGATTAGAAGGATTATTCACAAAGCATAAAAGAAAGAGTTGAAAAGAATTGACTGCCAGGGAGGGATATAAAAAGGAGGGGTTGAGCTACAGTAACAGTGGGGAAAATGCATTAGACACACCCTTAAAGGAAGGAAACAGTGGGTTCTATGTGTTTGCCTTAAATACAAAAGAAAATAAAACAAAGGTAAGAAAGAAATGCTCAGTCTTTTATCAACCTGTGTCCACTCATCTCTTCTCAGGATCATTTTCTCCACCCCGTTTGCAGTGCTTACTTACCTCCTGATCTGGTACGTGCCTCCGTTTGAAGAGGGGAAGGTCATTTGGTATCTGGTCTTTTACTGCCTTTTCCAGTCAATGCAGACGGTTAGTACCGCATTTTGAGCCCATGTTTTTTATTTTATTTTTTTTATTTGCTTTTTGTCCACTGACGTGAACTTGTCTAATGTTGTGGTCTCGTACATTTGCAGTGCTTCCATGTGCCATATTCAGCCCTCACCATGTTCATCAGCAGGGACCAGAAAGAGCGGGACTCTGCTACAGCCTACAGTACGACATCACCCTGTGCAAATAAACTGATTTCACTGGTGTTTTGTTATTCGTGTGCTGACCGTCAGTTCTTGTGTTTGCTCTCAGGGATGATGGTGGAGGTGCTGGGCACAGTGCTGGGCACTGCAATCCAGGGGCAGATAGTAGGTGGTAATTCCAATTGTCCCACTGAGTCTGATGCGCCTTACAGCACAAACTCATCCAGTGTCAACACCACTATAGCCTCACTGGATCAGACGGTGAGTCTATTGAAAGGGGGTTTTTTTGTACTGTGTCAAATAAAAGATGATTATTGTTGGTCCAAGCTAAGGGTCGTGTATTTTTATTTTTTTTTGTCCTCAGAAACAAGCTTACTTGGTTGCTTCAGGGGTCATATGCATCATCTACGTCCTGTGTGCTGCAATCTTGTTTTTAGGTGTGAAGGAGCAAAAAGGTATGAATCCTTTCTTATCTAATCAGGGCTCGCAAAATCGCCCGACGGGCGGGGCTTGGATAGATTTTGGTCGCCCGACTGCAGATATCGCTATCCCCGGGACATCGGGCGATTTTGCGAGCCCTGATAAATGCAAACAACATTTAAAGTAAGATAATGACTCAATTTGGCTTCAAGACAGACTTGAATCATGAATCTGACAACTTGACACGTGAATTGATGTAAAAAAAAAAAGGAAAAGAAAATTCTGACTCAGTTTTTGTCCAGTTTAATCATGCGCATGCAAAACTGTATATTAGTAACAGTGACAGGAATAATTCTTTAACTGTTAAACTTTTCTTAGCGCCTCTGGTTAGTTCCTCTTGGCCTTCTCACTCTGTGTTCAAAAAGATAAAGATGTGGTGGCCAGATTGTAGCAAGTGCTGCAAAATACTCACTAGACAAATACCACATTGTCTCACCACAAAAGCTTGTGTGTGTTGTATTCTTAGATGCAGATTTGCAGAGGTCTCATTTGTTGTGTTCTCCTTTATGTTGGACTCTAGAAACCGGGCGGGACAAGTCGGAGCCGCTCACCTTTGCTCAGGGCCTGCGGTTGGTCATGTGTCACGGGCCGTATGTCAAACTGGTCATCGGCTTCCTCTTCACCTCTCTTGCTTTCATGGTAACGCTACATTTGATTTGTGCATTTTTTATTTATTTTTTTCGTGAATTTTCAGAGGTCGCGTTGAAAGGATTTTTTTATTTTATTTATTACAGTAATTTGGTTTATAGTTGCTTCTGTCTTTTACAGCTGCTGGAGGGAAACTTTGCACTTTTTATCACCTACGCTCTCGGCCACAGGAAGGACTTTCAGAATATCCTTCTTGTCATCATGGTGAGTGTTTGTATTTTTACTATGAGTGCTCTTCTCGTAAAAACCCTCATCAGGGTAGATTTAGTGTACATCAACACCATGTCTGCAGACGTAAAGCTTGCTGCTTGCTGTAAACTGTTTAGGGGATATTTCAGTTTCTAGTCTTAGGCGCTTCCTCGCATGATGTAGAAGCATGCCACGAAGGCCTGAGAGGGCATATTTCAGGATGAGAGGAGGTGTCGTACTGTTGGGAATCGGTCTCCCACTCACTCACTCTCTGAGTTATGCTAGATCAAGGGCACAGAATGGAGCTTTTGTTGCCCTGGCAACCCTTCACTGACACCATGGGAACAGCCACCATTGCTAATGCCCTCCTCTCACTGCTTTCTGCTCTGCTGCCTTTTTCTATGATTAGGAGTGGGAAATACTTGGACACTGTATCACATTTGGAGAGTTTAGAGCAGAGTGTCAAAGTCTGAGAATTCGTGGGCTTCTGGCCTTTCATCTACTGCTTGTTTTTGTTTGCTAATTTAACACTGGTTGACCAGTTTTGGCCTGGAGGTCAAAGGTTTTCTGCGCCCCTGCAGGGTTGGGTTAAAAGCCAATGAAAGCTTATCGTGACCTTATCCCCTGACCTCCTCCGGTGGTCATTTTAATTTTTCCACTTTCCACATTTCCCACAGTCCTCAGTGAAGCCCAGTTAGTAGTCTGAATAGTTTCTGTAGAAAATATTTTGTAATTTTTTGTTTATAAATTTCATTTGATTTATTTAAAATTATATAATTGATCATCCAAGAAAGTCCATCATACAGAGTTAGAGCTAGGAATTTAGAGAAATGCAGACTAACTTTCCAACTAGTGTTTGGATTCCACTCATTTTAATGTATAAAACACAGTATAGGAAAACTTGGAGCACTAGATGGTGCCTAAATATGGGAGATTAGAAGTTAACACTAACAAGCTTGACTAGCAAGTTACATAAACTGTATAGATTGTATTTATGAATCTAACAGATACATATTTCATTTCATTTATTTATTTATTTCACACTTGGTCAACAGTTTCCACAGTTAGTTCTTTCAAACAAACCAACTACACTTTCTGTCAGTAAAGCACTGCAACCACGTGTGAAAAGGAGCAGGCAGAAGAATATATTCTTATTAAACCCTGCCCCCTATCTACAATCCAACTTATATTGCAAGTGGGCACCAAAAGTCAAGGAACAAACTAACATTAACACTTATTTCCAGTCCTAACTCAAACCAAACAACAATTTACAATCAGAATATACCACTCCACATAGTAACAAGGAGAAAAGTAAGTAAATGAAACAAAAAATAATGGATCCTTATTCAATGAACTCCAATTTCATTCACATTCTTCATATTGAGTTATCGTTTTAAGCATGTAACACTTTTTAAAACAATGTAAATTTATACAACTCTTTAAATTATAATGAAGAGTTCCACAGTCGTACCCCTAACCGTTGGACTCATTAATCTTTGTGTTGTCCTAGCTAGCTGATGCTTAAAATAAAATTTCCTTCTGCTGTCTTCTCCCCCCAAACACGTTAAAAATACTCTTTGTAACTTAGAAGGCAAAATATTACTTTTAGCCTTAAACATAATTAATAGTGTCCGTAGTTTCACTAAATCTCCTAATTTTAATCATTTTGATTTTATAAATAATTTATTTGTATGTTCTCTATATTTAACGTTATGAATCATCCGTATCACTTTCTTCTGTAATAAGTTTATAGATTTTATAGTATTCTCATATGTATTCCCCCAAACTTCGACACAGTAACTAAAGTATGAGAAAAACAATGAGAAATATAAAATGCGCATTGTTTTGTGGTCTAATAAATCTCTTACATTTCCCAAAACATAAATGTTTTTAAACATCTTCTTTCTAATATACTCAATATGTGATTTCCACGTCAAATTTTCATCTACTATTAAAATTCAGTAACTCTCTCAATCAATTCTCCATTAATGGACATAATGACTTCTTCCTCCTTTACACGATTGCCAAATATCATGAATTTCGTTTTTGTCAGATTCAAAGATAATTTATTTACATCAAACCATTTTTTTTTAATCTTAACATCTCAGAAATCATAATTTCAACCAAATCTTTCAAATTCTCTCCAGAGCAATACAAATTTGTGTCATCTGCAAATAAAATAAAATTTAACCTTTTTGATACGTCATTAATATATAAATTAAAAAGTTTAGGTCCCAAAATAGAACCTTGAGGAACGCCACATACAATCTTCAATCGTTCAGAGGTATTGCCAAGATAATGTACATATTGCAACCTATTTTCTAAATAACTCCTTAACCAATTCAATGCTACTCCTCTCACACCATAATTATACAATTTAGAAATCAAAATAGGATGTTGTAACGTGTCAAAAGCTTTTTTTTTTTTTTTTAAATCAACAAATACCCCAACTGTGTATTTATTATTATGGGTTGCAGATGAAATATCATCAATGAAAGTCAACAATGCTAATGCCGTTGATCTATTTTTACGAAATCCAAATTGATTTCCATTTATTAGTTGATAGTTTTATTGAAAAAAAATCAAGTCTTTCCGCAAAAAGTTTTTCAAGCACTTTTGAAAACTGTGACAAACGAGACACTGGCCTATAGTTGTTAAAACTATGCTTATCTCCAGATTTATATAAGGGTATCACTTTTGCCACTACTCATTGATGTATTAAAAAATAAAATATGTCCACCCACCATGAAGGGGGAAACTAGGTGTTTAATTTGTACCATTCTGTAAACATGTTTATTTCTGCTGTAAAGTTGGGCTTTTAAGTGGCTTTTGGAATCAGCCTCATGTGGCTACTAAAGGAATTGCAGTTTTTGGCATTTCATTTCTGGCTTCATTTTTTTACTCCCAGACATTCCCACTGTGTCCCCGATGATTATCCAAGCAGACGTTTTTTTTCTCCATTTGCATCAGACCTGCGTATTTCACATAGTAGCAAGTTGCAAAAATATTCACATGTATAAAAAATGCAGAGAAGAAGATATGACTGACGCCAACCAGCTATAATTTCCGCAACAATAAGTCTCAAGGTTTCCTCACACACTGGAAAAGTCCAGTTGGTTTGGCAATTTGTTTGCAACAAGGTCTGTGTGTGCGCAGATTAAATTCTGATTAAAAAGAAACAATGTGGTTAACAGTTTAGTATGTTGTCCAACAATGCCGATGCTACAAGTCTGCTATGTGTAGTCTACTTTGTGTTCTGTGTTTTGTTTTTTTGGGGACAAAGTGAATGAAACATATTTGCAAGCACAGCAGGAAAAAAGGCCATATGTTAAATTATTTTTTAAATTTTTTTTAATTGCCCCTTGGTTGATAAGCACGCTTCAGCTATATGAAATACATGAAAAAAAAATTCTATAGTCATCGCTTAGTCATCATTTAACTCAGAGTATATGTTCTTTTCGTGCTCTCTTCCGAGCTTGTATAACTAAATTCTTTATCATTATTTCTTCAGCTCTCTGGGGCTCTAACCATCCCTTGGTGGCAGTGGTTTCTAACCCGGTTCGGGAAGAAGAAAGCAGCTTACTTTGGCATCTCGGTGAGTAGCAGATGTTATGGAGTGTAGATGAGTGAAGCTATAGCTCACTCTATGCTCTATTTTGACTCATTCAGTCTGCAAGATTAAAAAAAAAAAGTCTTCAATAAATCCTGATCGTAAGCTTTGTTTGTTTCATTTATGAGACCTCTGACGTCTTTCTCCCTCTCGCTACAGTGGGCAGTGCCCTTCATGATCCTGATCGTCTCTGTCAAAAGCAACCTGATCGTTTCTTACCTGGTCTCAGTGGCAGCAGGTGTGAGTGTAGCAGCAGCCTTCCTCCTGCCCTGGTAAGCACAAGTTTATCCACAGAAGTCGTCCTTGGATCCTTTTGCGGATGTGGGTTTTCTTTTGTGTTGTTGAGCTTCTGTCTGGATGTTTGATCTTTCAGGTCGATGCTTCCTGATGTAGTGGATGACTTCAAAGTTCAAAATCCAGACATCCGCGGTCATGAAGCCCTCTTCTACTCCTTCTATGTGTTCTTTATCAAGTTTGCCTCTGGAGTCTCCCTGGGTATCTCTACCCTCAGTTTGAAGTAAGTTTACTGACCTGATTTTTAATCAGTGTTTCAATCATATTAATGTTTTCATCCTTAAAACTAAGGAGCTTATCAGTCCAGTAGTCCTGGGGACAACAATACTTAATTCTTCAGCTGACCATATTGCTTAATTTTTCTCCCCCTGTGTACACTTTTTCACAGATTTGCTGGCTACGTGACCGGGGGCTGCTCACAACCCGAGGCGGTCAGTGTAACCCTGAAGGTGCTGGTCTCTCCCGTGCCCGTGGTTCTTATTGCTGTGGGACTGTTGATACTGAAGACCTACCCCATCGATGAGGAAAGGAGACAAGGCAACCGAAAACTACTGCAGGCAATGTTGTAAGTGAGGAGTGAAAACACACACACAATTTACCATTGATCCTTCTTCTGTGTCCCACCAGGATCTGTGCATTGTATGAAAACTTGAACTGTTAACCAGTTTTAGCCCACTCTTGTGTGTTTGTGACTCTGGTTGTTCTCCTTTTCTTTTTAAACAGCGATTCTGAAACGGATTCTGAATCTGAAACCTCAGATCGTGGGAGCAGCGTCTAGAGGCCAAGCCAGCCGCCTCTGCTGCTTTACATGTTTGCACAGGCTGTGAAGAGACCGCCTGGACTAACAGGGGAGGGACCACAAACCACCCACTGCTGACTAGTGATCGTCATCATGTGCGGGTTCCTCCGCAGTGAATTGCACAGGTTTACATCACCCTCTAGTGTCCACACTGAGTATTTATTTTTCCATCCAGCTGTGTCCCAGTGAACAGGTTAATGAAAACTCCAGAGAATACACAAGATCCAAATCTACACGGTGTAGGATTGTTATGTTATGCCGACCTCCCAGGTTAGATTCTGTTACTTATATATTTTTTTGTTTGTTTTGTTGAGATTTTCTTTCATCATTTAGCTTAAATGCCGCACAGAGATCTCTCTTTATTATAATCTACAGCAATAGCTGAAAAAAATTCAAACCACTTCTTTGTTAAAACAAAGCTCACACACATTTTGGTTAGCATTTGGCAGCTTTTATAAATGAACGACAAAGCCTCTTGGGAGCTCTAGTCTTGGTTTCCAAAGATGTTTGACTTTATTGTTTACTGAGACGTTCCTATTTATAGCCTTCCGTTTTGTCACTCCTCCCGTGTGATTGCACTACATCATGAAAGCTTTGGGAGAAAGTGTGCTTTGCAGTACCGTTTGCAAGGTATTAACGTGCTGGTTTACACTATGAGACCATCACTCGAACACACTGTTACATTTTGATGTTTCGATGACGCGTCTTAGCTGTTTTCCACTCAGAGTGTGCTCTGAAAGAAATGTACAGTATCAGCCCTTATTATGAAGGGTGTGCCAGCACTATTCCAGTAAATGGAGTCGTATGGAGATTTGCTACACTCTCTCCTTTTTGTTGTTTGTTTGTTTTCATATAGCACATTTCAAAAAGTGTACTTGAATTTTCTAAAGGAGAAACGGCAGTACAACATGATGTACTTGTATATAGGTTATGTGAATCATTGCCTTACAAATACGTCTTACAACTGGTTTCAGATATCTCTGATTTTCTGAACTCAAATTAATTTTTTATGTAAATCTCCGTCGGGTTTAATAGACTTTTTTGAAGTGCTTATAAAGCAAAGTCAGCTGTACTGGGAGTTCTTTTTTATTTACCATGTGACATCCCAAATTCAAAAATGTGTTATTTAACTATTTATGGAAACTATCTAAGGGACTATAATTTTCTTATGCAGGCATGTGTTTAAGAATAACTTATTACCAATGACTGAATGATTTGAGTCTTGTGGAAGAAAAAAAATGTAAATGTTGGCTTTGTTTGTCTTTTCCTTTTGTCTTAGAAAAGTAAAAGTTGCAGTCATGGTGAAATGTGACTGATTTAAAAGAATACAATAAAAAAAAACAAAAAAAAAAAAAACAGCAGCCCTATAGCAGATGCTTTCATTAACTAATATGCAGATGACTTGATTTTACCTCAAATGATGCTATGAAAAAGGAACCGTTTTCATTTGGGGCCTTCAAACTGCACTGAATCAGCAGAATAGAGTAGATTACATCTGCCCTCTATATTAATATATGCTGCTGTATGTGTATATGTGTAAATACTTTTTCCAACTATGTTTATGAAGAGCAATGTATATAAACCACTGAGGAGTCAAATCGTGTTCATATTTTTGATTTTAAACCTGTGAATAAACTTTGTCAAAGCAGAGAAAAAAACTGTTTGGTTTCTTTGAAGCATCCTTATAACACTTTGTTTTTTATGCGGAACATTAAACCAGTTAGATGTAAGCCATGCATTAACATTAAGGTAGTGCAAGTTGGTATAAAACAACTTCCTTCAGTGAGAGAGACATTTATTTATTAATTTGGTTTTTTTGGGGGGGGGGGGTTGATTTTCTAAAAAAAAATAAATGCCATAAATTTCAGACTTTTTTTTTTTTTTTTTAACCTTGAGTTTAGTTTGAGTCTTTTTTTTTTTTTTTTTTTTTTTTTTTTTTTAATGATTAACATTTTTACATAAGAAATATGAGTAAAAATAAGTAAAACTATCACTAACCATAGTCAATTGTCTTCCAGGGGCCAGAGCAGGCAACACTGAAGTAAATTTAAAACTGCTGGCTAAGGATAAACGTAAATTCAGTAAGATCATAATTCACGTCGGCAGTAATGACACCCGGTTACACCAATCGGAGGTCACTAAAATCAATATTGAATCAGTGTGTAACTTTGCCAAAACAATGTCGGACTCTGTAGTTTTCTCTGGTCCCCTCCCCAATCAGACCAGGAGTGACATGTTTAGCCGCATGTTCTGCTTAAATTGCTGGCTGTCTGAGTGGTGTCCCAGAAACGATGTGGGCTTCATAGATAATTGGCAAACCTTCTGGAGGAAACCTGGTCTTGTTAGGAGAGACTGCATCCATCCCACCTTGGATGGAGCAGCTCTCATTTCTAGAAATATGGACAAATTTATTAAACCCCCCAAAATATGACTATCCAGAGTTGGGACCAGGAAGCAGAGTTGCAGTCTTACATGCCTCTCTGCAGCTTCTCTCCTCCTGCTACCCCCCCAAAAACCCATCTCCATAGAGACTGTGTCAGCTCCCAAACAGACAAAAAACAAACTAAAAACCATCAACAAACAACTTAAACATAAACAATTACAAAGAAAAAACAATGCAGTATCCACATTTGAACCAAAGAGTAAAACAGTGAAATGTGGATTATTAAATATTAGGTCTCTCTCCTCCAAGTCTCTGTTAGTACATGACTTAATAATTGATCAACAAATTGATTTACTCTGCCTTACAGAAACCTGGTTGCAGCAGGATGATTATGTTAGTTTAAATGAATCAACACCCCCGAGTCATTCTAACTACCAGAAACCTCGAAGCACAGGCCGAGGGGGCGGTGTGGCAGCAATTTTTCACACCAGCCTATTAATTAATAAAAGACCCAGACAGACTTTTAATTCATTTGAAAGCCTGATGCTTAGCCTCGTCCACCCCAGCTGTAAAACTCAGAAACCAGTCTTACTTGTTATCATCTATCGTCCACCTGGGCCTTACACAGAGTTTCTGTCTGATTTCTCAGACTTTATATCTAATTTAGTTCTGAGCTCAGATAAAATAATTATTGTGGGTGATTTTAACATCCATGTAGATGCTAAAAATGACAGCCTCAACATGGCATTTACTCTGTTATTAGACTCGATTGGTTTCTCTCAAAATGTAAAAGAACCCACCCACCACTTTAATCACACTCTAGATCTTGTTTTAACATATGGCGTAGAAACGGAACATTTAACAGTGTTTCCTGAAAACCCTCTGCTGTCTGATCATTTCCTGATAACATTTACATTTACAATAATTGATTACACAGCGGTGGAGAGTAGACTTTATCAAAGTAGATGTCTTTCTGAAAGCGCTGTAACTAAGTTTAAGAATATAATCCACCCACTGTTATCATCTTCAATGCCCTGTACCAACACAGAGCAGAGCAGCTATCTGAACCCTACCCCAACAGAGGTCGATTATCTTGTTAATAATTTCACCTCCTCACTACGTACGACTCTGGATACTGTAGCTCCTGTGAAAACGAAGGTCTCTAATCAGAAGTACCTGACTCCGTGGTATAATTCTCAAACACGTACCCTAAAGCAGATGACTCGTAATCTGGAGAGGAAATGGCGTGTCACAAATTTAGAGGATCATCATTTAGCCTGGAGAAATAGTTTGCTGCTTTATAAGAAAGCCCTCCGCAAAGCCAGAACATCTTACTATTCATCACTGATTGAAGTAAACAAGAACAACCCCAGGTTTCTCTTCAGCTCTGTAGCCAGGCTGACAAACAGTCAGAGCTCTGTTGAGCCAACCATCCCTTTAACGTTAACTAGTAATGACTTCATGAACTTCTTCACAAATAAAATTTTTATCATTAGAGAAAAAATTACCAGTAATCATCCCACAGATGTAATATTATCTACAGCTACTCTTAGTACCACTGATGTTAAGTTAGACTCTTTTTCTCTAATTGATCTTTCTGAGTTAACTTCAATAATTACTTCCTCCAAGACCCCATTCCTACAAAACTGCTCAAAGAAGTCCTGCCATTAATTAATTCTTCAATCTTAAATATGATCAACCTATCTCTAATAATCAGCTATGTACCACAGGCCTTCAAGCTGGCTGTAGTTAAACCTTTACTCAAAAAGCCATCTCTAGACCCAGCAGTCTTAGCTAATTATAGGCCAATCTCCAACCTTCCTTTCATATCAAAAATCCTTGAAAGAGTAGTTGTCAAACAGCTAACAGATCATCTGCAGAGGAATGGTTTATTTGAAGAGTTTCAGTCAGGTTTCAGAGCTCATCACAGCACAGAAACAGCTTTAGTGAAGGTTACAAATGATCTTCTTATGGCCTCTGACAGTGGACTCATCTCTGTGCTTGTCCTGCTAGGGATGATCTGATATCCTCGTGTTGGTGTTGTTCCCAGACCATCATGAAAATGTTGTTCCAGGTTCAACATTGCAAGTGACCAATCACATTGTTGTGACGTTATTCTTTTGCGCGCCAAGCCATTCGTGCATTCATGAAATTCCAATGTTGCAAGGACAATATCAATTCTGCTTACTGTTTATTAAAGGGTTACGGTTAGGGTTAGGGTCCGATGAGCGGCGGACAGAGGCAGTTTCTCGCAGCTTAAGTACAGTTTTTTGTTTTACGCCGGTTTTTCCCGAAGTCGCAAAAGTATGACGTCACAACATTCTGATTGGTCACTTGCAATGTTGATCCTGGAACAACATTTAGTATGATGATCTGGGAACAACACCAACACGAGGATATCAGATCGTGCGTCCTGCTAGACCTCAGTGCAGCGTTCGATACTGTCGACCATAATATCCTATTAGAGCGTTAGAACATGCTGTAGGTATTACAGGTACTGTGCTGCAGTGGTTTGTATCATATCTATCTAATAGACTCCAATTTGTGCATGTAAATGGAGAGTCCTCTTCACACACTGAGGTTAATTATGGAGTTCCACAGGGTTCAGTGCTAGGACCAACTGTTTACATTATACATGCTTCCCTTAGGTAGTATCATTAGAAGACATAGCATACATTTACACTGCTATGCAGATGACACCCAGCTCTATCTGTCCATGAAGCCAGATAACACATACCAATTAGTTAAACTGCAGGAATGTCTTAAAGACATAAAGACCTGGATGACCGCTAACTTTCTGCTTCTTAATTCAGATAAAACTGAGGTTATTGTACTCTGCCCTGAAAAGCTTAGAAATATGGTATCTAACCAGATTCTTACCCTGGATGGTATTACCTTGGCCTCCAGTAACGCTGTGAGGAACCTTGGAGTCATTTTTGACCAGGACATGTCCTTCAATGCACATATTAAACAAATATGTAAGACTGCGTTCTTCCATTTGCGCAACATCTCTAAAATTAGAAATATCCTGTCTCAGAGTGACACTGAAAAACTAGTTCATGCATTTATTACTTCCAGGCTGGACTACTGTAATTCATTATTATCAGGATGTCCAAAAAACTCACTGAAAAGCCTTCAGCTAATCCAAAATGCTGCAGCAAGAGTCCTGACAGGGACTAGAAAGAGAGAGCAGATTTCTCCTGTTTTGGCTTCCCTTCATTGGCTTCCTGTTAAGTCCAGAATTGAATTCAAAATCCTGCTCCTCACATACAAGGTCTTAAATAATCAGGCCCCATCTTATCTTAATGACCTTGTAGTACCATATCACCCTATTAGAGCACTTCGCTCTCGCTCTGAAGGCCTACTTGTTGTTCCTAGAGTATTTAAAAGTAGAATGGGAGGCAGAGCCTTCAGTTTTCAGGCCCCTCTTCTGTGGAACCAGCTTCAAGTTTGGATTCGGGAGACAGACACTATCTCTACTTTCAAGATTAGGCTTCAAACTTTCCTTTTTGCTAAAGCATATAGTTAGGGCTGGACCAGGTGACCCTGAATCCTCCCTTAGTTATGCTGCAATAGACATAGGCTGCCGGGGGATTCCCATGATGCATTGAGTTTTTCCTTTCCAGTCACCTTTCTCGCTCACTATGTATTAACAGACCTCTCTGCATTGAATCATATCTGTTATTAACCTCTGTCTCTCTTCCACAGCATGTCTTTTATCCTGTCTTCCTTCTCTCACCTGTTGGGATTCAGAGATTCTTTTATTGCTATCATATAATTTGCCTTATGAAGAATGTATTAATAACATGTTTCACAGTATCATTTATCAGTAATATTTCCTGCAGGGTTTATAAAATTGCATTGAATATGTCTGTCATCACATTGACCTTTCTATTTTTACAGGTTGAGTTCATTCTATACACAATGCATAAATGTGCTTGGTTAGAGTTGATGTTCCATTCTAGAAGGTTTTAAGCTTCACTGGTGAGAGTGTCCAGATGATACATGCTGAGGGGAGATGAGAACATAGCAGGTTAATTGCATGCACGCTTACGATACACATATTAGTCTAGTAGCAGGTCTGAGCGAAGGCCTAAGAGACTGGCTGCAAAGTACTCTACTTAGTGATCAATGACGAGGGTCCATTATTAGCTCTCAGAGATGCTAAGACCTGAAGTTATTACCCTAAAAGGCAAGTAATGTAGAAAAGGGAAGTTATATGTCGGTTTATGGTTATTAGAAGTGTACGTGATGTACCCTTGTCTGCACAGGTTGAACTTTTGCCCGTCTGTCACCATGTATTTTTGAACTGTATTGACGTAGGTGTGATATTTTGTCCTATAAAACCAGAACCCAATGTATTCTTGTCAGAGCAAAACAATCCGTATGCTGACGATTGGTTGTTCTCCTGTGATAATAAAACTCATCGTTTGATTGCACTTTTCCGGAGCCTCCGTCGTTTGTTGTCTGGTCTAAAGTTGATCGATCTCACAGCATTTGGTGGAGGATGCGGGCAACTGAGGATCAGTAGAACGAGGTTCAGGTGTTTGTTGTCGGCGGAGGTTGAGACCGGATTTAGTGGTCAGACGGGCAGACGTCTCGGGTGATTTCTTGACTACTGTGGGCCCACATAAAAAGGTGAGCACAAACCAACCGGTCGCAGCAGATGGCCGCCCCTCCCTGAGCCTGGATCTGGCGGAGCTTTCTTCCTGTTAAAAGGGAGTTTTTCCTTCCCACTGTTGCCAAAGTGCTTGTCACTACCCGATCCGTACCGGAAACCCGATCGGTACCCCGCATGCGCGAAAGGTGTCTACTTCCGGTCGAAGCATTTTACGATAGTTACAGGTCAGAGTATCTGTTAAGATGTTAAGAATAACAAGTATCTCTTAAAATGTTTCCGATAATGAAACATTTAATATAATGTAGACAAAAACAAAAAAATAAAAAGATAGTGACAGATCGGGACTCCCGATCCTCACTGCGCATGTGCAAAGTCGGACCATACTGTCACTACCCGATCCGTACCGGAAACCCGATCCGTACCCCGCATGCGCAAATCTTACGTCACTTCCTCTCTTTGCCAACATTGCGACATTCAATATATTTGAATGATACGGTTAGCGCCCAGTTAGCTCCTAGCATTTCTCAACAGCTCTGCCTCCTTTTCGACTGCCCGGGACATTTAAACAATGGATAACCCGTATACAAAGAAATTCATGCTTTTCTCCTCAACAGAGAGCGTCCCCCGATTGAGCAACAGTGCCGTAAAATAAGAAGAATGGCACTTGATTACAGACTTAATAAAACTGACTTAATATGTCACATGAAGATTCATCAGCCAGATTAAGTGTTTACTGACAATTGACAGTGACTGAAGAAGCTTCTTCAGTTCTTCAGAACTGAAGAAGCTTCTCGGATGAGAGGTGAAACGTCTTCAAGCAACTTAAAGAAGTCCAGACGCTTTTCTTTGCAAGCTCCTTTGACTACGATGACCTGGATGACTGAGAACCTTCACAGACATTTTGAAATTGTGATGCCCAAATATTTTACCTCCTTCTTCACCTTTATATCGTACAGTAATTGTGAATTACACTCCTTTAATGCCAATAATTCACATTTATTTAAATTTAACTTTAAGCCTGAAGCTTTTGAGAATGTAGTGATTATTTGTTTTACCAGGGGAATCTGATGTTCATTTTTTAAGAAAAGAGTAGTGTCATCCGCAAGTTGACTAATTATTAAAGAATTATCCATAATCTCAATTCCGGCAACACTGCTGTTTTTAATTAGAATTGCGAGCATCTCCACAACCATTATGAACAACAACGGAGAGCTTCCACACCCTTGCCTAATTCCTCTTTTGACGCCAAATCTTTTACCAGTGCCATAGCCCAATGACACAGAGCTATTTATATCATTATACAGTATATCTATTATCTTCCTAAATTTATCCCCAAATCCAAATCGAGTTAGTGTTTCTAAAATAAAAGGATGTTCTACTGAATCGAAAGCTTTATAAAAGTCCAAGAAAAGAATAAAACTGTCATCACTAATTAGATCATTGTAGTCCAGTAAGTCTAAAACCAATCTGATATTATTATGAATGTTCCTGTCTTTCAGAAACCCTGATTGTGTCTCACTAATTATACTTGAAACCCCTTGTTTGAGCCTTGTTGCAACTGAGCTAGAGAAAATTTTATAATCTGTATTTAATAAAGTTATGGGCCTTAAGTTATCCAATTGTCGTTTATCTTTGTTTGGTTTAGGAATTAATGTAATTAATCCTTGTTTCATGCTAGACATCAATTCTCCCTTTTCAATACTGGCCAGTATAGCTTTGAATAAAATTTCCCGTAAGTCTTCCCAAAAAAATTGGAAGAAATTAACTGTAAACCCATCTGGACCAGGGGATTTATTAAGTGCCATTTTCTTAACAGATGCATCTAACTCTTCAATTCTGAAGTCAGATTCACATAATTCCTTAAATGATTCATCAATTTTAGGGATCAGATTATCTATTTGATCAAAAAAGACATCACAATCTGCTTGGGAGAACTGTGAGGAGTATAAATTGGAATAGAATGTATAAGTTTCATTCTCCAAAATTTTAGGGTCGTCACATTCAATGCCATCAATTAACAGAGAAGATATAGAATTTCTTTTCTGTCTGCTCTTTTCTAAATTAAAAAAATATGAAGAATTTCTTTCCCCCTCCTCAATCCACTTGGCCCGTGAACGCACAAAAGCTCCTTCTGCTTTATTTAGGTAGAGCTGATCTAATTTAGTTTGAAACTCCATAAGTTTACTCCTTTCTTGGGTATTTAGATCATCTTTACTACAGCAATAAGTAATTTCTTGGAATAATTTACATTCATATTCTCTTTGCTTTTGACTTGTGTTTTTACTGAATTGAATACTAAATTCTCTAATTTTGAATTTAATGAATTCCCATTTATTGATATATCCTACAATTACACTCAACAAAAATATAAACTTGTTACTTTGTTACTGCTCCCATTCCCCATGGGATGGACGTAGAGACCTAAAATTCATTCCAGATACACAATATAACCATCCCTCCCAAACAGTGGTCACAAATCAGTCCAAATGTGTGGTAGTGGGCACATCTGCTATATTGAGATAATCCATCCCACCTCACAGGTGTGCCACATCAGGATGCTGATCTGACATCATGAGTAGTGCACAGGTGTACCTCAGACTGCCCACAACAAAAGGCCACCCTGGAATGTACAGTTTTTTGCGCTATTGGGGGTCTGGGGACCCAGAACCGGTCAGTATCTGGTGTGACCACCATTTGCCTCATGCAGTGCAACACATCGTCGCATGGAGTCTATCAGATTGTCAATTGTGGCCTGTGGAATGTTGGTCCACTCCACTTCAATGGCTGTGCGAGGTTGTTGGATATTCGTGGGAACTGGTACACGCTGTCGTATACGCCGGTCAAGCACATCCCGAACATGCTCAATGGGTGACATGTCCGGTGAGTATGCTGGCCATGCAAGAACTGGGACATTCTC
The DNA here is from genome assembly GCF_057382185.1 of Mchenga conophoros. Classification (NCBI taxonomy): domain Eukaryota; kingdom Metazoa; phylum Chordata; class Actinopteri; order Cichliformes; family Cichlidae; genus Mchenga; species Mchenga conophoros. Next base: position 31,905,380 of record NC_140544.1, on the reverse strand, counting down.
AGCTGCCATCTGCCCTGAACAATGTGAACCATGATTCATCCGTGAAGCGCACACCTCTCCAACGTGCCAGACGCCATCGAACGTGAGCATTTGCCCACACAAGTCTGTTACGGCGACGAGCTGGAGTCAGGTCAAGACCCCGATGAGGACGACGGGCATGCAGTTGAGCGTCCCTGAGACGGTTTCTGACAGTTTGTGCAGAAATTGTTTGGTTGTGCAAACCAATTGTTCCAGCAGCTGTCTGGGTGGCTGGTCTCAGACGATCTTGGAGGTGAACCTGCTGGATGTGGAGGTCCTGGGCTGGTGTGGTTACACGAGGTCTGCGGTTGTGAGGCCGGTTGGATGTGCTGCCATATTCTCTGAAACGCCTGTGGAGACGGCTTATGGTTGAGAAATGAACATTCAATGCACGGGCGACAGATCTGGTTGACATTCCTGCTGTCAGCATGCCAATTGCACGCTCCCTCATTGCTTGTGGCATCTGTGGCATTTTGCTGTGAGACAAAACTGCACATTCCAGGGTGGCCTTTTGTTGTGGGCAGTCTGAGGTACACCTGTGCACTACTCATGATGTCAGATCAGCATCCTGATGTGGCACACCTGTGAGGTGGGATGGATTATCTCAATATAGCAGATGTGCCCACTACCACATAGAGCTGGGCGATAGAACGATAACGATATGTATCGCGATATAACTTTTACTCGATAGTAGCGCAGAGCCGAACCAATCACAGCCGCAGTGTCACGTCGCGTGACTTGTTACGTACAGCACAAGTGCCAAGCCGCACGTGTGTTTGTTTGGGAAGCAGCCAGCGGGTAATGGAGCCAGCGCATAATGGAGGAAATGAGTGTGCCGACTAGAAAAATCAACCGAGCGTGACCGAAGAGAAAACAGATGATGTTTCCAATGCCGGAGAGATTGTCGAACGGAAGAGCCATAGAAGTTCCGTAGTTTGAAGGTATTTCAGCTATTTCAAGTCTGACAAAAAACAGAGCAGCGTGCACTGTAAATTGTGCCGAAAGCAAGTCTGGAAATACAATAAACTGGTGCATGCGTCACACTGTGCGCCACGTTATTGTTTCGGTGAAATGAATTTCTACAATACTGTTAATTCTACTCTCTGCAGTGTTTAAATGCTTACATATACACACAGTTACTGTCCCTCCACACATACAACTCTGTTCTGCTTCTATGCCCCAGCTTTGTTTACTTTTTCCCACCGAGGCTTCTAGACTTCTGATTGGCCAACATTTCTGCACGGTTAGGAATCTAGCGCCACCTGCTGCTTTGGCGTGTTCATAGCAGCGTTTTCCTTCATTTCTGCCTTTATGTGTGGACGGGATTATTTTTTAAAACGAAAACGGAAAATCTCAGTTTTCAAAAATACCCGTGTACGTGTGGACGTAGCCTCAGTCTCTGACTGGAAGCGCTAATTCGTCATTCGGCTTTTGTCAGACTAAAGTAACTGTTAAAACTGTTTGAAAAGCTCAGCTATACAACAAGGAGAGATTGAGAATTTCCTTTTAGTTCTCAGTTTATTTGATACTGACAAAAGTTAGTCAGTTTTGTCTGTTCTTCTGTAAAACAAACTAAGATTTATTTTTAGAATTAATATTTTGTTTCTAAGTGGAATTGACAATTTAGTCTGTTTCATTTGTTCTATTTTGAAACTTAAACGCTTTAGCGGCTGTCTTTTGTGTAGTTTGCAATATTTGCCTTTATTTATCTGAAAAAGTCTCATGTTCCTTAAGTACATCTACCCTGTTGAACTTATTATGGGAAATAAATATTTAAAAACAAGCTGCTGATTATTTCACATTTTACTTGTGAGCAACGGCACATTTAAATCTTACAAATATAGTTATTTGGCTTATATCGTGATAGATATCGTTATCGCCTGAAATGAAAAAAACATATCGTGATATGAAAAAATCTCATATCGCCCAGCTCTACTACCACACATTTGGACTGATTTGTGACCACTGTTTGGGAGGGATGGTTATATTGTGTATCTGGAATGAATTTTAGGTCTCTACGTCCATCCCATGGGGAATGGGAGCAGTAACAAAGGTGTTGCGTTTATATTTTTGTTGAGTGTAGATGATCAGCCATAATATCTTTTATAATTTTTTTGACTATGTTGCAGTAGTCTTCATTTTGTAAAAGTTTGGCATTGAACTTCCAATAAGTTCTTTTATTTGATTGTCTAATTTCCGATTCTAAGCACAGTTCAATAAAGCAATGATCAGATAGAGGTGCATTTGACATTACAACTTTTACGGTGTAGCTAAGAATGATGTCACTTCCTAGCCAATAGTCTATTCTAGATTTACAAGCTCCATTTGGTTTAAACCAGGAAAAGCTCTTAATTTCTGGATTTCTTTCCTCTCCAAATATCTGTCAAGTTGTTATTTATCAAAAAAATCTATAATTAGGTTATTTTTTTGTGGTCTACCTGTCCTTGAGGGCCATCTATCAGTCCATTCATCAGGAGTCATATTCCAATCACCACCCATTAAAATGTATTCTGTAGGGTATCGATCTTTAAGTTCAAAAATATTTGAAGTTATATCTTCTAACATAATTTTATTCTGACTTTCATTGTTATATCCATAAACGTTGACTAAAATGAAAAACAAACTTTCAACTCTCATTACAGCAATCAACCAATGACCATTCAAGATCCCCGGGAAAGTTATTGAATAAAATTGCTACACCCCCCGACCTCGTTGAGCCATGGCTAAACAGGATTTTGCTACCCCATTGGTTTGACCAAAAAGATACATCACTATCAGATGAATGAGTCTCTTGTAGAAAAATACAGTTTGAGTTTTTACCTTTGCAGTACAAAAATAAGGCTTTTCTTTTAACAGATTCTCTTAAACCCCTAACATTTAAAGAACCAAAACAAATGTTAACATTCAACATGAACTATAGACAGAATATCACTCACCACGTGAGAAAAAGAAAAAAAAAAGTACTAAATGCTGAGCTCCTCAGACCGCGAACAAGTTTCTACTATCTCAGTTTTTGTCATTTTTAGTTCTCCTGTCTTTCCTCAACTTTGCGTCCATCAATGAAGGCATGTGGACCACGACAGTAGGCTCGTTTACCCACACGTCTTGCTTCCTCCACCAGAGGCCATAGGCGCTGTCGATCTTGTATGTCCTTCTGCGGCAACATCTCCGCGAAGCTGATGCCTTCTTGCTTGCAGGTTGAAGAGTCTTTGGTGCGCCTCCACAATTCTTCTTTAATTCGCCTCTGTGTGAATAGAATAATGATGTTTCTGTTGGTGGACAATATCAACGGCCTCTTCTAAGTTCAAGTCAGGGGCAATCTTCTGAAGCGTTTGCAAAACCTTCACTCTAATGTTTTCATCTTTGTCTTCCTTCACCCCTTTCAGTTTTAGGCACCACCTCATTCAGTAGCGCTCCTGTTCTCTCACTCTTCTTTTCAAGTCTTCATTTTCTTTAAGCAGCTGTTCATTCGCATTTGCCAGTTTAACAACTTTCAGTTTGCAATCAACTATCTCTGCAGCATTAAACTCTACAGCCTTAGCCAAGCTGGCAACCATAGCTGCACTTTGTCTGTTTTGTTCCTTGATATCCTCCAGTTGTGCTTCAAATTTTTTGTCAAGTCCCATAATGGCTTCAAAAATAGTTTTATTGGAGATATCATCTTCCTTCTCTGAAGATTTTGTTCTTTTCTCCTCTGGCGGTTGTTTTGAAGGAGTTGGCGACGCCGAGTCTGTTCCCCGTTCTCGCTTGTTTAAGCCCACGTTGGCAGCTTCAGTGCTAGCATAGCCATGGTCACTGACTTTAGCATGCGACGACGTCTTAACATTGGGGTTTGACGGCACAAATTGCAGCTTTGCATTCTTAATAACCTTTTGGGCATCCATAATTATAGTTCAAGTGGAAAGAGAATAAAGTTACTTAGTAAATTTTGCGGTCTTTCGGAGCTCCTGAAAAAACACGACTGTTCAAGCCGCCATCTTGGTGCCTCCCCAGTTATGGGTCAGAGTATCTGTTAAGATGTTAAGAATAACAAGTATATCTTAAAATGTTTGCAATAATGAAGCATTTCAGTACAATGTAGACAAAAACGAAAAATAAAAAGAAAGTTACGGATCAGGACTCTCCGATCCTTACTGCGCATGTGTAAAGTCTGACCGTACAAATCGGGTCTACCCGATCCGTACCGCGCATGTGCAGATGGTTTTTTTTCTTCTTCTGTTCGTTTAATGGCAGTTTACTCCCCAGTGTACGAGGATACCGCCACCTGCTGACCGAGCGAATAAACCCTATTGTAAACTGAATTAGCGTCATTACAAACGTGTGTTAAATCTGATTTAGTGATAGTCGAGTGTGTTTATGCTTGTCTGTGAGGAGAGGATTGTTGGAATAGTGATGATGATGTGCACTATCACTGTCAATTGTCAGTAAACACTTCATCTGGCTGATGAATCTACACGTGAGATATTACAAAGTCTGCATTATTAACTCTGTAATTAGGCGCCATTCTTCTTATTTTACGGCACTGTTGCTCAATCGGGGGACGCTCTCTGTTGAGGAGAAAAGCATGAATTTCTTTGTATACGGATTATCCATTGTTTAAATGTCCCGGGCAGTCGAAAAGGAGGCAGAGCTGTTGAGAAATGCTAGGAGCTAACTGGGCGCTAACCGTATCATTCAAATATATTGAATGTCGCAATGTTGGCAAAGAGAGGAAGTGACGTAAGATTTGCGCATGCGGGGTACCGATCGGGTTTCCGGTACGGATCGGGTAGTGACAGTGACAACAGTGACAAACGTTCGGGGTTTGAAGGAAATTGTTAAGAGAAAGGCACTTTTTTTATTTTGCAAGGGGCAAAAATGTCATTGTCTGTTTTTACAAGAAACTCACTCTGTGAATGCTGATGCTACCTTTTGGGCTAATCAGTGGGGAGACAAGATTCTTTTCAGTCATGGATCTAACAGATCTGGAGGTGTGGCGATTTGTTTTAATAAGTTCCCAGGGGAGATTATAACATATAAAGCTGATAGTGAGGGTCATTGGTTAACTGCAGTCTTGAAGAGCGAAGGTATATTTCTAATTGTTACAAATCTTTATGGACATAATAATGAGGGTCAAAATAAAAGTCTATTGGAAAATCTAACAAATGTTATTTCAGAGTTTAAAGTTATGTACCCCACAGATTACATCCTAGTAGGAGGAGACTGGAACATGACACCAGATGAATGGATGGACAGATGGCCTCCTCGCTTAGGAAGGAGGCAACAGAATAACATTATTGAGAACTTTTCTAGTGATAATAATTTTACAGACATTTGGAGAAGTTTGAATCCTGGAGTTAAGAATTATTCTTGGTTTAAACCTAATGGAGAAAGCAGGTCAAGACTTGATTATTGGTTAGTGAGCGATGACATTTTGAGGTGTACTTCACAATCTAAAATCTCCAAAGCACCCCTTTCTGATCACTGTTTCATTGATCTTGTCTTAGAACCAACAAGGACGAAACGTAGTAGCAGAGGATATTGGAAATTTAATGCCAGCCTTTTAAATAAGGACAAGTTTTGTGATAAAATTAGACATATAATTATAGATATAAAAAATGATGACTCAGTAGTGGGTAATATACAGAAATGGGAATTTGTTAAATTCAAAATCAGAGAATTCACTATAAAATTCTGCAAAGAACTGAACAGGGAAAAACGGGAATATGAAAGTAATTTACTTCGTGAAATAACTCAGTGCTGTAGTAAAGAAAAACTAAACGTGCAAGAGAAGAATAAATTGATGGAGTTACAATCTAAATTGGACGATCTTTACCTAGAGAAAGCCCATGGTGCCTTTATAAGATCGAGAGCCAAGTGGATTGAGGCAGGTGAAAAGAACTCTTCATATTTTAGTAAGCTGGAAAAGTGTAGACAGCAGAGAAATCTAATCTCAAGCTTGTTGATAAATGGGACTGAATGTAAAGATTTCAGAAAGATTGAAAAGGAAGTCTTCACTTTTTATTCCAAATTGTACTCCTCAGAATATTCAGCAGCTGATTCTGATAGTTTCTTTGATAAGATTCATAATCTCATCCCATGTATTGACAAGCCTTTCAAAGATCTGTGTGATTCAGAGTTTAAAATTGAGGAACTGGATTTGGTGGTCATGAAAATGGCATTAAACAAGTCCCCAGGGACAGATGGACTCACTACTAATTTTTATCAATTCTTCTGGAAGGACCTAAGAACTTTATTGTTTGATGCATTAAAGGAATCGATAGAGAAAAGAGAACTGATGCCGAGCATGAAACAAGGGTTGATAACCCTGATTCCTAAATCAGGCAAGGATAAAATAATTTTAGACAATTTAAGACCCATCACCTTACTAAACACTGACTATAAGATCCTGTCTGGAGCTGTAGCTGAGAGGCTAAAGAAAGGCATCTCAAACATCATCAGTGAAACACAATCAGGTTTTTTGAAAGGAAGACTAATTCATAACAATATTAGGCTGGTCTTGGATCTCCTTGAATACAGTGAATTAATCCAAGAGAGAGGATACATCCTGTTCTTGGATTTTTACAAAGCTTTTGACTCAGTTGAACATACGTTCATATTAAAAACTCTGCAGTCTTTTGGTTTTGGAGAGGAATTTATAATGTTATAGAGATGCTATATAATGACATTAACAGCTCTGTTTTGCTAGAACATGGTACATGTTCAAGGTTTGAGGTTAATAGAGGGATAAGGCAGGGATGTAGCAGCTCACCACTTCTGTTCATCATGGTTGCTGAGCTGTTGTCTATTTTGATTAAAAACAGTCACATTGAGGGGTTAACTGTGATGGGTGAACAGATAATAATCAGTCAGCTTGCAGATGATACCACCCTGTTTCTAAAAAATGAAGACCAGATTCCTTTAGCCTTACAGGCGATCAACCATTTCTCCAAAGCTTCTGGCCTACAGCTGAATATTAATAAATGCGAAATTCTAGCTCTGCATGAGTGTACCCTGCAAGCAATAGATAATATACAGATTAAAAAAGAGGTTAAGTATCTGGGCATTGTAATTTGCAAGGATAAGACATCAACTGAAAATAAGAATATCTGTACCAATATAGAAAAGTGTAAGTCTATTTTAAACAGGTGGCTGCAAAGGGACATAACTCTGTTTGGGAGAATTTTGCTAACCAAAATGGACAGTCTATCCAGACTAATCTATCCAGCCTTTTCTCTGCCCATATCTCCAAAACTAATTAAATCTATAAATAATCTTAATTTTAGGTTCATATGGAGGAACAAATGTCATTATATAAAGAAAAATGATATGATTAAGAATTATGAAGAGGGTGGGGCTAATGCCATTGACTTTGATGTTATGAATGGTGTACTAAAATTGAAATGGTTAAGATCTTTCATTAGGAACAAAAATTCCTTTTGGAACATTATTCCCAGTGTGATTTTTGGCAAAATGGGTGGAATAGACTTTTTGTTACGTTGTGACTTTGATTGCAGTTCGTTACCTGTTAAACTCTCAGCTTTCCATCAGCAGGTCCTTCTCTACTGGAAATTAATCTACAAACATAACTTTACTCCTCACAATACCCCTATATGGAACAACAGGTATATCCGTTTGTGTAGGAAATCTGTGTACGTGGATGAATGGAGATCTAAAGGGATTTGGGCTGTAGCTCATTTTATGGATGATAATGGGGTCTTATTAAAGCATGAGACGTTTTGTGAGAAATTTGATGTAAGATGTACTGTTAAGAGATATAAATCCCTAGTGAAAGCCATTCCAGTCCCTTTGAGATCAATGATAAAAGAAGATATTGTGCACTCTAAAATTTCTCCTGGACTGAGGCAGCTCTGCATAGCTGGAGTTGAATTTGGTGACAGCAGGTTTACAAACAAAGTGATCAGGAATATTTTGATAAACGAAATTTTCCCTAATCCGGTTAAAAGAAATTATATCCTTAAAGAATTTGAGACCATGGAGGTTAAGGCGATAAGAAAAAAGTATATTTCACTTCCTCTTTCCCCTAAAGCAAAAGAGGTTCACTTTAAAATCATTAATGAGGTTTATCCAACCAATGAATTCTTAAGACGGAAATTTAATTTAGATGTGAACGCCTGCACATTTTGTGAAAATGATATTGAAAGTCTGGATCACTTGTTTTTCAACTGTGAATCAGTGCACTCCTTCTGGACTGACATGTGGAGCTGGCTACAGTCCAGGAGAATTCAGTTACCACATTTGACGGTGACAGTAATAAAATTTGGAATACTTGCTGAGAATGCAGATTTTGACCTGTTGATTAGGACGATTTTGTTAATGGGAAAATTTTTTATTCACAAATGCAGATACTTTAAAGCTAAACCATGTATAAACAGATGGCTGAATGACTTTAGACTCTGGGCTAAATCGCTGAAACTTGTGAATAACAAGAAAGCCCATAAACTTGTTGTTTTATTTAAAGAGTTTAACCTATGTTAAAAAACAACAAAAAACTCCCTATTTTATAATCACGACTGCCCTTTTTTTGCACGTTAGTTTTTGCCTTTGGTTCGAATCCTTCAATGACTGTTCTTTATTTTTGTGCTAACTCTTTTAACTTTGTGCTTATTATTGTTGTTTTTGGGGGGGTTTTTTGTTCGTTTTGTTTGTTTGTTTGTTTTGCTATAATGCTCAACCGAGGATGTAACATAATCGGATTAATGATGGTGCCTTGTATGTTAAACTGTTGTTTGTAAATAAAGTTTAATTAAAAAAAAAAAAAAAAAGTGACAACAGTGACAGACCCGATTTGTACGGTCAGACTTTACACATGCGCAGTAAGGATCGGCGAGTCCTGATCCGTAACTTTCTTTTATTTTTCGTTTTTGTCTACATTGTACTGAAATGCTTCATTATTGCAAACATTTTAAGATATACTTGTTATTCTTAACATCTTAACAGATACTCTGACCCATAACTACGGATCGGGTAGTGACAGTGACAGTAGTGACAGTTTTTTTTTTTTTATATATAAACTTTATTTAACAAACAATGAGTATACAACATACGAACAGATGAAGTATACAAAACAACAGAACATGAACACACAAAGCCAGGGGTAAAAGAAAAAGGTAACAATTATAAGAATACACGCAAAAATTCACATACATAAATTGTTTTGAGAGCCTTTTTGTTGGTGGAGTCTGATATTGATTGTATGTACATTTCCACATCCTTAAAATAATGACAGAAATATGGTGTTTTGTTAGTAAACTTACATTTATGGATAAAAAATTTAGCTAAAAGTATTAACAAATTTATCATTTCTCATACTTCTTGGGGAACTTAAAGAAACAGAATAAAACATTTTCCCATCGTAAAGAAAACTCCCTTAAAATATAGACAATAACAAACCTGCTAAATTCCTTCCAGAATCTCTGTGTAAAAGAACAGTACCAAAAAAGATGTGTCACAGTTTCTGGATGATCCCCAGGGTACCTAGTGACAGTGACACTTGCTCATAGGGGGTCATATGATTGTTGGGTTTTTCTCTGTATCTATGAAGCGCCTTGAGGCGACTTACGTTGTGATTTGGCGCTATATAAATAAAATTGAATTGAATTGGTTTATTTTAGGGGCTTAAATCGACCAAATAGTTCTGGTTCATCGCATCTAATTGCTTTCAGCCGTGACGGCGACGTTTCTACGCGTGCATTAAAGAGAAGGAGTGATGGACCGCTGTCCGTCTGTTGCGATGAAAACAAAGTGGTATCCCTTTATTTTGTGGAGCGTTTTATCACTTGGCCTTCTAAGCTCTGCGGCGGACACGTATGACTCTCCGCTTACGAGAAGGAAAGTGGTTTTCAAACTGGGCGCTCCGAAAATCAAACTTCCATTAGCTGAAGACAGAGAATCCAACCAGAGGCTACCTGCCGACACACCTCCAGAGCCTCAGCTGGGTTACCGAAGGTCCTATTCCGCTTCAGCACCTGTGACACTTGGACCCATGCGACCAGGGAAACCCGAGGCAAAGATCCAGTCAGACTTTGCTTACCTCCCGGACGTCTCTGTAACCTGCTCCACATCTGACTTTGTCGTCAGGATCAAACCAGCTTTCTACGGTCTGGGCGCAGAAGCAGAGGAACTGTTGTTAGGCAGCAGTTGTAAAAGCAACGGGCTTCTTAGACCATACGGCGACCTTCTTTTCTCGTATCCACTGACCGCCTGTGATGGCGTACGTGAGGTAAGCTATGGGTGGTGCTCAATCCCTCTCTCGCTGCATCTGTCATCTTGTATTGACACTTTCTGACCTTTCCTGACAGATGCCCCCCGGTTATCTGGTTTATAAATTCGTGCTCCATTATGAGCCGTCGCCAAAACGATTTCCAAGCAGAGCGCACCGGGTGGATGTAGATATTGAATGCCGCTACCCAAGGTTAGGCATGTTGGTTTGCTTTATACAGAAGGTGTGCGAACACTTAGTGTTGAAAGCTTCCAAATCGTCTGCCCTCCACAGGAACCATCATGTGCACCAACTGGCTGTCCAACCAACCTGGGAAACAGTTGTTTTCCGTAAAAGGCTGAAAAGTCGTCACACGGACTACCAGATTACCCTGATGGATGGTATGGGTGTCTGCATTATGCAGCAGAACAGACTTTGGCAGATCCTAAACAGCTGGGTACTTGTGTTTCACATTCAACGTGTTTCACATTTGTAGATTCATGGAGTAGACCGGTCACCACTCGGGTCTACCAGCTTGGGCAAAAGGTTCATATCCAGGTTTCTGCTCCTCATCTGCCTGCTGGAGGAAAACTCTACATACGTAGCTGCTATGCAGCTCCATCTAGTGGCTCTAGATCGTCCCTGAAGTACTCCATCATAGACAACTTTGGGTATGTAGTGTGGATAGAGTGACCTGATTAAACTAAATGTGGAGAAAAAGAGTGAATCTGTGACGAATGTGAGATTTAGAAAAAGCTACATATTTAAATTTTTGGGTTTTTACTCCATATTGTTGTCATTGATGTTTGCAGCTGTATGCTGGACAGCAAGGGAGACCTGGGGACCTCTGAGTTTGTTTCCCAGACAGATAGGACTGTGAGACTTTCCGTGTTGGCTTTCCAGTTTACTGCTGATCCAAACACTGAGGTGAGAGTAGACCATCTATGATTCTCTCAGTTTACACAGCTAAGCACTGTGGCATAATCCCGTTTCTGTTTTAGGTCAGTATCTACTGCAGGTTGTTTGTCACGTCAGAGGATCCAAGTCCTGTGCACAAATCCTGCACGTACAGGGGCAACAGGTGAGGAATAATAGGATGATATACCAACAGAACTGTAGATTTCCCAGCTGTTTCCAGGGGGACTGTTAATACATATGCTATAACAGGTGGAGGGCGCTTACTGGTGATGACTCCATATGTGAATGTTGTGAGTCCCGGTGTGTGACTCCTAAGCCCCGGAGGGCTATGATGGAAGGTCTGTAACAATCTCATTATTATACCTTTTTAATTTAAGATATTCAGCATTTTGCATCGACTGTTTGGGAATTGCAGACATTTTTACACATAGCTGTCAATTTTCAGAGGCTCAAAGATGACAAACGAATATAATTTGAAATATAAAGATGTTTTTCTTAATTAATTGGATACAAATCGTTTGCAGTTGGTGATTGAGAAGGCCTGGCAGGGGATTCACTTAATGTTCTGCCGCTGACACCTCTGGATTTCATTTTTTGAGTTCCAGTGAACAGCTACCAAATATAACTTCAAGCTTTAAATCCTAACTAGCTGATACAATACTTTTGTTAAATGATTAAAATTACAGCTGAAAGTGTACAATTTAAATAGTTTTTTATATATACACATGTGTTTAAAACCCCACTATGATGGTGTAGCAAGGTAAAATTACAAATGTGTCATTGTCCAAATAAATGTATGGACTTAACTGTGTATTCAAAAATCGAATATACAGTCATGGAAAACTGTAAAACATCCAATTGTATACGAACATTAAATCTGTTAGTCAGTTAAAAAATTAAAATTACTTTTTGTTGTTGTTTGTAAGGTTCTGCCAGCAGTGGGTCATTACTGGTGTCGGATCAGTCGTACACAGCAAAGGACCAGTTTCTACCAGTCAGCCTCCCTCTGGACAGCATAAGAAAACAACAGAGGACCACAAATCGTTACAGTAATGAGATGCACAGCCGGGACAGGTTCTTGGGAAAAGCAGTAAAGTATAATGATGATGGTGAAGAAGAAAGTGGAATTGCATTTGAAGCGATGACGGGACTTAATTTAGATGATTTTGGTTTTGGGGAGAGGGCCTTAAAGGGCAAGTGGAATGAATCTGAGGTGAAGCGTTTAGATAAGTTGAGGGAGGAGGAGTCACCGTATGAAAAAAAGGATTCAGATGAGAGAAGTGAAAATGAAGTTTATAATGTAGAGCAAGCGAACGATCTGAATCAGAAGGAAAGTGAAAGGATTAGTCACTTGGAGCAGTTGCCACTGTCGAAGATTGATGTACAGCCACCTGATTCTAGAGATGAGGGAGGAAACGGGACACATGGAGGGAAGGAGGTGGAGGTTGAGGAGAAGGGGTTGACGTCATACGAGGTGCAGTTGAAGAATGACAGCAGGACAGCAGATGCAGAAGATGGCGGGGAGATGACATGGTATTTTTTTTGGAGGTAGTGTTTGATCAATTAATCAAGTATACTGCCTTAAGACTGGAGCTCTGCATAGTCTGACTCATTTCAATAAAATGTGAAAATGAAATCAACTGACTCTTGTCATTCATGACTTCACACAACAAACATTGTTTCATTTAAAAACTGTTTCCATTTTAGGAACGTACACTGCACAGAAAAATGAAAGGAGCACTTCTTAATCAGAGAACAGCATCAGGTCGGTTAAAGTTCTGGGGTACTGAAGTTTAACTGAGTAGCAGAGAGGCTCAGCTGCTTTGAAATTAATAGCAGGTGCACTAGAGGGGCAACAATAGGACAACCTCCAAAATGTGGATAGTTTTACAGGTGGAGGCCACTGAAAAAAATTTTTTTTTTCCCCCTCATCTTTGTCTTGTTTCACTAGGCTCTGTGTCACTAGAGGTACCACGAGGAAATACCAGGGCCCTACAGAGGCTGCACAGGATGTACAACTCCTCCAGGAGAGCACATCAATATGTGCTATTGCCAGGTTTGCTGTGTCCCAGCACAGTCTCAAGAGCACTGACATTCCATCGGTCCTTAACCTACCAGCAGGACCATTAGCTGCACCTCTACAGGCTAGGCAACAGCACCCTGACTGCCATTAGGTATCACGATGAAGTCCTTGGACCCACTGCCAGAACCTACGCTGAAACAGTGGGTCCATCTGTGATGACGTGCATACAAACTACTAAGTGTCCATTATGAGTTGCTGCAATGAAATTTTGGCAAAATGGACCAGCCTGCTGCATAATTTTCACTCTGATTTTAAGCATTTCTTTAAATTCAACCTACTGTAGTTAAATTTTCAATTCTTTTAAATGAGGCGGTATCCTTTTGTTCTTATTGCCCAGTACATATCAATGTAGATATCCAGCAGCATTTTTCCCTCAGTAAGATTTGATGTGTTTTCAAAGTGTTCCTTTACATTTTTGTGAAATGGTAAATGGCCTGTATTTGTATAGCGCTTTACTAGTCCCTAAGGACCTCAAAGCGCTTTACATATCCAGTCATCCACCCATTTACACACTGGTGATGGCAGCTACGTTGTAGCCACAGCCACCCTGGGGCGCACTGACAGAGGCGAGGCTGCCGGACACTGGCGCCACCGGGCCCTCTGACCACCACCAGTAGGCAACGGGTGAAGTGTCTTGCCCAAGGACACAACGACCGAGACTGTCCAAGCCGGGGCTCGAACCGGCAACCTTCCGATTACAAGGCGAACTCCCAACTCTTGAGCCACGATCGCCCTAAGGGTAGAATGTCTAAACAGTTGACCCTGAAGTAAAACAATGCAAGGAGAAAAAAAAAAAAGATGGGCAACACAGTATTTTAGTTTATCGATGAATCTTTAATTTTTCTTTATAAATGGTGATTCTTACAGTTGTCTGAAAAACCAGTTTGAAATATATTATAGTTCAATACAGAAATATCCCACAGTTTAAGCCATAACTGGGAAGAAAGGCATTGCCTCCATTATCTGTAACTAAAAAGCAGCAGAAAATGTGCACTATAATCATTCTAGTGTGTGATGTGTCTGTGTGTGGGATCTAAAATATAAATTTGCATGCTTGTAGAGCTACGCAACAGACTGTTTTATTATGTCATTCTTTAGCAAACATGGCAAAGAAGACTTTCTGTCTGTAGAGGTCATCCTCTAAATGTGACAGAAAAAATAACTTAAGATAATTAATAGTATTTGGAACAAATACAATTAGTGTGGAAACTTTTGGAAAAGATACAGAACATAACTCTGTAGAAGAAATCCACCATTACTGGATATGTTAAATAAACATAATGCTGCTATATTTACAGATGAGTGCCCAAAAGTCCCATTGTTCCAAGTACTGACTAAAGGATTGATTCAGCAGGACATAAGTGGTACAATCACTATTTGAGACTAGAGGACGACAAAGACCCTCTGGTAAAGAAAATATACATCTCTTTATAAAATGCAAAATGAGCTCTCAAGAAAATTAGGACCCACACCATTAAATTCAAACAACTCCAAAACCTTAAAAAAAGGCAGTTTCTGAGTGAAGCATCTCATCCATCCATATCCAGTTGCAGAGGTCTCCTTCAGTCTTTATAATCATGTTTATGACGACCCTCCTTCAACAGTACCAGCTGTTCCATTTGTTTTCTCTGCAGCATCTAAAGTTGGAAATGTACACAGAGTTGGTTTGTCTACATCCAAAAGAATTGTACAGAAAAAAATATTTTAGCTATTTAGGCAAGTAGATGGCAGTGTTAGCTGTTTGGTGCAAACTGGGAAAACATCTCAAGTACTCAATGGCTGGGCATTATAATCTCAAAACATACATTTCCCCCTGAAAAACTATTATTTGTTGGTCTGTTAAATACTTTACCCACATTACCATCAACGGATCTGCTGTAGTATGTTTATTGCCCACTGCTTAGCAAATGTTAGCATAGCATGTGGCTAAGCTATAGCATAAAGTTAATATGAGAAACTGCTGGGAAACAGCATGTGAAGCGCTGATCACTAAACTGAGTAAAAAGGCTTAAAATTTGCATTGCGTTTGACCCGTTTCTTTATCTGTACTGTCTTTTTTTTGTTTTGGGGGCTTTTCACACCCACTCATGATCTTTATGTGCACGACATGCGCCACATCTGGTCACTCTCTTTCTATTTGTCATGTGTTGCATGCCTTTTTAAAAAATCGGGGCTGATATACATTACCTTTGATACTTTCCTGCTGCGCTTCCTGTCTTGCAGTTTGGTCCACATCTCCACTCGTCTCAACCTCGCTGCCCCTTGTTTTGGGTTTCTTTGCAACAGGTGGTGGCACCTTGGCTCCCTTATTCATAGACTCTGCTTCACTGATCACCTTCTGTACATCTTCCTTGGCCACCAGCATTGGCTTGGTCTCAGTCACAACATTCCTGTTGCTCTTGGAGAAGATAAAGCTTGCAGTGCTGCTGGGGGACTTGTGGAGGTCCAGTGGTGACGTTGGAGGCTGCAAGCTGAGGCGAGACGCTGGACTTTGTTGAGATCTGGCTGCTGTCCTCATGCGGATGGCTTCCTGTAGGTTCATGGAACGGGTAGTGTTCATGGCAGAATAAGCCTTTTTCGTAGGGGAGGTGGCTATGGACAAAGATGAAGGAGGAACCACGTCAGCTTGGGACTTGGGCACAGTTGGTTGCGAAGGGTCTGTTTCCGGTGGAGGAATGGGTGTAGAAGAGGTCATGATTAGAGATTTTCTGATGGGCTTCTGAGGAGCCTCACCATTAGCAGATGAGGATGGGAACTGATTGCTGCTTGTGACCTCAGCCTGTGGTTGCTGCTCTTCAGCTTTGGGGGGCTCAGGGCTGCTGCTGACTGACCGCAATTTGACCATCTGCAGGAGGGAAGGGGTGACAATGGGCATAGGTTCTTCTTGCACAACTGGGGTAGAAGTCTGCTCTTGGGTTTTATTCTCTGTGCTTAAAGGAATAGGCTGCTCCTTAATGCTGGCATGCCCCTGAACTGGTAAAGGTGGAGGTACAGGAATGTTTACAGGTTCAGAAGGAGCAAATACTTGAGTCTTTTCTGGTGAAGATGTTTCAGGTGGTGATGGTGGTGGTATTGATACTTCAGATGGAGGTGAAGGTGAGGCCTCCTTTGTTGTCAGAACATCAGTTTTTGGGGCTACTACCTGAGATTGTGGGAGAAGCTCTGTGGGAGGTGGAGGGGGAATATTCTGAGGGGGGATAAGAACACTGTTAGATGAAACTGTGTTAGCTTCAGGTTCAAAGGAGACCTCTTGTAGAAGCTCAATCTTCTGCTCTGATGATTCTGGCTGTGTTGGCAGGGGTGGTGCAGGTGGAATACTTTGTGGTGGAGTGAGCTTGCTGATAGATTCAGCCTCTTCAGAGATATTAGACATATTTTCTTGAGAAGGAGGAGACGTAACCTCTTCAGAGGACGGAGCAGACACCTCTTTGAGTGGCAGATGTGAGACCTCAACAACTACAGGAGGTGAGACGACTTTAGCTGGTGAAGGAGATACTAATGTTAATAAGGTAGAGGAGATGTCTTTAACAGGTGGGGGCACATCTTGAACCACGGGTGAAGGTAGCTTTTTTGGTATTACAGGACCAAACTCTACAGGTGGTGGTGGAGAAAGTGTCAGAGATGCCTTATCAGTTGCAGTAGGCAGAACCTCTGTAAGTGGTGGAGGGGGTGCTGTATATGGTGGGGGAGGAGGGATATTTAAGGGAGAAGGCGCTACCCCCTGAGATGTACTGGACTTGTGAAGTTCAGGCTCCATGATCACCTTAATGATGTCCTTTTTCACTACTGATATAACCGATGCAGTCGTGCAAGAGGAGTCACTCCTGAGGGAGGACTTTGGTGGAACCTGAACAGGTATAATGGGTGAATCATCACCAAACAGTGGAGGTGGAGGAAGAGGAAAATCTATTTCATCTGGCCCACTGGGGCTACCTGATGTTGGTGGTGGTGGAGGGGGCCAGGAAGATTCGGGGGATACAACTTTTACTGATGTAATGGAATTGATTTCTGTGGTCTGTCTGGGGAGGGGCTGGGAAACACGTTGCACCAGAGGAGGAGATAGCGCTGGGGAAATGTGAATTAATGAAATGGCAGGTGCTCTATCAGTGTTAGTCTTTACCTCTGTAGCTTGGCCGGTTGTTTTATTAGCTGCTTCTTCTTTTATTGCTGCAAGTCTTTCTTCTCGTCTCTCTACAGCCTTCATTAACATTCCATTCAACATATCACTTACTCTCCCTTTCTCATCTTTACCACGTCCATTCAAATCTACATTCTGAGCCAGTCTTTCATTGCTATCTTTGCAAATCTCTGCATTCAAAATCCCACTTTCTTGAACTTTCTTCAATTCTAGCACATGTAGGGATCCATTAACAGACTCTGTCGTCACTGATGGATTTTTGTGCTTTCTTTCTACTGCCAAGCTCTTAGCCAACTCCTCAGCAGCTGCCGGAGACTGCCTCTGTTGTCTCCGGTCCTTCGGGTTCTTCTTTGCAATAGCATAAGTCTTGCCAGGGGCTGGGGGTCCCAGGATCAGCTCACATGAACGCAAACTATGGGACCATACCTCAGGTGGAGGAGGTGGAGGTGCATGGATTTTAGGTGGTGGAGGGATATTGAAAAGTTCTATCAAGGCCTGTACAGAGGGACTGACAGTGTCTTTTGAATCAGCTTTATGTTCCTCAGTGCACTTATTATATTTAGATGACTCTGACTTAATTGAAGAGGATCCAGCAAATACTTTTTGAAGCTTTGCTAAAATGCTGTTCTTATGCTTTGGAGATGAACCGTTAGCTTGTTTAGTGAGCTGTGGGGATGTGCCATCTTGGCTGGAGTTGCCACTGACATTGTTTAGCTTATTCTCCTCAAGCAGTTCCCGCTTCTCTTGTGAAGCATCTTTCGATCTTTTGATTGCCTGCAGCTGAGTTCTAAAGGGACCGACTGACGAAGAGCCCATTGAATCATCCAGAGAACTGGTGTCAGCATTGTAGCCAGGGCTGTCCAGAGTCTTGGAGGGATGAGAGTCAGATTGGTTTTGGTCACTTTCCTCACTTGGGGCTGAATTGCTGTGGAGAGAATTTTCTCCTGGCAGGACCCTAATCTCTGCTGGATAACGGGGCTGGCGCTTCATTTTACTGTGGAGGGAATAGGAGCGGCTTGGAGGAGGAGGGGCCCTTTTTGGCTTAGTAACAGAGAGGCTACGCACAAACTGTCCGTCTTTCTTAACCTCATCTCCCCTGACGATCACCCTGCCATTGGAGCTGGAGGCCTTGCTTATAGAGGAGTGAGCATCAACTTTGTCCTCTTTAGCAGAAGCATTGCCATTTCTCTTTTGCTTTGGGGTGCTGCTGTTGGAGATGGTTGAAGAGTCAGATACCAATGTCTCGGACGAGTCAGAATTACTCCAGCACGACGTGTCAGACAGATTTGGAGGATTGTTGCGAGAGGCCGAGGTGATGGTGGACGATTTGGAGGAATAGGTTCTCACTGAAGATGCTCTAGAAGAAGCACGGGACGGAGCTGGGCTGGAGAGCATCAGGCTGCTTTTGCTGACAGTGCGGACACTGTTCCGACTACGCCCACGGCTGATCTCCACCACATCGATTGCGGGTGGCAAAATGGCATTGGGAATGATTTTGGACATGTAAGCAGCCTGGGGTGACATGGACATGACGGGGCTGGGGAGCTCCTGTTGAAGGCTGGAGGAAGTGGTCAACCAGGGTACAGCTAAAGATCGAGGCCTCTGATCGTCTTCCAAGGCGGGACGCAGGCGGTGCAGCAGGGCGAGATCATCTCTATGAGCAGCATGGGTAGCACCGAGCTGCTTGACATTTTTCTTGTTGAGAGGCTGGATGCTTATGCCTGGAACATTAATACTGGCTCCTTTTTCAGACTGTGATCCCATCTGTTGCCCATCTGTAGTTGGACTGAGATTAGTCTCGCCATTAAAAAGCTGTTCCTCATCTAACTTTGGATTCAGTGTCCAGTCAACTCTGTCCAGACCTAAAACAACAGCACAACCTTTCAGAATTAACATAGCTAGTTATGCACTAATTGTCTTTCTTTGAATCTGCAACATAAACATCTTAGATACTGTAGCAGTCTTGAATAGTTCATGTTAGGTTTTGTATTGTTGATTGTCATTTATGCTTAGAAATATTTAACCATATATGCTTAGAGGTGTATAATCAATTGTGTAGTGACAGGATGTGTGATCTTTAGCAGGCTACAAAGGCTTGGTGTGCATTCGCACACCTACATCCTGGGAGCATGGGAAGAGGTCGTACCTTGTTTTATGGTAGGATAAACGTGGCTATATCTGTTTTAGTCCAAGTGCCTTTTGTTTAGATGAACTGCTGGACTTCCAGACCAGCAGGTTTAGAGAAGTCATTTATGGGGTCACACTCTGACCACTCTCCCCACCCACCCACCCCCACCCACCCACACACAGTATTCTTTGTTCACATGTATACCTATGTAAGATGTTATATGTTAATGACCCTATGCATATTCATGTAACCACAATAAAAGGAGTGCTATGGGGAACCTGGCTGAGAGTCTGACGGAGGTCAAGTGGTGGAACGACACTTGGCTCCAGGCAGGTCTCCCTCATGCATGAGTAACAAGAAGAACTTTGCCTACTTGGTGTTCAATGCTTTTGCTGTGTTTTTTAATTGTCTCGTTCCAGCGGTGGGCCTGTGCTAGACAGACCCAACAGTTCATACAGTTCAAAAAAGTCACTGCATACCCAGCTCTCTCTGAACATGATGTGGGATACCCACAACAGTCTTCCTGTGGCGTCTTCTGGTCCTGGTCTTTTCTGACTTTTTCCCAGAGTTCAAAGGTCTGAATGTTGAACCTGTAGAGCGAATAAATGTTTATCCACATGTCGTCAATTAAATGTTTTATGCAAGCATGTCAAAGCGCATTGCATAATGACAAAGAGTGGATATAAATAGTGTTTTGGCTTGTGGTTAATTTACCTTGTCTGGTGAGTCCAGAGCGGGAGGATCTAGTGGACACTGACGATTGCACAGAGGCGACAGAAGACGTATCAGGAATCGTGCTGTCCGTCATAAACCCAGCACTTTCTCCATCTGTTTGAGCCGTCATTGTCGACTAGCAAAAACAGAAAGATTACTTATATTACATTAATAAAAGTTTTAACAAATCATTTGTGATATTAGAAAGCACAAGAATCTGTATATAATGTGTAACTTACAATTGTGCTTACGCTGTCCTGGTATTCCACTCCATTATTGGTTTCTGAAAAGACAAGAACATTTTTCGATTGATAATGAGACTTTTTAATTAAGTGTCAAAATCTAGGGAAGAACAAACATGTACTGGGTATATCAGTAGTTGGTTTTATACCTTCCTCCTGCATCATTTTCAGTCCTTGCAGAGCCTCAGTGTGAAGGTCCTCCAGGTACTTAGGCCTGCTGGACTCAATGAACACATTCTCCTGGAACAACGGGGGTGCCGGGGTCTTTTCATCGTCATCTAGCTTTAGGGCAGCTTTAAAAAAAAAAAAAAAAAAAAAAAAAAAAGATAGGGAGAGGAGATCAGGCCAGATCAACTCAAAGCTCTGTGTTACTGTAACTGTAAATGATGGGGCCATATGGACAGGGGGTTAGCATTTAGGTGACTGTCAGGGATATTTAAGCACAGGAACAGTAAAGATGTTTGAGGGTTAACACATGAGTGTGAAATGAATAGACCGAACTCCAGTTCTTCTCATGCAGGATTAGACACAGTGATCCTCAACATGGGATTATCAGATCAAAAATCTGCCTGCAGCAACATATGCCTGGTGTTTTTTCCCAGCTTAAGCATCATTTAAAGAGACAGTACGAAGGACACTAATTAAACTGCTATGGCATCTCAAACGATGGATCCAATCCAAAGTTAAGCATTACTTTCAGTCATGTGTGAAACTCAAGAATAACAAAAACCCGAGTAACCTATTCATAAGACCGTTATATAAAATTAAAGTTAATGAGTCTTTACATTTAAAAGAGCAACATATTTTCTTCATGAATCCAATAAGAACTAAACATAATTAAACATAACACCCATTTGACATGTCATGTAATACCTGCAGTGCTCTCATGCCTCCATGGCACAGTCTGGGATTGTTGGACTAGCAGCCTTCTACGAAAGTTTTATGTAACAGCAGTAGCTGCCCTACTTTTAGCTACCTGTCCTCCTAGCACTCTCACTGTAAGACCATGCTGGAATTAACCACGTGCTTAACAGTTAAAGCTAATTCTTACCTTCCTCTTCTGTAACAGCAGTATATATACACTGTTAAGGAAATCCTAATGTGCAAAATTGAAATTCTAGCTGTTCTTTTTTTAATATTTTTCTTATTATGAGAAGTATTTGTAACTACTGTAGGAGAAAAAAAATCACAGCATTTTATATATCTGCAAAGTAAATATTATAGCTCAACAGTGGTTTTTATGGTTTATAATGACCAGACTTTAATTTCTTTATTGACTGCCATAAGCAAGGCAGCTGATCGAGCCTGTGTGGTCATTTATAGTAAACACAACCTGGGTAGGACCAATTAGTTTGGATCTTCAACCAATAAGATCAAACCTATGCTGCTCTCACTCACCTCTTCTCTTGGAAACTGTAGGAAAGCAGTAAAAATTATTGGCGTTATTAGTCAGAAGCACCACCATGATCTTTCTTATGTCTTCAAAAAGTTGACTAAAAGTATGTCCAAGTTATAAAGTTAAACCACATAAAAACACCCAAAAAGACGATCCAGTCAAAAAATATATAAATCCCGGAAAGATCACGACAGCATGAATATGGTGCTTGTTATTGTCAGTTCAGGTCCTCGCCGAGCAGAGAATGTCTCTTCAACCAATGGACAATCAGAGCTCAGACACTAATCCTCAGCAGCCTAATTCCTGCCATCCCTCTTCCTCTATGTCACCCCCCTGTCAGTGCTCAGTGAGATACCATCCCACTATTGTGCCCCGTCTGCAGACTAGCTCGCCCAGGATTGGTCAGTCAAGATGCAGAAATCAAACATGTAAACATTAATGCAAAGAGTGCTGTTGTCAGGGATTTGAGGTCAAACAGGCATGTCTTCAGTAAACAACACACCACGTCTTTGTTAAAATATACAATTTCATTACAGAACTCTAATAACATGGTCAACATTTCTATACTTCCTCAGACTTCATTAGAATAGACACTATAAAGCTGCCTTATAAATTACTTTTTTATTAAATTGGCATTTTAAAAATTTATATATTCTTTTTTTTTTTTTTTAAATATACGTCCTTCCCAGCACAACTCCAAAAGGATCCGTCTGGCCTCTGGGATCAAACCGTGGATATTCTGCTTGTTAGGTGAATGCTTAATCTACTACACTAAATTGTTTATATAAAAAAATTATTATTTTGCCACAAGGGGGTGTAAGTGAATTGAAATGACTATTCCTGAAACAAGATTAAAAACATGTTTAGTACAGGCCTGCAGCTCCAGAGCACATGGTTACCCATGTGAAAAATACTCCCCATTGTTTCCAGAAAACACTACAATAATTTGTTACTATGCAGCCTGAATACAGAGAATGGCACAAGGCCTCCCTAGTTAACTTTAAGTGCTGCTATCCAGAGGGCCACCAAATACTTTTCAAGCAAGCTGTTACAGCGTCCCATTTTTGTCGACAAGACTGTTCTTTCTTCATTCCTTCCCTTCATTTTATTTTTCTAAATTTACTTTTTTTTTATTTATCACTTCCCTGGTGCGCTGCACACACATGACATAGAGCACATGACAGCTGAACAAATGGAAAACGCTCCCATGGTCTGAATCCTACAGAGTGAGTGTTACAAGAAAAGAAACGAATCACATGTGGAACCAACATATACAAACGAGTAAAAACATACCGCTGACTTACCAGAACTGGCTGCTCAATACAACGAAAAGCTGATACGCTTGTGTGTAAAGTAGTAAAGTCAACTTAGTATAATGCTTTATCTTTTTACCGTTAGAGTACAGACTTACACGGAAAAACCAGGAGTTACGGTTGAGAATAACTGCACGGTAATAATGACTTATAGTATCACCAGTTTGGCAGTCACATTTTAACAGAGTCCATATTAATCACTGGCATATTAAAGATACCATCTGTCACAGCTGGATTGAGCAGGATTGTGTACTAATGGACTGGTAGTGTTGGCGTTACATACATCCCCCACCCTAAACTGATTTTTACGTCTTAGATTTGGTTTTCTATGGTCTAGAACCATGTCAGTGAATCGATGCTGACTTTTCACTAGAATACAGGTGAAAGTCTTCAGCTTCACTTGCAGTGTCACTGAACGTTCATGGATATTTTTACTCTTCACTCTGCTTGCTACTCTTCCTCTGATCCAGTCCGAAGAGTCTTATTATGGAGTCCAATTCCTCCTTAGAAGATTGAAATTATAGGAAGATTGGAAGGTCCTTGTGGCTCTTTTGTCAAATGACACCTGTGACGGCCAGTGGGCTGGGTTTTTCTGACTTTGCAGCTTGTGCTGTTACGAGGGCTGCAGCTAAAAGGGATGCAGAGCCTGTAACTCAAGCAGAAGAGTGTCAGGTTGAACCAGATTTGATTGTTCCTGAACATTTGTCAGTTTCCCAGCAAGAGTTAATTCACGCACAGCGTGCTGATGCTTCACTGACTGAGCTGTTTCACAAAGTGCAACCTAGTGATGACGCTAGAAGTGCGGCCTCTGGTTATTTTCTGCAGAAGGATGTACTAGTCCGTAGGTGGATTCCGCAAGGGTTGGACTGTGTTGGAAGTCCAGTTGTCCAGATTGTGGTTCCAACTAAATACCGTGACGAGGTGTTGAATTGTTCTCATGACAAATCTGGGCATTTGGGAGTGACGAAGACTTATAATTACATCTTGCGCTACTTCTTTTGGCCACGTCTTAAGCGTGATGTTTCAGCTTACATTAAGACCTGCCATACTTGCCAAATTGTAGGTAAGCCAAATCAGTCTATTAAACCTGCTCCACTTTGTCCCATCCCTGCTGTGAGTAACCCATTTGAACATTTGATCATTGACTGTGAGGGCCCTCTTCCTAGATCAAAATCTGGTTCGGAGTATCTGTTGACTGTAATGTGCCAGGTTACGCGTTATCCTGCTGCATACCCGCTGCGTACCATCACAGCCAAGTCTGTGGTGAAGGCTTTGACACAGTTTATTTCTATATTTGGCATACCGAAGATTATTCAGAGTGACCAGGGATCAAACTTTTCGTCACATCTATTTGCACAAGTTCTTAAGCTGTTGAATATTGTACATAATAAAGCCTCTCCTTATCATCCACAGAGCCAAGGTGCTTTAGAGCGCTTCCATCAAACACTGAAGTCCTTGTTACGTGCCTATTGCACCGAAATGAGGAATGACTGGGAGGAAGGTTTACCGTGGCTTCTGCTGGCAGCGCGAGAAGTGTGCCAGGAGAGTACTGGGTTTAGCCCAAATGACTTGGTCTTTGGCCACAAAGTTCAGGGACCGTTGACAGTGCTGTGCGATAAGTGGTTGTCAGGTGAACCACCAGTGAACTTGATAGATTATGTTAATGGTTTTCGGCACAGACTATATGTGGCAGGTCAGTTGGCCAAACAGAACCTTGAAAAGGCTCAGGTCAAGATGAAATATTTTTATGGCCGGCGTTCTGAAGAGCAGCAGTTTAGTGCGGGTGACCGGGTTTTGGCTTTACTGCCGATTGCAGGGTCACCGTTCCAGGCACGGTTTGCTGGGCCTTACACCGTGGTAACTTCTCAACAGTGGTTGCTCCTCTGACTGATTTGTTGAAGGCCAAAGTAAAGTTTATTTGGTCTGCAGCATGCCAGCAAGCTTTTTGGGATGTAAAAGCTTTACTGTGCTCTGAACCTGTGCTTTTAGCCCCTCGTCTGGATCAGCCCTTCAAGCTGTACGTGGACGCAAGCCACATTGGTGCAGGTGCCGTTCTAGTCCAAGCTGACAAGCAAGGTACGGAACATCCAGTTAGTTTCTATTCCAAGAAGTTCAACTCCCATCAGCTGAATTATTCGGTCATTGAAAAGGAAGCTTTGGCATTAGTCTTGGCCTTGCAGCATTTTAGGGTATATTTAGATTCTGCTCGGCCAATTGAGGTATTTTCTGACCATAACCCTCTCACTTCCTTGAACACATTGCAGAACCCAAATCAGAGGCTCATGCGGTGGGCTCTCTTTTTGCAGCCTTACAATTTGGATATCCAGCACATTGAGGGCAAAGATAATGTCTTGGCAGATGCTTTGTCCTGTGCCCCTTTGTAACCAGCAGCTTCACTCCTCATATGCTTTGAAGTATGTCCTCTCCAGTATGGTTTTCCTTCCTCTTAAATTGCTCCTAGGTACCAAGGTTGCTGAGGTTGGAGTTGAGCTTTGGACAGTAGATGAATGAGAGGATTGACTGAAATCAATAAGATGAGGATTTCATGCTTATCTTATGGTTGAAAGTGAAGTTATGTTTGAGTCCAAGAATGAAAACAGGGAGCAGGAAATATTTTGATTTTGGTTTTATATTTTCAACAAACCTTATTTAGATACTCAGTTTTAGGTCATGTTATCCAAACTACTGTCCTTTTTAGCCTAGATTGGCTGCATAGCAGACATAGAGCGCCACACACATACTGACACAATCCAGCGCTGATGCAACTCTTCCTAGAACCGTTTCATGGGAATCAGACAGATGCAAATACCTACCACACACACACACACACACACACACACACACACACACACACACACACACACACACCTCTCCTCCCTGCCCTAACTTGCCCCTCTCTCTTGTTTTGAACCGCCAGCTCTGAGGGTGCTGTCTGCCAGGTGCTTAAGCTTCTCTAATCAACACAAACCCAACTGACAGTGGGAAAGAGCTGAAAGTTCACCCTTTAACTCAAGGACGATACATGTAGCCTCGATCCGCTGGAAGCACATCTCAAAGCATCCCGGTCTGCCTGCATACTCTCTTTTCACGCAGGTGGTTTTTTGTGAATTAAACATAAACGTCGGAGGTGAAAGAAAAGGAAGCACGAAAGGTGCTGTGACAAGGACCGCAATGTAGGTAACAGATATACCTGCATCATGTGGCACTGAGTGCTGCACCACAATCGGTATGCAAGACAAAGACCAGATGTATCAAATAACTCAGAAAATCCATTAATGGTTTCACAACAGTAGATTGTCTTTTGGGGGTTTTTGGAGGGGGGAGTTGGCAGGTCAGTTACTTTTTAACGCCACAGTCAATGTCACCACATCCGTTTACATCCTGAACCTCCCCCACAGCACAGAAAACTCACTGTCAGCCACATAACAAAAGAAAACAAAAGGTCTTTATGAATAGATTTAGCCATAAGCAACAAATTAAAATCTCATTAAAACGTAGAATAAAATGGAAAGTATTCAGGCCTGCTAGAGCCTGTTTGATGAAAGCACAAGCTTAACTGAGATTCATATGTGAATACAAATCAATTAAAAGTGTTGAGAAAATAAAAAGCCTTAATAGTATTAGTACAACAAGTAGATGCTAGAAATAGGCAGAATATTTTGGATGTATTACAGGCAAACTTGGCACGTTTGTGATTTTCGCTTTTTCTATTTTTTCCCCCCCACTTTTTTCAAAAATGGGCACAGGATTTTAGGATTTTATGGGTTCCAATTGTAGTCTGGTGCTGGTGGTGAATCCACCACTCTGGACAAAACAGAAATTTCCAGCAATTACGCCATGAATCATCAATAATCTGGTGGTAATAGCTTGTTGTTCCCCACAGGATAAAGTCCACAGTCTTTCTCTAGTAGACCAGAAGGTAAAGGTTTAAATGTGCTATGTCCAGTACTAAGACAGCAAATTCCGTATGAACACTGCCTGAACTTTGGAATTCTCATAAACATCAGGGATTAAAAATGTAATCAGCCTCGCACCAAATACTGCAGTCCCTCGAATGGCTTGTTAGTATTTGTGTTCCCCTTATGTGACAACCTGGTCTGGTCTGATTAGCTAGTATTTGAGCCTGCTTTGTATCTAAAAGGTACCAAAGATCAGCTGCACAGAGCTGCTATCCCAACCTCATGTTTAACATTAATAACATATCTTCAGGATAAACAAATTGACACCTCTGGGAACTGAAACAACAGTTTCTGTTGACATAAACTGGGCAGGTACCTGCGTTATACACTTATGAGAGGTGCAGTCCCTGAATTCTGAATTCATCCAGAAAGAACAGCACACTCTCATGGAAAAACCACATTATTAATAGTGCGCATGTTTGGCAAAATTTGCTGCCCCAACACAGTTATCTTTATTAAGGATGTCACAAGTGTCTGCTACCTAACGTCGCTCCAAAATGTCTCGATTTAACTACAAAAGTCACGAGTGGTGACTCACGGACCTTTCCAAGCACACAGTTATCAGTCTCTCTGTAGACCAGCCGCAGTGTGCTGGCAAACATTTTCCTTTCGTGACAATAGCAATAGCTGGTGCCATGCCACACTGACATGTCTGCATATCTTGACAATGAAACAATGCAAAGATATCAGAAATAATGTTACTGTTGGTCGCCTTGCTTTAGTTTGGTAACAATGACACCAAACATTAGAAGAGTGCAGAGAATAAACTTGATGAAATGAAACCCAAGCACGTTATTCAGACTGGAACTAGAGGGCAAACTGGCACTTATTAAAACGTTCTCAACACTTGAGCGAACTAAATATGATCACATGGGCTACCTGGGTGTGGTGACACTTCATCTGCTGAAATCAAATCCTACTAAAGCCCTGTCATTATAGATAATGGCGTGCGCAACTGTTTACACGTCGTCAAGTCCACCAACGCTGACGTTCCCACAGCGTCAGCGTCAACTTGGTTTTCACCCACATTCACAACAGATTTGGACAGTTCATTTATCAAGTCGTTTTCAGCCCAAAGACGATTTTTAGGCAATTTCCTGAAAGTATCACAGAAAATGACATCATCCCTGCTCCAATCAAAAGGCACCTTTTCACAAAGGCGCTAGAGAACGAAAGCATCTTTTAGAGATTTATATTTCCCTGAGGCAACGATGTGCAAAAAGCAGTTACTGACTTCCCACCATGAGAGGAAGAAAGAGAAACTCTATCATAAGTCAGTTTTTTCAAACCTGTTCTCCTGCCCTTCACTGTTATTGTGTCGTGCCGCAGTGCCAAAGTCTCTGTTCTTTGTTATAGAGCATTTTAAGAGCAAATATCAGCACTTGTGTCACAACGATTTAGTTCTGCTTCTCCCAAGCAGCCTCTAGAACTAAATATTCAACAAAGGAAGTCTCATTAAATGGCTCACAGGATCTGAACCTTGCATGAAAACTAAACACAAGCTCACACACAAAGGGCTCCCTATTTCTAGCTTCCTTAGAGAGATATCTTAAAGCTCAGGAATGTGAGGAATCTCTGCGGGAGTGTTCAGAGCAAACAGGTGAGCGTACCTTATTAGGGCTGTGTGACCTAATTATCCTTAAACAACCTTGTTTCCATTTAAAAAACACAGGGATTCCTTTAAAAGGCCATTTTTAAGAGAAGACAGAGCTTGATATAGTTGCGTAAGAGACGCCTGTCTGGTTTTGACACAGGACTGGGTAAACTGAGAGCATGACAGAGACATAAATCACTCACAGACATGTAAACAAAGACCCAAATTGCCATTTAAGTCATTCAACTAATCGAGGTGAATCAACTTTCAAAGACAGATATCCTCTGCCCACTGGTCTCGAGATGAATCAGGCAGAAGTTATCAGAAAAGACAATGAACAATTGATGAGTTTATAAGAGTGTAAGGCCTCAGAGACTAGACTTTATCAACTCAGCAAATCAGAAAGTAAACCAATGCAAACTTTGGACCAGGAATCTAGATCAACCTGTGATCAAGTGAAACTGAAAAGTAAACTGACTATCCAACCAGCAGGTTAGTTGGTTTGGATTCTTAGCAAGCTTAAGACATGCAGTATCACTTCAATACAAAAACATATTAATAAGGCTTGGTATTGCTCAATGTTTTTCGTATTATGCAATCAGTATACAATTCTGATTTACCCTGAACAGAATTTTGTGCTTGAATTTTAATAACAATAGCTTAAAACTCTTTTGACTAGTTTTGACAGTTTTCAAAATATCAAAATTATAAAACCATGTGAGGTGATTAATACAGTTTATGTGGCTGATAAACAACTACTACGCTGAAAGAGCTCCTCTACATCGGAGCAACAACTAAATACCCCAGTCTTGAAGATTCCTAGTTTTCTGTGATTATTATCAGGAATAAGATATAGATATTGTACCAAATCCATTGGCTTAGTTATGGGTGGGGTAATTTGTGAGTATGTGGAGTAGATCCTGTGTTTATACAGAAAGAACTTGGCTGACCTCAACTTGGCGATAACACTGTAGCTTGTCCTTTCGATCATTTATGTCTATCCTGTTTTCAACTCCTCTCTCCATTTGTTCCATTCCCTTCCTTTTCCCCACCTCCTATTTTTCCCCTCACATTAATTTGAGGATTTATTATTTCCTCATTTTATAACCAACAGGCACATTGATAAAGAATTTCCCGTCCATTTCAAATCATTAGTGTACCGCAAAACAGCGTGTAAGCTACTGCTAAAATGGCCCTAACGACGCCCTACATTGATCATTTCAAACACATGCTGGAATAAAGGCATTTTATCATTTGAACAGTCCCTATAGTGTGTCTGGGCTTAAAATAGCCTTGTGGTTGTTTGCGTCTGATAACCAATCTAGATTTGACTATACTTGATATAAAGTTTATGTTACCTTTACCTTTCAACCACTAAATTCTAATCAGGTCGTTCTTGAGTCCAAGTCTACCAGTAGTTCAAAAGATATGTTAATGAGAATAGAAGCGAACACCATGAGACCGGACAGTGTGCGCACCGCGGATGACGTCAGTGCGCACACTGTGTCTGAGGAGGATGTGCGGAAGTGCTTCAGGAAGGTGAACGCACGCAAAGCTACTGGTCCAGACGGGATTCCCGGCCGCGTCCTCAAGTCATGCGCGGCTCAGCTGGCTGGAGTGTTCACGCACATCTTCAACCTTTCCCTCTGTCTGTAGTCCCAGCCTGCTTCAAAATTCACAAGAATTTCACTCACATGTGCTGTACCAATGTACCTGCACATGTGATGTGACAATAAAAGTGATTTGATTTGATTTGATTTGAGAATGGGACGGGCATACAGTTTACACATATGGACAGACAACTCAACAATATTGTGTACCCCAACACAGCTGTTGTCAGGACTGGGAGAATGAACTGGCATTCATCACATCACTAGAAGTAAATGTCCTCACATTTTCACACAGCACCTTTTTGTTACACAACACTCAAAATGCTTTGGACTACAAGTTACATTTTTACCATCCATTCATGCAGACTCCATACAGAAAGACCCAAGCAGGACATTCAAACACGGAACCGCCTTCTTTTAAGGTGATAGCGCTAACTAATGCATTATCATGGCTACTACTACATCTGACCATTGTTCCAGACCTCTGAAGGTATCCTGTGGTATCAGTCACTAGAGATGAGCAGAAGAGCTTTTAAGGTCTTTAAGCTGTGAGGTTGACGGTCAACGGGTACTTCCCACACTGATAATGGTTTGGCACATAAAATGTCTAAATGTTGCAGGAAAAGACCATCAACTTCTTTCTAAAACTTAAAGTTACAGTATGTAAAATGTTTCACCACACATGAAACATACTAAGATGACTGTTGAGGATTTACTGAATTGTCAGTAGCACTACTTTGTTTGCCACTGTTCGCTACTATTAGCATCTATTAGTTACCATTTGCTGCATGGCCGAATAAGCTGGAAGTTGAAATTTCCAAGTTCCCAGTCAAAATGTAAGTCTCGGAAGCCTTCTCAACTCAGATTTCCCACTTGGAAGGTCGGAGCAGCCCCACCAAACCTGAATTAGCAATCAAAGATTACAGCACTGAACACAAACAGTACTTTTTATCTGTACGGCCACTGTTGTGTATTTATGAATCACCAAATAAGCTATACACAGAGCACTGATCATATTCTATACATGAACATGATGCAATTGTTTTAAATGCAAAAAAACAAATTTGCTAGTGATACATGAATCACAAAACAAATCCTGCTTTTCCTCACTTTTTCTGAAAAATGCTCCAACATCCAAGTTGCAGTATCTGGGACACAGCATAAAGTCTTGAGAATGTAATTAAACTGTTTATCATTGGGGAAGTGGGACACTCGAGACTAATATTAGCTGGTATAATGTTAGATTATAACCAGCTGTTGTTTTTTAGCCGGCTCTTTTCTGATCTGCTGACATTAAATAACTGCAACAATATTGGGTAAAATAAGCATGTTTGTGCACGTTTGTGCGTTAGAGGCCTAACTCCAGTTCAGAAGACAAGGCTTGAGTTGAGGAGAAAGAGGATTTTTAGGATGCCAGTGGTGTTGTCTTTTGCCTTCTTGCATTTTCACTTCTTTGGTTAAGGTAACCTATGCTCTGGCAATAAAACATAGGTATAGCCCTTGATGCCCTGAGTCAGAAGGTGCAGGCACATTTTTAAACTTCCCATGACGGCACACAAACACTTACAACTACAGCATGTATGTGGCTGGTCTCTAGCCACATACGTAAAACACCTCTAGTCTAAAAGGAGAGGTCCTTCTCAAACACTGTATTCAAATATGAAGAAGGAACATCGTGACTTCCTTACACCACAAACCAACTCCTATTTATTTTTAAAAGACAAATTATAAGTTTATTAGAATGCCTTAGTTTGTTGCGAGATGTAATTACACCCTATTCTGTTTATATTTATGAATACAGGTATCCTTCTTTTCTATTAAATAACCTCAAAACATTACTGACTGTACCTTTAAGGTGACAATATCTAATTAAAAAAAATGCACTGGCACTCAAGCTACATTGTGCCTGTCGCCAACGCCAAAAATTGTCACATTCTCTTTTATTAACAGAAGGTATTGTGCTCTGATAGGCATCCCTACACTCTTGTCTCATATCCTCTGACCTGTATGTGTACAGTGTTTCAGTGCAGAAAGAAACAGTATTCATGGAGAGATCAGAAAAAGCAGAACACCTTGTTCCTCCCTCACTGTAACAGTCCTGGCATGGCTTTTAATTAACTGGCACAATGCCTGCCATACCAGGCATTTATTGGGCAGGAGGCCCCTCTGGCATCAACACAGATCATCATCAGGGGCTCAGCTGGTGGTATTAAATTTTCTGGGCAAATGTGTTACATTGCACCACATCTTGCTTCCGTAATAAACCTCCTCTGGATGCGTTTTGGGAACGCTGAGCTCCTTCTCTAATCTGAGGAAGCGTCTGCTGAGAAGCTTGCAGCGGTTGTTGCCAGCACCAACAATCGGCACGGCATACACACGCCATGTTCATTGCTAAGGGCTCAATAGCAGCATACATCTATACCTGGCACATGAATCACAGTTAACAGTTAAGAACCCTGGCTTTCCAAAGATAAATTTATGCAACCTTTAGGCTAAATTTATACCATTAAAAACATTTTCTGAGATTGCTTTCACAATAATGTCCGTCCAACTTTCTTCTTTTTTAAAAAAAAAATCCAAAAAGTAGTGGTTTTATGCATCTCTAGTCGAGTGTGTGTATTCAGAAGTGTAGTGGAGACATTCTTGACCCATGCCCAGTGTGGGAGTCAGCCTCTATGCCAACCTTGGCAGAGCAGAAATGCCTTATCTCACTTTAGAATTTACTTTTTAAACAAAAACTGCTGGGACCTAACACGAGTGGCTCAACAAAGTGCAAAGATTGTGTGACGCAGTAACAAAATGTACTGACGTCTTTATGCATGCATTCATTTATGATCTCCCGAATCCACAGATGTGACTGAAAACAAGTCTATACATATTCGTCTAATGTTTTGGGTATAGTTAGACGATGTCAGACTGAAGGGGTCTGGATCTTATGGAAATCCCCGATCCCTCTCACCATTGCACCGAGATTACAGGTCCAACTACAAGAAACAAGAGGAACCTCCTCTGTCGTAAACTAATTAGGCAAGACTGCATAAGCACTGCCAGACAAAGACACGTTAAACAGCCCTGAGCAAATGAAACACCATTTGTACTTTCATGGTTTTAGCATAAGCAGTCTCACTAAAACAAGGTTCCGCTTGTTTGTGGAATGTTTTCGCGTTTCAGGTCTGACTGCATATAGGTGTGATTAATCAGGGTATAAAACTAACGTTAGCACCCACTGTTCCCACCAGACTATGCTGAAGACAATAGTGTTCACAGAGAAAAAAACAGGACTGGTATATTGCTGCACCTCTGCAAGCTGCAACAAGATCTGCAGAGTACAGCTCAGCTTAAAGGAGACCTAGTGTGCTCATTCCCAGCTCCATACTTTTAGTCATGGATTCTACTAGAACAAATGGCACGAGAATGAAGCCATTTCAGCACTTTCCCCCCATAAAGACGACGTCTGACGATCTCCTTTGTAGCTTTAATGACGAGTTTTGACACCTGGTTTGATGACATGATTTCTCCAAGGGTAGCTTTAGTAAGGCAGAGATCAACCTCACTAATTTCTGACACACACCCAGTCATTTTGTTTGGGAAGGCCTAAAATATGAAAGAAGCCACTCAGTTCAAAAAAGAGAAACAAGTGTTACCCCTAGCAGTCATCCAAGGGGGAGGCTATCTTCTGACTGGCTGCCTCTCACAAACTGAATGCCTTGACAGCAGATAGGCGGGGTTGTTGTTTAGCTTTTGTTTACTAGGATCACTTGCACATGTCCTCATTATTTCAGGCTTGGGCTCTGTTTAATATGCGCATTCACCATTTTAACAGTGCATACTACAAAGATGATAGAAAATTAAAGAAAAGCAAAAAAGGTCCCCTTTAAGAGATCTTATGTACTGCCTTTACTGAAGCTGGTGACTGTGAGATTAAACCCCACTATCCGCTTAGAGTCTGTCCTGTTTGAAAGTGTGCCACAGTGCTCCCATGTAACCTGAAGACAAGGTAAGCAAGCAATGGAGTCACAGAACAGGATGGACAGATTTCTTCACAGCAAACAAAGTGTGCTGAAGGTCAGAAGGCGAGGAGTAAGTCAGTCTGTTTAAACATCCCTTCAGAAAGCAAGCAAACATACCTGGGAACCGATACGCAGGATATCAAGCTGGTTCCCAGGACTTTGTCTTTATCCATCACAGATGACACATTAAAAGAACATAATGCTCTAAACTGGTGCAACAACAAATCACTTCACCTTGTCGTAATGTACTTAGTCTGGGTGACTTTACATTTTAAGAGTCATTCCTTCCTGACAGGTACATGTTTGGCTGATTCATGTCAGTACAAAATGTAGATCAACTGGCACGGCCTCAATGGAGACGGGGAATTTATCAGCACAACAATAAGCATGATTTATGTTTTGGATTTGCATGTCTGTCAAAGGTACCTTATGTTATAATTTGCAGTGCAAGAATAGACTTTATGAAGGATGGTTAGATGTCCAAAATTGTGACTAACCTGCTTAAATTAAGATGCAGTAGAAGAGAAACTACAGACTGTCTTACTGAAAACTGAGCTATACGTAATTTATATGTTTATGGACAAGAAAAAACTCTGAGTTCTAAGGTGAAATAATATGAAATAAAAAGTATAAAACACAATGGGAAACTTAAAATTAAACAATGTTTAGACTGATAATTAAAATAGTTCATAAAATGAGACCATGTGGGATTTTACCATGGCTGTTGCCCTGCAGATGAGCCTGCCTTCCAGACTTCTGTCCTCCCTTGTGTCCACCCTGATTCCCAGCAGAGTGCCCATCCAAAGCCAGGTCCAGAGCAGGACCCAGCCCGGGGTTCTTCTCATTCAGGCTGAGATTCTTCCTCCTCTTACCCTTCAGCCAGCCCAAAGCGCGACCCAGGGAACGAGTGCGCTTCTTCCGCCCCTTTTTGCTGTGCTTCTCGTGAGCAAAAATGTTGACCACGTCCTGGGGAAGCAGGTCCCCAAACCCCAGTGAGTCACGGTTTGACATCCCACCTCACACTGGAGCACCCTGAGAAACAGGAAAGATATTACATTTTAGTTCTCATCCAAGCAACACATGCACCAGCACTCAAGAAGAGAGAATAAATGAAAGACCTGAAAACTCTCTCCCACTGTTTTTCCCCAATCACAGTAACAATCAGCTTGCAGAGAGTAATAATAATAATGGATTGGATTTATATAGCACTTTTCAAGGCACCCAAAGTGCTTTACAATTCCACTATTCATTCACTCTCACATTCACACACTGGTGGAGGCAGCTACGGTTGTAGCTACAGCTGCCCTGGGGCAGACTGACAGAAGCGAGGCTGCCATATCGCGCCCCTCTGGCCCACACCAGTAGGCGGCAGGGTAAAGTGTCTTGCCCAAGGACACAATGACCAGGGCAGAGAGCCCGGGGATCGAACCGGCGACCTTCCGGTTACAGATACGCTTCCCAACCCCCTGAGCCACGGTCGCCCCTACACCTTAAGTAGGCCTCACCTTAAGTAGAGGCCTACTTAAGGTGATAAATCAGTCACAGTGAGTTTTGAATGAAAAGTTGACAAAATGTTACCTTTACTACTTGTCAGAGCTGCCCTGTCATTAAGAAAACTCAACTTACTGCATAACAGAAAGTTGGGTTCAGCATAGAAACCCTTTAACTCAAGAAATTCCAAAATTCAGTGTTCTTACAATAAGTGTACTTTCTTAGTTTGATTTCCTGAAAAATCAAAAGATAAATATCCCTTATTGTCATATACTTCCACATGTGTGTTGTTTAAATTTCAAGTTAAAGCTTGCGGTAATGCTTTCGGAAAAGCTTGACACTACAAATCTAGAATTAACGCCTTTGCCTGCACCGACCAGACAAGCTACAGTTTGAATCCATTTCTATCCAGGTTCATGCAACACAAGCAGGCAAGACTTTGAAGGAAGGAATTAGGTGCATCTAAACTTGGTCAGCACAAAGTTGCAACCATGACATCAGAACATTTATACTGTAACCACAGCTTCAAGATGAGCACTGGCCCCTCTGTTATGGCACTAGCTAATGATGAGCTATCATTTCATAACGTAGCTGACCTTTCATCTTTGACCTCAGAGATAAATAATGTCATCAATTCATCAAGTTAAAATCATGTTTGTGGCAAACGTTGGAATGAAAATGATGTTATGTGAGGCCTTTAGTGTCCTTGACCTTTGCCACAAATTTCTACTTAGTGGTCAGTGGTCAAAGTTAAATAGGGTCCCTCGGTGCACTTGTAAAAATATGACATTCATGATAATAGGATGGATGGACTTTTAGCCTTGCATTTATTTGCATCATTGGTTCAGCTGCTTAATTATGTATTTACAATAGCTTGATTTTATGATGTAATGATTACCAGGGAGAACAATTGCTACGTTGTTGGTGGCTAACGTAGATCCAAAGCAACAAACAACCACACAGACAACAGAAAATTTTAAACTCTTCATAAGCACAGAGGCACAACTCTGGGCAGCAAAACCTAAAAACGACTACAAATATATCCAACATGTATCCCTGGTAGCAAAGTCTATTTTACTCAGACCACTCCTCCTGTGTTTGTGTTTGTGTGTCTCCGTGGTCACTGCTCATTGGGCCAGCACACTCTATCCTACACAGACCCCCTCCAGCCTCTAAACCAAACTTCAGCTCTACAAAGAAAGAACTGGCACCGCTCCCTTCATTCCATAACGTGGAGTCATAATTCACAAAGCCACACCCGTAAGCTCACGCACTGCATACATACAGGCACAGCAGCACGCTAAGAAGAGCAAAAAGACACAAAATTAACAGCAACCAGTGAGTGTGTCCATTCACGCACTTTATTGTCATCCCTCATTGTTTTCCTTTACTATTGTTTTATTCATCACCCGCTGAATGAGCTCATCGCTTTGCTTCCTTCCTCCGCCCGTCACCTTGTTAAACTTCGCTACTCTGAGGCAGATTTCCCAGCCCTGCTCCTGGGGATCTGTAAGCTTACACTGGACTTTTTCCAGCTGCGGTTTTATTAGATGCTTATGTCCAAATCATAGTCTGAAAATAGGGACAAACTCTTAAGATGACAGGAGCTTGTAAGCAGACAAAGAATTAGGGAAGGTGGGAGTTGAGTCTGAGCGAGTAAATTATGAATCCCCCGGTGCAGTCGACAAAGTTCAGGCATAAGTTGTTTCTTTGGCTGCTGTGCTGCTTTTTCCAAAAAGATTTAAGTAACGTGTGAGTAACACAGCCAAACATGTTTCTAGAAAGACTTTGAACCTTAAGTTGGTGAGACATGAAACTAAACCACACAAACCCAAAGTCGTGTTCTCTGAGGATTTACAAATGGGACTTTTTCCAAAACAGCCTCTCATTATCAAAACTGCAACAGGGAAGTGAGACGACTCTGGTCTGGGTGCATCATGTGGAAGATATTTAAGCAGATGTGCACTTTTAAAACCAGATGTTTGACATTCTGTTTATTAAGTAACATTTTCTTTAGTCTTGGGTCAAATCTTGACAAAGTAGGATTCTCATGAGTAAAGAAAATGACACAAGGAATATATAACATCATTTTACACCTGACTCAAACTAATATAATCTTAAGGTTGGTGCCAGTTTGGAGTGTTAAACACCAACTGGGAAGTAATCCCAGAAGTTAAAAAAAACATCTAACATGTGGATCAAGGTCTTAAGGTCTGCATCCCAATCCCTTTTGACCATCCCATGGTCATTACTTTTATATTACAAAAAAAAAAAAAAAAAAAAGGGTGGGGGGGTGGGGGGGCGTCATGCTCCTCCTGCTGTAGTTGCACTAAGACTGAAATTAGCTCCAATGTGACTTCAGACTTGCATCAACTGTGGCTGCTTTTGAATCTAAGTAGAAGATGCACTGCTGGAATTGCAGCTTCTAGAGCACAGATTAGAACCCAATCGTGGCATTTCCCACTTAGAAAAAAAATTATTTCCCTTGGATCTGCCACAAACTAAAGCGATATGCATGTCTCTTTTATGAGGCTGTGGGACAGTAACCTTTAATGTTTAAATATATTAGGTTTTCCGTTTCGTAGTTCTAATGTGCAGCTGTCACATTAGAAATAAACAACATTATAAATAGCAAATATACCGGCCATCATAGTGGTGCAGTGGTTAGCATACCAGCCCTAGGTTTAGATGTAGTCTGGGGCCTTTCTGTGTGCAGTTTGGATGTTCTCTCCGTGTCTGCCTGAGTCCTCTCCAGGAATTCCGGCTTCCTCCCACACTCCAAAGACATGCATGTGGTTAGGTTAATTGGCGATTCCAAATTGGCTGCGTGAATAGTTTTCTCTCTATGTGTGTGTGCCCTGTGATAGATTAGCGACCTGTCCAGGGCGTACCCTGCCTCTCACTCTATGACAGCTTGGACAGATACCTGCCTCACACAACCCCAGACTGGATAAACAGAACAATATGGATGGTTAAAAATATAACTTATTTTGGCAGTCTGTGCCTCGGTACATTATAACCCAAAATTAGTGTTTTCCTGTAGCATTGACGTCATGCATTCATTGCAACAGTGTGGAATTTTGCGGTTGTGGTTTTCTATCTATGTTTTTTCACCCATTTATATCACCACTTTATCCTTATCTAACTTTAACTGTGAGTATGTGACACTCATAGGGATTATTTAATGTGGAAGAAGAGTCATGTGACGTGTGTAACACACCTTTCTATGTGACCGTGCACGGAGCCTGAGAAGCGGAAAGCCAGTCTAAACAGAAAAGGTTGATAACCGCTGTCATGATATCTGTTGCCTCCGATTAGGACTTTAGGTTTTGTCAAACCAGCTAATGGAAAGAAAGCCTGGCCATGTTTGAACACCCCTCAGGGTGTTTTGTAAGTATTTCCATGAACAGTTTAAATTCTGACCTGGTGATATTTTTCAAGTCCACTGATTTATCCTGAAGGACACAAAAATGTCACTGGAGCTCAGAAATTCCGAGTTCCCATCCGGAAATGTTTTGTAGAACGCCCACTGAACTCAAACACTCAGAAAGTTGGAGCAGACCAACCAACCCCAAGCTGGCAATCGAAGATGGAAGCACTGAATGTAAACAGTATTTTTGATTTTTTTTAGTTTGTTTCTTTGCTTGTTTTTTAAATCTTGAATTAAAAGATGATGTGTGTTTTTATGCAGATCACTGATCAGGTTCTGTCCATGAAAATATTATGCTGTATTTCTAGTACTACCTGAATGACTTTACCTCGCTAAGAACCCAAACAAATCCTGTTTTTCCTAGCTTTTTCTGGAACGTGCTAACTCAAGAGTGACGTCACTTCCAACTTGCAGTATCTGGATGGCAGCACTCATCCTTGATGAAGCCAGTCCTTGCAGAGATATTTGAGTCCAAACAATGCCGCTTATATGGAAGAAAGAACAGAATTAATTTAGTTTCTGGCCTCACCAGAAAGAAGTTTGCACCCGAACTCATGCCTGAAGTATGCAGTTCAGTCTGAGAGGCTTAAGATGAATACTTGAAGAGCTTCAAAGCTTTTCTAAACATTATACATAATGTGGGTGTTTTTGAAGGAGTTTATCTTAATCTGGACAAGCTGAACTTGTTATCCACTGCCGCACATCTGAAATGACAAAGTGCCAGTGTGTGTGTGTGTGTGTGTGTAGCCGGTGCCCCATGAGGAGTGAGCTGCAGTGAAAGGCTAGTAAAAAAGAAAGGGTATCCATCCTTTTCAGAGAAAAGTACAAGGCCTCTCCCCGCACTAAGCCCTGTGTTTCTCCTGCTCCAAATTACAGTCATTAGGGCATGACTAACATCCATGCATCTGCATTGGCTTCAGCCGCCAATAATCAAGACGCCTCTCATGGGAGAAGAAGTGAGTGCAACAACTTCTCGTGTTACTTCCACCTCAGAGGGAGCAGAGCAATACTAAGAAGTCTAGGATGTAGACGAGACCACCCAGCTGATCACTGTCTGTGCAGTCTGGTCACAAAGAGTTGACTCATGCCACAATTGCAACCTGCAATTTTTCATTTTACAAACAAATCTAATTTGGTGACGTACACAGTGGAGTTTCCTTTAAAAAAAAAAAAAAAAAGTAACCGTTTCTTTCTTTCTTTCATCAGGAAATTTACTAAATGGTTATTTAGACTTTAAAAATTCCTATCACAATTCTTTCTCTAGCAAATAAGTTTTAAACACACCATTACTTTTCAAAATAAAGCATCAAAATGCTAATTACAGAGCTGCTTTATTGCCCCAGCAATTACTGAACACCAAACCTTTGTTACAGTTGACACACAAACTCAGGGCTCAAAAGAATCTAAAATCGGAGCATTTGGGAGGATTTGTAGTGACACAGCACATGTGTGTGTATAATATATTCAGAAAAGATCACAATCAAGACATAAGCTGATTTACAAACAAAAACAGCTGTGTGCCCTTTCTACACGTCTCGCTCTCTCTCTGACACACACACATAAACGAGCGCGTGCGCACGCAAAACCTGCTGTGGTTTTTAAACCCAACCCCAGCCTGCCAGAGCAGGCATGTGTTCCAACACGCTGTTTACTTATCCTTTACAAAAGACGTCAAGCTTTGCGTTGGACAGGAGATACTTCTCTAACGCAGCAAACCTCAACGTGGTGTGTCAATACCTACAGAGCGACTGACATTGACAGCAGTGTGTACACACCAGCATGAAGTAAACAGGAGCTGATAATAGTTTACACACTCTTGACAAATAGACTGAGCATATCTGGAAAGACGATTTATTGATTATGGACTACCGACCGCTACAGTATACGCCATTTGGCCGCAATGTTAAAACCAGTGGCGGCTGAAGTACATACATAACTAATATGCAATTTAACGCACCAAATAGTATATGAGAAATTATTCAAAAGGACATAAGTTTGTTTAAATTAGCTTTTGTTTATCTTTGGTTAAAATTTACTTTCCCATGTAATTTGTTGATTTTTTTTTAACTATTTTGTAATGTTGTTGTTAAAGCTGACCTCATGACAAACTTTGAATATCATTCTTCATTTGCATAATGAAGCAGAAATATAAAAGAAAAAAAAAAACATTATTCATGTCCAAGTACATACAAAGTTAAATTTATAAATAGACAATTAAATAGAAAAAGTAGATACACAAGTGTCTACATATGTTCAAAGGTAAATAAATACGCAGTCATTTTACAGATCAAACTAATTAAAGACTACTTTTATTCCTAACAGTATATTGTTTTTGCTGCATTTTATGGAATTTCTTTGTTTATTTTGTAGTTTTTGACCACTTTGGTGCTACACAGTCCCACCCATCCAAACATTACTGCAGATCAAGTACACAACTCCATGGCAATGGCACTCCCCAGTGTCAGCAGAACTCCCAGCATGGCAATGTTTCCCACTGTAATAGCTCATCTGGTTGATTTGAAAAGAAAATCTTGCTGCAGCCTGTCCAGTCCTCCTCACTGTCTCCTTACTGTCTACTGCCTCATCACGACAAGGAAAAGACAAGAGGGTGTATCATTGATATAAACAGCCACCTCTGAAATCTGTACCCCTCACTGTCCTAGCTAAAGAAAAACCTGCCTAACAACACAGTACAAGGTACTGACCCCGACTTCCATGCTCTTCCTTCTCTGTGTCTGTTCGGGATATGCTGCAACAAGCCTGATCCACAAAGGCCCCACCCCACAAGGACCAAAGTTGTCCATGTCCCCTAGAATAAAGAGCTGTAGTGTGGGCATGAGGGAGACCTAAATGATATCAGGAAGGTGGGTTTCAATGTTGTGGTTAAACAGTCAAAGCCAGCTCAGGAAATTGAATTCCAGAACAAATCCAGGTCTCGTGTCCACATTTAAACAGGCAGGTCAGCTAAGTTACAGCAACATAAAGCAATGACACCAGCCTTGCCTGAGGCAACTGTGGTTACAAATTAAGGATAATACCCCACAGAGCTTTCAAACATCTTCCCTTGACAAACCAGCGTGGAGAGAAAAAAGACGGAAAGCTAGCTGTGGCAGGAATAAAAAACAAAACACTAAAGTTAAGCGCGCACACCCTCAGCAGATCAGAGCCAAAGTGGAGTATCACAAATACAACTATCACTGTTGTCTTTTTTGACTTCAACAGCCATCTGTGCATTACAGCGACTTCGCACAACACTCCCTTTAAACTGGAGTCTTATCACGTAAATATGAGCAATAGGAATTTCACAAGTAGTTGCAAGGGGGATGAGGGGAGGAGGGGGCTAGGGGAAGTGTAACTTTTGACTCCAGTGAGTCATACAGGGAAG
Source organism: Mchenga conophoros (assembly GCF_057382185.1). Taxonomy (NCBI): domain Eukaryota; kingdom Metazoa; phylum Chordata; class Actinopteri; order Cichliformes; family Cichlidae; genus Mchenga; species Mchenga conophoros. Next base: position 31,862,750 of record NC_140544.1, on the reverse strand, counting down.
CTGATGGAGCAGACTCTGCTGCCTCACAGGGATAAGGCAAAGCCAAGAGGGTGTGGCAATGATACAGACAGCCACCTTTGTTTGAACTAGGACTGGCTCAGTTTAACCAGAAGGCCATTCACATCTAATGCCTGACCTGTTGGTTTCACATGGCACGATCTTAACCTTGCTGGCAGCAAGCAAGGTTAAGATCGTGCTGCAAATGGTTTAGTCACCATAGGAAGAGGAAACATAATAGACCAACAAGCTCATTCTCCTTTAGAGAGAGGAGGAGCGCTTTGGATCTGTTCCAGTCTTCTTTCAAAGACCAGAAAGTTGTTTACAGTAACAGCCAGTTTGGAAAATATCAGTTTTCACACTTAGAGCCATTCTGTAGCTAAATAGCAAGTGTTTAGCAGTGAGAAAACTGGTGTTACTGTTCAGCACCTGCAGGCATCTGTCAGGGCGTTGGCTGTCTTCTTTGGGCATTATCAAACAAAGAAGAGTGCTGCTAAGACTTAAGCTGCCTTGCCTGAACTAGAACTCAGCATATTCATGCAAACACTTGATGTGCAAGTAACGCTGCTGCTGTGATGGATGATGTGGCCACTATAAGAGACAAACTGGAAATACTTAATTCCTACATCTCAAGGCGGTTTTCACAACTGAAACCAGGGACAGCCGGTGAAATGAGACACGTTTTATGGGCCGAGGGAATCTCGAGGAAACCATTCACCATACACCCACCATAAAGGAAGCGACCTCCTCTTTCGGTTTAGACTCAATAGAAACATTTTTGAATACATAATGGCTCCAAATGTCTAGCAGAACTTTCAATCCAGGACCTGGAGCATGAAGACACATGTCATAGATGCAATCTTTTGAGCTGAAAGGTGACATCTTTGTGGTTCTTCTGTTTGCTCCAAAAAGGGGACGGTTTCAGGAAACTGTCATACAAATAAACACAATAACGCCGCAAGGCAATAATGACACAAATGAACCAAAATGCTATGAGGTTAAAGGCGGTTACAGATGGTCCGTGCACGTATGCGTGCATGTGTGTGCGAGAAAGAGAGACAGATCTGTGGAAGGAAATGCAACTTGGCATGCTGCAAGGGCGCTGTAGCCATGCAGCAGCTTGTCTGGTAAGAACAGCAGCTGCATTCCTGAGAGATTTATAATTACCGACAGAGGAACTCTTCTTTCCAATCCTGCTTTCATCCCCCCCCCCAGCATCAAACACACACACCTCCTCACCCCCTCCATCTATTCCCCTTTTTTTCACCCCATGCAGTGGCCTTCTAGGAGACAGCGCCATGAAAGACAAATGGATAATGGCTGGCGCATGGAAGTCATTTTGAGATAACATTATAATGTGTGGTTGTGTGCGCTGGCCCAGATTGTTGTTCCCTGTGTTTATGCAATATTTTAACTTCTATGGAAACAGGGCAGATTGCAAATGGAGGTACTGTAGGTGGGCAACAGCAAAGTGATATCTATTAAATGATAATCTTAACTAGAGGTAAGGTGTGAATGCCAGTGCTTACCTTTTTCAATGCAAAAGCTGGATTTAAAGAGAAAACAAAAAGTCTGGAAAGTTGGCGAGTTGCGACAAAGTCTCGTTTGCTTTGCCTCCAGGGGTTGCTGGGGGTCTAAGTCTGGACTGCAGTCTCTGCAGAGTTTAAAGACCTCTGGACTGACAGGTCAGACGCAGATAAAAAGAAACTGCTGTGCAGCAGCAGTGACCAGCTCACAGAAAAGGCAAACACAGCTGGAGAGCGAGGTTTAAAAATACATCCTGGCATCTTTGTGTCTCCGCTCAGCCCAAGTCAAAACAATATCCTTTCAGTTTAAAGCTCACTCCGTCTGACAGTTGCTTGGCACTGGCAAGTGTGGGAATAAAAACACTTGAAAGAGCTTAGAGCACAACTTATGTGAAGCCTCAGAAAGACACTAAAGTAAACAGCCTCAGTCCCAAATTGAGTAAATCATGATGACTTGGATGGCCGGCTAACAGCCACTGATTGGATTTTTCATCTCTTGATAAGAGCTCATTGATTAACTTAATCATCAGTTAATCTCTCTGATTAATGGCCTGCTTTCTTCCACTCATCAGTCAGGCGTTTCCGTTCTCTGCAGGCCTGCATGACACACAGAAATCAGTCACTCGGTGATCACACACACTCGTGCGCATTTTGTCTCTTGCAACATTCGATTGCTCCTCTTGTTGCCGTTCTTGACCGCCAGCTCTCCCCTTTCCTCCACTGATCTCAGTCAGCACACAGCACACAGCACACAGCTGAACAGCTGCACCTACCTGTCTGCTTACCCAAGATCCGAGTGCACTTACACCCCTTAGCTCCCAGTGTAATCTTCATCCCGGCCATCTCCTCACATCCTTGCCTTTTGTCATCTCATCTCTGCCTTAACATCTGCTCCCCTCCCCAAATCACGGGTTTCTACCGGGTTCCGCCATGCATCCAAAAGTGCTTACACAACGCACCTGTAATGGGTACAAGCCCAAGCATGGCAGGCTGGCCAAGAAGGAGCACCAGTATGTGACACACCCTTTTTAAACAAATGGCTCAGTCTCAGCCTCACCTATTAGAAAGGTATAACAGCTAAACCTGCAGCTAAAAAAAAACAACCCAAACAACTGAAAGTGCTGATTGGTTTTTCAGAGAAGTTTTGATTATTGGAAGCTCATTCCAGACCAAAGTCCAGCAGATGCTGCTGCAGCAGACAGCCAAAAGGGGGAAAGGGAGAGGGAGTCCTAAGGTGGTCGTGTTATCTCCCTCGGGTTAATCAGCAAGCAGTGGGTTATCAAGTGCGTGTTAACTGCCATTTATTAAAAGAAGTGTCAGGGGACTATGCCGTAAAAAGTGTGCTACTGGATCAGTGACTGGACCCAACACAATACCCTTCATTGTCACGAGCTCCATAGCTAAGAGAAGCACTACAGGTCTTAGATTACCTCTGTATAGGATCCCTTAGCTGAGAAGCAACTCTCCCACACCTTGTTTTTCCATACATGTCTATACTCAACATCTAGCCATGGAGTTGCAATTTGAACCAAACTTTATTTTAACAGACTTGAGATCCCTGGTTCTGACATGTATGGACTATTTTTCTTTACTTCTGGGCTAAAATTACCGTACTTATGTTGCCCATAATTAAAAACCTGCATTAGGAAGAAGAAGAAAAATCGTGCTGATATAACAGCTTCACTTCTAAACCTACTTTCTTCACGCCTTCAAAAGCCAGTCAATCATATTGATCCTTATCTGTTTGTTTTTTCCCTACGCAGGAATATTAAACCCTTTCTCCTAAAATTCACGCCACAGCTCAGTTTCGAGGGACTTTCCCAGCAGGAATTCCAACAAAAAATAAATAAATAAATAAAAATAATGCCAACACAATAAGGTAGCCATTAATCTGACGCTTAAGTTGGACAGATAAAAAAGAAGTGTCAGACGTACCGTAACGAAACTTTAAAGACTGATTTAGCCGCTCTCCATTTGAAGCGTCGCCCTGCTTCGCCCTCGTTCTCCAACTCCAAACTTTCAGCGCCCGAAGGAAAACTCCAGGTGAAGCATTTCCGTGAAAAGTTCAACTTCAGGAAACAACTGCAGCCTGGATGTGTTTGCACGCCCGGCTTCAGCCCTCGCGTTTAAGGTGCCAGGAGAGCGTGTCCTCTGCTGTCAGCGTCGTTTGTCTGCGGACGCTTCACTGAAGCAAAATGTGGGACTACCGAGAAAAGTCGCGCCGCAGTCGACCCGAGGTCCCACCTGACGGAGGCTGGGCACACTCAGGTGAGCGCGCGGGTCTGCGGCCGTTGATTTGGCGACATCTAGCGGTGGAACGAGGAATAACGAGCTAATAGCATGGAGCAGACTGGGGAGAAACTGGAACTTAATTTTCCCACGGTTAGTTTACGTTTCAGGTATTTACGTCTGCATTTTTTTATTCATGAAGACTACTTAAAGAAACTGTAGATAAAAGCTTGCGTGGTGAATAGAGGTGGTCACACCAAATGTTGACTTTCAAGCTCGTTAGAGCTGTACACACGCATGTATGTTTGCACACGTTCCCAGCAAAACATAAAGAAACGACGGGTGTCTCAAGACTTTTGCACTGTAATACTGTAATAATACAAAAAGAAAATGTTCTTTGTCCTTCTTTAACCTTTTGGATAGCCTTGAAAATATCCAAAGTTACTAGCATGAAATTTTGTATTTTAATAATATTATATAATAAAAAATATACCTTATTACTTAAAGATGTTCACATCTTTCCGATCACCTCCTTCATTAAATCCATATTCACATGTCTGAGTGTGTGTTTGTTTCCACTTGTCTGCCAGGAGTGTGATAGGCAGTATGCAAAACACCTCAAACAAATACTGTTACATAAACCATGCAAACTTGGTCAGCTGAGCTGAGTCCTGGAGGAAGATATTAATTGAAAAGCATGCATGGTCCTGCTAATGTCGACACCTTTGCCTGTAAGGTAGTCTGGGGTACACTTGTGGAAAGTTATTGCTCAGCTCAGCTTTCCACCATGATGTCACTACCTTCTTAAACACACATTGAAACAGGTTGTGAAGAAGGGTAAATATAGCTCTCTGTGGCACCCGGGCTGGTCCGGACATGCGCTAACTGCCACATCCAGAGCACACTGAGTCTGCTTCCAGCACTGACACAGTTTGTGAGCCCATGAGGGAGTCTTAGATAGAGTTTCTCCCAGGCCTTCAGTGTTATTAATAAACACAAAGTGTGCCTCCGTTTTCCTGGAGACAGACACTGCAGACAGAAAACCGTGCTAACACAGTAACTGCCTGAACATTTAGTCGGACTGCCAGTTAACGTAAGTACACATCTATGTTAATAAAAGCTGTTTCTTTAATTATTTGACAGGTTGAAAGGTTCTGTAGTGTGAAGCTTTAGGACAGGCCTCTCAACTTTAACAGCTATCAGAATGATTGATGTGTTTGCCTTTACAGTTCATTCCTCTTAACAATCTGTAAAGGAATAAGTGTTTTGAAAACCACAGTCTTACCAGGTGTTGTTTTTAATGGCTCTCGCCTTGTTTTCTTAGATTCTCTCATGGATGATCAAAGCTCAGTACAGGATGGGAACTTCATGTTATCTACTGATGACTCACATGTGCAACTGAGATTTTCTGAAGATATCTCACCGAGCAACCGCACAGACTCTGAAACACTAGGTAGATTTGCTCAAGAACAGGTGGACATGGAGAGCTTGGGTGAACTCTTTGAGTACTGCATACAGCGAGTATCCCATCTAGAGAGGCAAAGAGATGTGCTGATACAGGAGCTTCTGGTTCTGCAGGAACCTATGCTGCAAGTTGTGGGGCACCTGAGAGCGAAGCTGGAGGGAACACGCAAGCTTCTCGCTCTGGCTCAGCTGGATTATGTTACGGTTTGTGAGGATGTGCAACAGGTAAAGAGGAAACTGTTCACCACAACCAGAGACTGCATCCAGAGCCAGGTGAAGCTAGCCGAGCAGGAATACGAGGTGGCTCAGTCTGCTGTTACTCAGGTAGAAACCACAGGCTTTACATTTAATGATGATTTACTTCTGTAGTGTAGGTTTGCTTAGTATAGCAACATCATATAAAACTTGGGGTCATCATGGCTGCAGCTTGTTTATGGTTTGATTTTCAGTTATTTGAGTATCATGAGTATGAGTTCTTGTTGTTTTAGTTCTAGCTACTGTTTGCACCCTATAGAGAAATTAGCAATCAGATAAATTCATGTACCCAACTAAGCTACTGGGTAGTTTCCATTTCCACTCTCTTGCTATATGGGATCCTTTTATTTGTTGAATGTTTTTACCCACAGATAAAAATAGCCTCCATTATCAAATGTAATACTTTTCATTCTTATTTTACATCTCTTCATAGGAAGAACTCAAGGCTCAAATTCAAAGTCTGACCCAGGAGTTGGTGCAGCTGGAAAACGCCCACCAGAACCAGCTCAATTCCCTCCGTGATCAGGCCACTAAGCCTTGCAGGCCCAGGGCCATGAGTGACATCAGCCAGTGTCGCCAGGCCTCCATCAGACTGCAGCGAAGGCTCAGTGGCAGTGTGAAGATGTTGGAAGGCTGGTACGAGCCTCGCCTCATGGTTCTGCTGAAGAGAAGGCAGGTTGGGGAGGAAGCTTTGAGAAAAACCAGGGAGCAGGCAGTGGACCTGAGAGCCGGGCTGAAGCCTCTGAGAGAGGAGATACAGAGGCTGGAGGTGCAGAGATCATGTCTGGAACAGAGGATCACTCTTTTGGAGACAGAGCGGCAGGAGAGCACTGCACAACATAAGGTACAAGAGAGGTTGGATAGAACAGATGTTCAGTAAAACTAGATGACAGTATGTTTTTATTTTATGCAGAAGACTGTGGAGAAACTAAGAAAGACTCTGAGAGAACTAGAAGTGGAGTTTGAGGTTCAGAGAAAATCGAAGAAAGGCTTGGAAGATCTTAAAGATGGCCTTTTAGCAGAGCTGACATTTCTGAGGTGGGTTTATCCCAATCATTTCTGCTTTAACTTAGTAAAAGTCAAGATAATAAATGAATAATAAACTTATTTTCTTATAGGGGCTGTGAACTCAGTGACATTACAGAGGAAGAGTCATAAGTTTCAATTTCCCGAGACATAAGACATGAGACCAAATCACAACGCTGACATTATGGTAAATGGACTGGTTCTTTTATAGCGCTTTTCTACTCATCTGAGCACTCAAAGCACTTTACCCAACTTGTGCATTCACCCATTCACACCCATTTGCACAAGCACATCTTTCTAAGTGCTTCATATAGCTAACATTCACACACATTCATACTCCGATGGATCGGAGAGCAATTTGGGGTTAGTATCTTGCCCAAGGATATTTGGCATGTAGGCTAGGGGAAGCCAGGAATCGAACCACCAACCTTCCGATCAGTGGATGACCTGCTCATGTAATGGGTGAGCTACAGCCACCCCATTACATGTTTGAAAATGCGGTCTACTTAATGCAAGCGTCTTGTTACTCGCTCACATCCAACTTAACATCTAAAATGTTGTGCCAAGAAAACAAAGCAAACAGCTTTACTGTAAATAATTTTATATGAATATACTTAAGTACACAAAAGATCAGATGCAGAGAAAATGCAGAGAGAAAAACAAAACACATACAAGTGACAACACAATTTGGGGGAATTTCATACTACAAATACCAGGCAAATTAAAAGGATCAACCTACAGTATGTACAATAACATTTAAAAATGGATCTTCCACAGAAATGTTTCTGCTCAACTAACCAAGATGGAAGAAATAAAACCAACAAAATGCACACTTAGGTGATCATAAACATGTCTGTGGTTTCATCACGAGTCAGATTTCAGTTCGAAAAACTAAAAAGATCTAAAAACCTGATCATTAGAGACCTTTTCTTAAACATGTCACGTGATGACATGGCAGCATTTTATTCTTTTATTTTCTACAAAACACTGCTGCTCAAAATGTATTTTAAAAAGACTGCTTTTTCACCCAGTGCTGGTAAACGGATCCATTTTTAATGAGCAGGTCAAAAGAAGAAGACACGTGGAGACCGGACTCATGCCTGGACTTCTGAATCTGCGGCACCTTCTGGGTCCTCGTCATTGTAGATATTTTCAGCCTGCAGATATAATTGCCAAAAAAATAAAAGATTTTTAATGTAACTGCTCTTCTATGTTATAATAATAAATGCACTTTACTATTCAAATCCTCGCTGTGTTGTAACTGATCGAGTTTTCTTTACAAAGCCTTTACCATCTGCCACACTTGCATGATGTTGTCCTCTGATACTGAACAGATGACCCACGGCTCGTTGGGGTTCCAAGAGAAGTCTGAGATCTTAGCTGTGTGTCCTCCGTGGATGAACTGAAACGAAATGAAGCAGAAAGATTTAGCACAATGATCGAGATTTAGCTTAAAAAATAAAACAAAGCCAATGTTTGAAAGCAAGATTACAGTATTTCCTACACAAAGACTTAGGCATGCTCTTCCAGTGTGGTGGTACCTTACTAACAGACCAACCAAGTCACTGTTAAGGCAGTGACCACTGCCTCTCTAGAAAAATCATGTAGCTTGCTGGACTCCAACTCTATTGTCATGGATTGCATTTGGTGACAGTAGTCCTTGTACTGCTCTACAGAGCCGCTGCAAGCTGCAGGGTCACTACACTAACTACAAACTGCAGCAGGTGGGGAAGTTCGTGTGCCAGTAGACATTTCTCAGGCTGCTGAGCAGAACAATGATTATCATCACCAGCTGCAGTCCATGCATTGGTGGAGCTATAATCCATCTGCTGGACAAGACTCTTACTGGAGAGTGTGGGTGCATAGAGCCTCTGACGTCACCACAAATATGCTCATTTTGTTGAGAAAAACTGCATCATCACCACCGCTCATTGTCACAACTCACCAGCAGCTCAGGAGGGCCATCCTCAGCATCCTCTGGTGACTGCTCCTCTCCAATCTTACTGAGGTCCCAGACGTTGAGCCGCCTGTCGGTGCCGCTGGAGGCCAGGATGGTTTCGTTATGAGGAGACCACTGAACCTGTTGGAAAAAGATGTGGATATGAAACCTCTGCAATTAAGTCCCCCCTTGCAGTACTTTGGTGAATATAATTGTAAATATTATATCTATACAAAGAATTAAATATTCAACCCTAAATTCCAAGGGTACAAGCAAGTGTACAACCAAAAGCTTTAAACAATTCACCATCACATATTTTCACAAGTTACTACAAAGTCCTACAATCCTTTTTCTCAAAAATGTTTTTCCCAAAGTTGAAAAATTTTAACTCCTGCATCAGACAACACTGTTTTCCACCAGTTCACCTCATTGTATTGACTTTGTATGCAACTGTAACAGCAAACAACTTCCTGACAGTTTATCTTTTTGTTAACTTAATTATACCATAAATAGCAATTGCATTTCATCTTTTGTAGCCAAAAGCTAGTTATTCACCAGAGACATATTTCAGCCTAAATAGCCTCACTCCACAATGCAGTTAGTGAGCTGAAACATTCAAGCCGAAGTTTGCACAACAACAACTACAGATTTATTGCGAGGAAGTTCACTTCTTACCTGGAAGATCTCGTCCTTGTGGGATTCAAACGAGTGAAGCTTCAGCTTCAGGTTCCTCAAGTCCCAAAGAGCCACAGTCTGCAAGTAAAAGGAGGCCAATTCAGTACAGCATCAAGATGCTATTTCACTGTAACTGTCTGAAAGAAAGACACCTCACCTTATCTGCAGAGCCAGTGGCAAGAATGAACTCGCTGTAAGGATTGAAAGACAGGCAGTTGACCTCAGCAGTGTGGGCGTCCACTGCATGGCTGGGCTTGGAGGTGTTGTTGGACCGCGTATCCCAACTGTTCCAAAAACAGACAAAAGCACCAGTGTCAGGAAGAAATGTGAAACTGAACAACAACTTTGTTTTTAATGAGTCATCGCTGAGGCTGCTTACATCATGAGTTTCTGGTCATCTGCCACAGATCCAAAGAGCGATTCGTGGAGAAGGTGCCATGAGACGTCCTCCACCACAGCAGTGTGGCCTGTGAAGATAGTCTTGGCATCCACAATCTTCCCCTCTTTGGGAACTGTGCTGATATCCCACAGGCATATAGTCTGCAGAGAGCACAGACGAATGTTAAAAAAGAAAGAAAAAAAAGAAGTAACAAATGATTTGTAATGTGATAGAAGACAAAAAATCATTTTAACAAGAATAAGGCAGGCATGTCAAGACAGGTTTCTTACGTGGTCATCAGAAGCACTAAGGAGACAGCCACTAAGGTTTGGGTTCCATGAGAGGCCATAGCCCTCCTTCTGGTGGCCCCTCAGACGCAGATCTGGGGTGCATTCTCCAGAAGGGTCTTTAACAGAAATAATGTCAGTGTTAAAAAGCCTGTAGAGCTTCAAATGTAGCGACACATGATATGCAGTTATGCAAGAAAAAGTGTTCTTTCTGCAAACCTACCCGGCTTGGAGGGGTGCTTTGTGTAATCAAAGACTAGCACATCACTGGTGGGGGTCTTGGTGGCAATGATGCAAGGATTCTGAGGCATGTATCGGGCTCTGTTCACTTCTCCTTCATGGTTGATCTTGATCTCAATCTCTATTTTCCCACTAACAGATCCAAAACCTCCAAACTCTGAAATAAAAAGACAACAGATACATGAAGCTCTTCCATTCCATGAAGCAGGTTTTAGGGTGACCTATGCACCAGGGATTTTTATGTATTTTTTTAGACAAAAAATGCAACCCTTAAGTTACGTAGTGTGTCATTTATGCCCAATGTTCCTGTTAACCAGTTTTGCTCTTAATAAAATGTTTAATAAACATATTACAGAACTTTAAAAAAGCGATTTAAAAAGTACGTAACCTACTATTCTACTTGTTCAGCTGACATTCACTATTGCCCTTGCTTCGTTGAATGAGGTTAAATTTGATTCATGCTGTTACATACGTTATTTCCTTTTCCTTCCTCTTGTGAGCAGAGTTGCCCATAGCCAACAATGTTGTTCTTTCTGCACCATCACACAATTATCAATAAGCTATATAGGAGTTGGATAGCGCTACATTAACAATGTGCAGAATTAAAAGACTACTGAAATGTCCTCCAAACCCTCTGCATTCACCAGGTCTAACAACATTTTCTGGTGGAAGTGTACTAGTATTACTGTGCTAAAGTTGGATTAGATCGATTAAATCAATATCATCCAAAACCAGCTTAGGCATGTGAATTAGTCTATTTATAAGTGTTATTTCCATGTTTTGCATGTAAAGATCCCTTGAGAACACTAGGAAACTATAAGTTATTCTATGACCTCTTACTGGTGGTGCTCTTGTAACATAGGTTCTCAGTGGACTTTTTATGCTCTCACCTCCTTTCTCGCTGTCATAGTGTGAAGCATCAAACTGCGCATCATCATTCGGCAGTTGAACGCTGGCAATTACGAGGTGATTCTGCTCATCAGAAGTATGGGTCCCCAGAACCAGCCTGTGCACACTGTAGTCCTTTCCCTCTGGTCTGTGGACATATCGCATGATATTTACATATCTGCTACAGTATCTTGTTGTGACTTGGAGCCTGAAAAGGTGTTGCACAACTCCCATTTACCTGGTGACATCTGGGAGCCATTGAGCAGTGAGGCTTGGCCACTCCAGAGCATGGGTCATGACCAGATCATAGAGGAAAGGGGTGTTCTTCTTCCAAATCTTATACTCCTCGTTGATCACCCTTTCCTCCACAGCGTCATCAAAAGCCGCTGCAACAGTAACATTTAACACAAAGCTACGTTATAGTCAAATTTACAAACATATGCAGCAGCTACTTGAGGAAATCTTTTCCTTCCTAGCGTTTTAGCTGATTTTATCAATAAAGTAACAGTAGCACACAATGCTAGAGCAGCTGTCGCCCATATAAATAAATAATACAGTCTTTCTGAAGATTATTATAGTGGGGCAGTATATCTGACTGCACTGGTTTAAAACCCTTTTCACCGGCGCGTTAGCAGCTAATGCTAACATCAGCTAACAGCTAGCTGAGTGCTTTCTAACAATGAAAGGTGATGCTGGCTGGCGCGCCAACCACCACCGCTACATCCTGATTCGCATTTTCTGTCACTCTCGACAGCACACACACATAAATAACGTTCTCGTTAAAAAACGTAGACGTCCTTACCGTCTTTATCAGCCATTGCGTGGTTATAATACCGTTACTAATGACAAAATAAGTAATTTTTAGGGAGAGCGCTCAGAAGACAGCACGACGACTCGCAATGGCGCCAACTCCATAGAACGCGCCTAGCCAATCATAGTCGACGACAAAACCGACAGGAAGTCGTTACACGACACATCCGGTGCTGTGCCAAAAAAAGTAACTTCCGGTATTTGCAAACGATAACGATACTACTAATAATAGGTAGTATTTAGGCCGTTTTGAATAAGTTGGCCATTTTTCATGACAGCTGAATGCCCTGTTTTGCAAGGACTAGCTCTATAACATATACATACGCGTATATGCTCTATAAACTCTCTAGAGGTTCCTATTGCTAGTAATTTTTACAATTTATTATTTGTTTAATTATTTCTGTTAATATATCCATTGTGTAACAATGAAAAAAGAGAGCGAAGAAAAAAATAAGTGTTCTTCGTCTTTCACGGAAGTAGTACGGTGAGTCAAGCCTGCCCGGAAATTCAAGAAGAACACACGGACATGGTCTAGATAAACGTCTGCCTTTTTCAACAAGCTTCGATCTACAATGGACGATCGTGTGTTAGACTTGACAGAAGCACAGGAAGCTGTCAAATCCAAATACCCGCCGATCAACAAGAAATATGAATGTAAGTGCGAAGTTATGATACTTAAATTCGGAGCACCAACCACGATGCTGGTTTCAATGGAAGTCTAAATTTCCGAGTTGTCAATATTTTAAGCTGGACCGCCCCCTCATGTCACCACCAACAATCACCCCGACTATAACTGGGCTCTGTTCATAAACGTGTGGGAGCGGTGCTTTTGAACGAAAAATAAACAAACAAACTGTGTTCTCAAGGCGAAAAACAAATCCTGATTTTTCTTCCCGATCGTACTTTGAGTTCCAGTTGAAAATTCCACGTGGGAAATGAAAACTCCGACTTCCAATGCCAATAGTTCCTTTACCATTACTTGATTTATCAAAACAACGTCACAGAAAGTCTAGTTTAATTTTGATTTCAGTGAGCTAAAAGGATTGTTCGTGTTAAATTTTGTCTCAAAATTCAAATTCAAAAAAGATCTTTAATATGTCCAGTTTTTTTACATTTGTGTGAAAGAGATTTTATTTTTCACGAAACTATACAGTCCTGTGAAAAATGTAGTACAACCTTACTCTTTCAGGTAAGCAGGAGGTAGGTGCTGTTAATCAAATGCACCTGATTAACTGATCACCAACAAATGTGGCCAATTATAAACAAAAAAGCAGGTTTGCCAACTTCCTATTTATGTCTCCTGGGCCCTATTTCAGGAAGCCGGTTTAGAAAACTCAGAGTTAAAAATGATACTCAGGGTTGAGTAACCCTGAACTGTCCAACTCGGAATATTCGGTTTCAGAAAGGCTGATAACAATTAGTTCAGTCAACGCGGAGTTGCTTTAACCCCAAGTTAAGCGCGCGCACGAGGATACATAAAGCCCTGATTACAGCAAATCCAGCATGTCCAAATTAACACTGTCGGATTTGATTTCAACACTATTAAAGTGTCTATATGGGTCCACACCAGAGAGTGTTAATTTAACTCTTTTTGGAGAGTTGGTACGTTAACTCTGATTTGGTGTTAAACACCAAATCTGTCTGGAGTTGATAATTTAACACTTGGTGTTAAGAGTTTATATATTAACTCTCAAAGAGTATTTTAGTTTAACTACGTAAGAGTTATCTTCTAATTCATTCTAAAAAGCGGGAATTTTACTGTTCTGAACTTCTAGAAGTTTATTTTGGAAATAAACATTTACTAAAAAGATGCAATGGTTTTTGAAAAACATTTATTCTGAACTGTGCACCACAATTTCAAAACATTTTCTGAAAGATGTAACAGTATACATGTTCTCACTTTCATTAGAATTTTGTTTATCAAAAGGTCTGACATGGTAAATGCAAATAACAGCATTCTCATCATTTATTTCTTCAATACAATATGCATGTCCTTCATTCATCCCTCTGTGGAACTTCAACGCACTTCTGCTCTCCCCCATATTCCATCTTCACAAGCATATCCTGTGCGGAGATTGAATAAAAATTAGTTGACACTAATTAATGGCACAAATAATCCAGTAAACAATTGCAGCACAGTAAAAAAAAAAAAAAAAAAAAGGAATCCTTTTTGAGCCATTACTTGTGTAAAGTATTTTCCCAAAAGCCAAGGACACAGGCAACAGGTAATACTGAACTAAATGTAAAACCTCAACCTTTTTCAATTTTACCTAAACCGTGTGCACAAAACTCTGGAGGGATCTAAATGCTAACGTAGAATCGAGTCAGGACGTCAGCTACTGCTGTTTGCTCGTTTTTTGTTTTTTTTTTAATGGGCGATCGTTTTCAGGCTTCAAGCAGCACCATTATACCAACATTTCACATTCTAGACATTGTTTTAGGCGTATTTGACCAAAAGTTTGACTGAAAATTCACATGCAAGCTTTTTTTCAAGGCTGTGGTATTTGCCCGCAAACAATACCTTTCAGCTAGCTAAAACAGAATGTTATGCTATCAGCGAGCAACATGGCTAATGCCTTTCACACAGCTTTGTCTCAACTCCAAAGAGCCACAGAAGTAAAAGCTAATAATAATAATTGAAACAATCTTTGAAAAAATGACTTACCAAGCAGGGCAAACAACTCAAATATGTAGAGCAAAATGTTCTGAAACGGCTTCGCTTCAGCTTCGATTGGAGCCGTGCTGGGGGCGGAGTCTGTGAATTTACTCTATTGGTGTCATAGCCCCTGTAGGAGTTCAGAGTTAAGAGGTCAAGAGTTAATGTTTCCATTGTAACACCTCCAGATTTGACAGAGAAACACTCATTTTTAACACTCGATTTTAACTACTATCATTTTACACCTCAGAGTTACATTAAAAGAATGTGACTCTGCTTAGAGTAAAATTAACTCTACTTTTGCAAGAAGACTATTAACACCGAAACATTTAACACTTTTGAATTTGCTGTGTGGAGCACAGATTAAGCGAGTCACCATGGAGACGGAGGGAAAGAAGGCGCGGTCAATGTATTTTACAGCGCTTGAGGCCGAAATTCTGATGTGCTGCCATCAGAATTTCGGCCTCGATACTTACATCAGTCAGGAATGTTACAGTTGCACTGAAACGTCTCCTGCACTCGTCTGTGGTGTTCCCCGGTCATAGACCCACAAGATTCATCAAAGAGGGATGCCACAAAATTGCAGGTATCAGGATGAACGAAACTTAATTCATGATGTGGTGATACTTGAACTACTACTTAAATTTTACATTTATTTTCACGGTTCCCAGGCGTGATTGGCTGTATAGATGGCACTCACATTCCAATCATTGCTCCTTCAGTAAATGAAGGAGACTATGTGAACAGGAAGTCTTTCCACAGCATTAATGTACAGGTACATAGTTCCCTGTAGCATTTCAAACTAACAAATTATTTCATTATAGTAATGGATGCTAATTTGTGTTCTCTGCACTGTGAAGATCATATGTGATGCTGCCAACATTATCACAAATGTGGAAGCCAACTGCTCAGCCTCTGTGAGTGGTGGTGGTGGAGGACCCCCACCTGTTTTTCGGGCCTCCGCTTTTTTTCTGTTGGCTATAACGGGTCACATTTGAGCATACAGAGTAAGCAAATATGTACTTGTAATGTGCTCAGATAATTTCAATAAGTGCTTACAGAAAGAAAATTAATGTAGCCTCTAACTGCAATTGATTTACATCGGACAAACAGACCAAGCACTATGGCTCATAATACAATTACACCTTACCTGTTTGGACTATATTTTTATATTTCATTTTTACTTGCTGCCAGGAACGTTTGGGGCCTGTTGGGTTGCACCTGCCCTCAAATCACATCACAAAATCAAATGTATAAAATAAAAAATAAAATAAAATATAATATAATAAAATAACATGTTAAATGGGTGGAAATCCCTAGATCAATGTTTAAATTAACACTCACGCATTGACTCTGTCGGCTATGTTTTGCCATCCATGCTCCCTTTCTTTTGCAGCTGAGGCTGTGTTACTTTTTTTCCGCGGAATTTGCATGTTATCGGCATATGCTGCCATCAGAATTTCGGCCTCAAGCGCTGTAAAATACATTGACCGCGCCTTCTTTCCCTCCGTCTCCATGGTGACTCGCTTAATCTGTGCTCCACTAATCAGGGCTTTATGTATCCTCGTGCGCGCGCTTAACTTGGGGTTAAAGCAACTCCGCGTTGACTGAACTAATTGTTATCAGCCTTTCTGAAACCGAATATTCCGAGTTGGACAGTTCGGGGTTACTCAACCCTGAGTATCGTTTTTCACTCTGAGTTTTCTAAACCGGCTTCCTGAAATAGGGCCCTGAGAACTAATGTGCACAATAGTGAGCCACCCAGTTCTTCTATGTCAGAGTTGTATGGAGGTTGCCAGTCTACTTTAAAGATGCAATTATGCGTTCTTCATGTCATGTCAAGAAAACTAATCTTGAGGCTACAAACCCATCAAGTTTTACACCAATCTCTTGTTTTTCTTTTGTTGTCTCTTTTTACAACTGTTGTTGTTATACTATTTTAACATGTTCAAAATAAAGGTACATACAAATACAAACTTGCGGTGTACCTCAAGGCTCCATCATGGGTCTAATTCTGTAGTTTTAAAGAGCTACCTAAAAAAAAAAAAAGTTAATTAAGTTCTTCAAAATAAATGCTCAAATAGAGACATTTCAGGATTGCTGCCACTGGCAAGACTTTCTTAGGACTTTAATTCAGTCAACTCATGATATCGCCTCTTTTTTTTTTTTTTTTAAATCGTTTCAGACCTGGATCACACAGCAGATGTACAGTGAGTACCTTTTTGGTATAGTAAAACCATGTTCCTCTGTTTTTTTCTTAGTTTTTAACAAAAAAAAACCCTTCTTTTTTCTTTTCCAAGAATTCACTCTTGGGGAGACTCTTTGGAGGAAGCCTTTGAGCAGTGTGCCATGGGCATGTTCGGCTACATGACGGACACAGAGACGGTGGAACCGATAGATACAGTTGAAGTGGAGTCGGAGGGTGAGAGTCTGTCACCAAGATTTCAACCGACTCCAGTTGTACCTACTTTCTACCTGTCTCAGTCTGGCTGTTTGCAGAGCAGATCAGCTAAAGTCTGTGTGTATGTTTTTGTTCCTAAAAGGTGAAGACATGGAGTCGCTTCTCTTCCACTTCCTAGATGATTGGTTATACAAGTTTAGTGCAGATCTTTTCTTTATTCCCAGGGTGAGTATCTTGGTCACTTGTGTATTACTTAACATGTACTTTAAACTTATTTACATTGATTGCATATCTGTTTTTGTTTGCAAAAGCATTTGAGACCTGAGCCTTTATAAAATAGATCGGTTTTGATATAAATTATGACTTAAATGGGTAAGTATAAAATCTTTCCTTGACACGGAAAAATAATATAGACTTCATACATTTCTATGAAAGCAGGACAGAAAGCAACATGTATTGCTATCTTAACCATCTCCAAATTCTATGTCAAGCCACATTTTTATAGGCCCAATGAAACAGATCCATAAGCATTTTGACCCTGTTTTTGTCATTTTGCCTCTATACACTCCCCAAAGCAACTTTAGTTTTAATTCAAGGGTTTAGCAGAAATACGGCATCACTATTCAAGAATTATATACACAGTCGCTTATTTTCAGATTCTCCAAAGTAATTGGACAATTGACTTCCAAGCTGTTTCGTGGTCTGTTGAGGCCTTCTTCCTGATTACTTCAAGACAAAATGACTACAATGGTCTGGATTTGATTATATAAGTTTATTTTTGCATTTTATAGCTTTTTACTGGAGCTCTCAATGTGAGGTCCAAAGAGTGGTCGACGCATGTGAAGGAAGCCATCTTAGTCTGGAAAAAAAAAAAAAACAACCTAAAAAGGAAATGGAAAAAAACTTTAAGTAGTCAAATCAACAATGTGGTCATTCTGTAAAATAATGAATGAATCATCTGGCCAGCTCAGCAACATCAAAAGCCTTGAAAGACCACAGAAGACAACTAAAGTTGATGATTGAAGAAATCTTTCTTGGATTAAGTAAAACCACTTCACAACACATAGAGAAGAACACTGTCGAGGAGGTAGGCGTGCCATTGTCAAGGTCTGCAATCAAAAGACAACTTCATGAATGGAAACAGAGGATTTACAGCAAGGTGGAAACCACTGGTTACACTCAGCAACAAGGACATCAGATCAGAACATAAAAGAAAACAAAGAGCCTGCTCACAAAAGTAAGGAGACAGACTGAAACAGCTCATGATCACACAGATGCCACATCATCTGTCAAACATAGTTGAGGCGATGTTATGGCATGAGCATGTAGGACTGCCAGTTCAACTGGGCCTCTAGTTAGTACTGGTGGTGTGGCTGCTGATAGAAACAGCTGGATGAATTTTTAGTGTACAGGGCCGTACACCTTGCTCAGACTCTGCGTTTCACAGTGCAAATTGAGTTTCTTAAGGAAACAGAAATGGGATATTCTTCAATGGCCACGTCAGTAACCAGCTGAGCATGCTTTTCAGTTACTGAATATAAAATTGAAGGCAGAGAGACCCACAAACAAGCAGCAATTTTATTTTATTTTAGTTTATCCAATTACATTTGAGCCTCTGATAATGGAAGACTGTGGATAAAAATGTCTGTAATTCCTAATGTTGTACTTTGGTTAAACTCCTTAATATTAAAGCTGAAACTCTGCGCTTAAATCAGATCATGATTGTTTAGTTTTAAATGTGGTGATGAACTTACCCAAAACAACTGGTAATATTATCTTTTTTTCCCTTCTTTTTTTAATATAATCACCATCTCTAAATATAATAGGCTGCAAGTAATTTTGCTACTGTTCCTTATTTACATTACAGTTATGAAGTTGCTACATTTATGAAGTGCTAACAATTTTGTCATATCTGTTCATCAGGAGGTCAAAGTTTTACATATTGACAGAATGCGTTTCAAGATTCGCTCCATTGGGTAAGTTTGGGGTCCTCCTCAATAACACTGAAGTTATCTTGATATTTATTTTAAAAAAGTATTACGTACAATTCAAACCCGAGCTAATGTGGAACAACTTTGTAATTTGTTTTTAAGGCAAAGGTCAAACTTGATCAGGACATGCAAAAAAGTTTTAATTTACTTTCTTTGCTTTATTTTTCTTTGGTTTATGAAAGGTGGGGCGAAGAATTTTCTCTGGAAAAGCACCCACAGGTAAGCCAGACAAAGAAGTAAAATGACACTCATTAGAAGAAATACATAAAATGAATAACTAATGCTACAAAACTACAATGCAACTACAGTAACTTATGTCATTTGTTGTCCTTCTAGGGAACTGAGGTGAAAGCCATCACATATTCAGCAATGCAAATCCACGATAAAGAAAAACCAGAAATATTTGCCATCATTGATATCTGATACAACTGCGAGAAGAAGCTCACACTCAATGGTTCAGTAAAAGTGGGAAGTCTACATGACCAGTTTAAGTGGCCTTTTAATTCAGCGCACTGATTTTTGATTAGTACTGTCTTTTTTGGGGCATGTAAGCTCAACTCTTTATTTAAATTTATTAAAAAAGAATTGTAAAATTAGCCTTACATTTAAATGAGACTTGTGAGGGATATCAATTATTTGGAGGGAATACACTGAATTTGAACTGTGCACCTGAAGTCACAATTACCAAATTTAAGCTCAAATTTTCATTTTAGGAGATTATTACTCTTATGTGTGATGGTTTTGAAGGTGTGTTGATGCATTATATCTCATTGTAAATAAATAAATAAGCAAATGTTTACCTTTGACATACAATTGAGTCACCTGTTTTTCAACTTAAAATCTCAGTTTTAAGTATTTTATAGAAGTATTGCGATTAAATAGGACAGAAGTGCAAAAAGGTCATCATTTATCACCATATTTTAGCAAAGAATATCAAATTGGAAAAAATATGCACAACTTACTGAGTTCAACACAGCAAAATATTCCAAATGTACACTGCGTCTACTTTTTGAACTGTTTAAACCTGTTCATACATCAAATGTAAGATGAGCGTATTCTACAAAACACTTCCCTGCATTAGACATCAGGATATTCATGCCTGGGCTTGTCTTGTTTCCAGAGAGTAACTGAACAAAGCTTTTCTAAGACACGTCCAAAGCTTGTTTTCAATAGATATCTCAGACAAAGCGGTATAATACCAGGAATCTGCCTGTATGAATAACAGAAAGTACAGGCAGCAGTATTCTATGTATAAGAGAACTGTTTTGGTCATTGACTAAATACAAATACCAGGCAAAACAGAATAGAGTGTTAAAACGGGATGCTGTATATCCTGTAGTGCTTCAGATAACTGAGAAAGAACATTATCTGCATTGATATTATAGCTTCTTCTTGCTGCAGTGCCCACCAAGCACCTCCGAAAATTCAACCTGAACTGACTCATTCATGTGTGATGTGTGAGCTGATAGTTGAGAGCTTAAATCATTACAAATTATATTATTATTTGTTTGTAAACGGAGCTGGCCTTTGAAAACCCGTGTGGTCTGTTTTGATGATGTTCTGGACTGATGCACTGGACATTTTACAATAACTTATATCATAATCCAGACTATTGTAGATGTGGGTAAATGGTGTGTAGTGGTGTTTGCTGTATGCTTGTGAGAACTGTCTGAACTCATTTATTTTCAAGTTTCTTTATTTTTGTCATCTGAATACTAATTTTAAAACTCAGATTAAAGAACCCAAAGATCATTTGTGTTTTGTGCTGGTTGATTTTGTCAGACTACAATTTCCTGCTTCTTGAAGGACATTCAAAGCTCTTCTTTGGTTGATGGATGCTTTTTTTTTTGTTCTGTTCTCTGATCAGATCATCAGTAAAACATGCTACCACTGTGCAGGTCTCATGTAATTTGGCATGCCTCAGCCCTTTTCTCCATGTTTCCCTTCCTTGAGAATGGTTTCTTATGGCCACTCTACCACTGAGACCAGGCTTTGAGGCTTCTGCGAACTAAAATGCATCTCTCAGGTCCTGTGTCAGGTCTATGCTGGATTCCCCTCGCTGTTTCTTAAGGACATTGCTTTCATATACCATTCATCTGCTGTAGATGGCTGTTTAGCCTTAAATACTACCCTTTTTTTTGTCCTCGATTTTCCTCAAAGTTTTTTCAGAGCACACTCCACACCGTGCTGGGAAGTATCAAGTTTGCGATAAAAGCTCCTTGTTTTATCCCTGTCAACCGTGGTTTCTTTGGAATTTTCCATAAAATCAAATAAAGAAATAGGCACAACGTTTGGGTAAAGTACCTTAAAAGAAATCCCCTCAAATAAATGAAAAAACAGACAATAAAACAAGGTTTGCTCTGACTTTGGCACAGTGCTGTAACAGCAGGTAATCAGGGCTCTGGAGCTTCTTGCAGTGACGTCACGGTCGCCTTCCGGGTTCCCTCCTCCCCCTCACTGAAATGCAGCTGCGCCATCCACCCTCCTTTGTCTGCTGAGGAAGAGTGCGACGACTTGCAGCGGAGAAGACGCCGGTGGGCCCTTTACTAACTACACCGTTTTCCTTGTTGCATTTTCGTTTTAAAGGGGAGAAGCTTGACGAACTGAGCCGAGCTTCGTTCGTGCGTTATGAGTCAAGCGAATGCTAATAAGAGCAACATAGAGCCCGCCGTAGAGTCAAGCCCAGCAGAGAATAAGATCAAAATGGAAGACACTAAGTACCTCCCGGAGCTCCTGGCGGAAAAGGATAGCCTGGATTCATCGTTCACGCATGCAATGAAACTCATATCTGCAGGTAATGTCGCTATTTGCTTTAACATAAAGGCTAACCCGGGCTAGTTAGCTCGAGTCGGGGCCTGTTTTTTTTTGTTTTTTTTGTCCCTTCTTAGCCGAGTCGAGAGGCCTGAACAATGGCGCATTAAGCACGTGGTTGTTAGCGATGTGGGTCAGGTCGTTGTCCAGTGTGTATTTGAAGCTGTGTAATTAAATCACTTGCTCTCAACGGTTCTGATGGGATTTTAATCGTGTTTACTCATCAGCTAACACCGATACTTAACGACGAACAGCTGCGATTTCGAGGCGACTATTTGCTAACTACAACCCAAATGCATGCAAAGCTTTACCTGCCGTTTCATCTTCGGATGACGCAGGGAATCGTAACCCATATCATCTGAAAAAAATAGCTTTCGTCTATTATTTGAAATGCATTTGTTCATGAATGTCAGCTTTTTAATCGTGTTTAATTCCTGCAGAGATTGAGAGGATCCAGAAAGGTGAAACCAAGAAAGAGCCTGAGAAGGAAACATACCTGGACCTGTTTGCGACCAAGAATCTGAAGCTCAAGGAGCGTGTCCTCATTCCCACCAAGCAGTACCCTAGGGTATGTCTTTTCCCATTTACATAGCGCCCTAACCACCTAGGCGATTCAATCAGCTGATCTAACAGATTATTAATTGTACTGATTTCTCACACTCTACTTAATTAGTTTTTTTTTTCCCCTTTTGGGGAAGAGGGGTGTCTCTGAGGTGCTGACGTGAATTATGAATTTGTTGCAGGTCAACTTTGTGGGAAAGCTTTTGGGACCTCAGGGTAGCACAATCAAGAGGCTGCAAGAGGACACCGGAGCAAAGATTTCAGTTCTGGGTAAAGGTTCCATGAGGGACAAGAACAAGGTTTGTCTAACGGTTTCCTTTGCTTCTGTCTTATTGCCCTGCATCACTCCTCTGGCTATATTAGTTTTGTGCGCTCATTGTTTTTAGGAGGAAGAATTTAGAAAGGGGGGTGAGGCTAAATATGCTCACCTCGCCATGGAACTGCATGTGTTCATCGAGGTGACGGCACCCATACCAGAAGCGTACCTGCGCATGGCTCACGCCATGGAGGAGGTGAAGAAGTTCCTTATCCCGGTATGTGTGCGGAGAGACATCTTGATGCAAGAATCAAACTTTCTAACAGATCCACTGATTCCTCACTGCTCTGCAGTAATGGTATGCATGTTTGTCTGTTGCCACATGAACAGGAACCTGGTGAGCACGATCCATACATGGATCCACTGTTCCTGAATGGATCCCAGGATGGTTCGAGGGGGCGAGGTGGTCCTCTAGGAAGGGGCAGAGGTGGACCACCTGGTGCTGGAGGACCAAGGTATGCGCTGGAATCTGTGACATAGTGTACTACAATACATGTTGTCTGGTAACACACTTACCTGAAAAGAATGCCTTAACGGGTTGAATATGTGCTTGTTGCAGATGTAAGATTCACACAAACTTAAAATTACAAATGTTTCTCAGTAAACTAAAATGTATCTGCAGAACACTAACGTGGAGTCCGTTTTTTGCATCTGGTTTGGCTAAGTAGGTTAATGGTTCTGATTTAACAGGGGCCGAGGAATGCCACGTGGGGCTCCTCGGGGAGCGATGCGCGGTGGGGCTCCACGCGGAGCACCGGGGCGAGGTGGTGCACCAAGAGGTGCTCCGTCTGGTCGGGGTGGACCTCCTTCTGCTCCTACTAGAGGAGGCTCTGCTCCTCGCTCCAGACCGCCTGCAGCAGGGGCTCCCAGGATGCTCCCCTCGGCAGCCTTGTCTCACCAGCAACACCAGGTTCCACCTTCAGCAACAGGGTCAAAGCCTGATGCTTATGAGGATTATGTAAGTGCTGAATCCTATTTGACAGCATTTTTGGCATGAATGGGAATGGCGCAGATTCATGATGTTGCCTCTTTTCTTTCTGTCTAGCCTGCATATGATGACTCTTATGCAGAGCCGGCATATGAGGGATATGATAATTATTATAGCCAGCCTTCTGCCCCTGCGTAAGTCAAGTTTAATTTATGTAACATGTCTCTTTAATGTGTGTTTTTGTTGTTTTAAATAAAATTTTTAATTTAGGTATAATTTAAGTATACCTTCTTAACCCTTGTTGGTGATGTGCCCCCAGGGATACAGAGTATTATGATTATGGACACGGTGAAGCCCAGGATCCATCATATGAGGCCGGTTATGGTAAGTCTTTAAATCACACGTATCTTTATTTTTGCTTTATTGCTTTCAGACTTAGCTGATATTTGCATCCTTTTTTTGGTTTCCTCTGCTTTTCTGTGACTTCTTGTAGCTCAAGATGATTGGGACAACTCGTGGTCCGGTGCCGGGGCTGGAGGCAAGGCCCCTCCATCTAGGCAGGCGAAGGGATCGTACAGAGAGCATCCTTACCCAAGATACTGAACAACTACTGGTAGAGAGTTGCAGTGGCAACTGTCTCCGATTGTAACTCACACTTGACTTTACAAAAGTAATTTCCCTCTCGTTTCCCTTGTTAATGGTTTTATTTAAAACATTCTTTTCTCTTTTTATTTTTAAAACCTAGGACATTTTGTTGGATGTATCCTAGTGCCAGAGGAGCAACATTTTTCTCCCTATTGTTTGTTTCAGTTGCGTAGTTAAGGTCTTAGTGACATAAACAGAACTAACAAAATGACTTTTTTAGTTTCGTTTTTTTGTTAGATATTTGATGGTAAATATTTTTGTTCCTGCACAAACTGTGATTGTGGCGATTAAAATTTTCTCACATAGGCTGCATTTGTTTTGTAAAAAAAAGTCCTTCATGACTGGACAGAAATTATTCATAATGACTCCATTTGTAAATTTATAATAACTTAAACAGATTTAGTTGCAAACTCAAATAGAACCATTTTGATTAAAACGGTCTTATTTGTTTATATTGGATTACAAATCTAGTTATGTGACTTTACTCCCAAAGAGCAAATAAACAAAATATAACTGTAGAAATCCATTTGACAAAGAATAAAGGCCTTTATTTTCTGCCACCCTTTTACAATTGGTATTTTATGAAAAGTCGCTCTATTACTTGCAAAATCATCGCTGATCGACTAATTCTTGTAAAGCTTGAAGGATTAATAACTTACTGTGTACGTAAGACTACAGCCAACTCGGTCTTTTTGTATATAACCTTAGGAAAACTGTGTATGCTTAAGTCGTGCCGTCTCCAAAATGCTTAATGCTTGTGTACCTTTTGACTAAATAGGTAACTAAACACATCCCCAAAAAAACAATGTCTTTCTGCAGTGCGTGTTTCAATAAAGTTTCTAGTTTCTTTTTAATCAACCTAAACATGGTATTTTTGCCTTTGTTGTACCAAAGGATTATCTCCAGTTTGTGAAAATGGTCCTCAGTGGTTTTCAACAATGCTGAATAAGCTGTATGTATACACGTCAACTTTGATTTTTAAAATTCCAAAGCAGTGTTTGGTTTTTTGTTTTGGGTTTGGTTTTTTCTACAAGAAGTCTATCCTCTTCGCCTGTCTTCAAAATTTTATCTAAATGCCACTTGTAATGACACCTTAAAAAAAGGGGGGGGAACTGAAATTAAATAAAGCTCATCGTTCCTTGAGGTAATGTGCTGCCAAATACATGTTTGACTTGAAAGTGATATTAGTGCTTGAACATGTATTGTCATTTAACCTTTAGTTAGTGCATCTCTTCAAGCTCTCAAGAGAGCCGTGCATCTTCAGCCGCTTGAAATAACCGAATTTCAACAGTATTTCAAATCAAGCTTGCAGGGATCTTACTTGACTTTGATGCAAAGTCATGCTGGCTGGTTTTTATAAAAGAAAAAAATCGCAGAGGGAGAGGATTCTAAAAGCCTAAAGATCGCCACAAGAAGGTAAAACTAACCCCAACACTCATTTTAGAATTTTTTTTTTTTTTTCTGTGCAAAACATCCAAGTAATGCAAGTCATCCAAAACATCCAAAACATATTTTTAATTACAAAATTATGCTATTAGTAGTCCATTCCAGGCCAAATAAGCCGCATAAAACAATATGGTGTTGATGCAACTCTTGCTCAAATGTTAAAAAGAAACAAAACGAGAATTGCCCATTCATTTCACCTAATACTTATTACCATCTTGATAATTCTATAGATTGTAGATTAAATGAAAATTACTAGTAGCACTCTCAAAGCCGTAAAACTCATTGGTGGAGACGAAAGGGAAAAAAAATGCTTGAGTTGCATGATACTTTTAATATAAAATTAGTTTGCATGGTTTTTACCTGCTGTGTTTGAGTGTTGGCACTTCTGAGTTCCAGATCTCATTTAGTTTTCTCCTCTTAGGTTGTCTGAGAACTGCGTAGGTGCAGTTGATATATTGAACTCCGGCGTTGGCAGACCTTTTAAGGTCAGTTGAATGGAAATTGCCACATAAGTGTTGGCTTTGTTGTTACGTCTGATTAAGTTCTCCTTTCTGTCGTTAGCAGGTCCATTGACGTTCCTGGAAAGGGCAGAGGCCTTGCAGTGTCTCTGAGACTGAGGCGTCTCTCAGGGAGTGAGAGAGAGCTTGACTTTTGTGTAAGATTGCTTTAGCATTGATGGGTGTACGGGCATTAAATGAATGCTCGTTCTTGAATCTGTACAGATTTTACTCTTTTTAACTGCATTTTTATTTAACAATAAAAGAACAAAAAATGACAGATTTCTATTGATGGTGCCTTATTATTCTTTGATGTTAATGAGCTGACAGGATGTTTGTCATTATCTCATGAAGTAAATCAATAAAACTATTTTTAAAGTGAAAGCCATTCATTTTTGTCCCTTTTTTAATTATGAGAATTTAATCTTTGGATATTGGACACACTTTTCTAAACATGTATGTGCAAGACTGAGATTTTTCTTGCAAGATCTAATTTAACATCCATCTACACATGAGTTGTAATGAGGTTTTTGTTTGGCAGGGCACCAGTAACTGTGGAAAAGTAGTCTGTTAATTTAGATTTTTGGCCAAGCAAGCTATAAAATTATACAGAGATGCATTACAGTTATTGCAGACTGATCTGTACAAAGGTTACTTTTATTATCCTGTGCAGAAACAGGGAAGTTAAAGATATGGCTCGCAGGCTAGAAATGGCCAACTAAGTGGTCCAGTGTAGCCCGCTGGATGGCTTAGCATAGCTCTGCAAAAAACTGCGCAGAAGGGAGTACATTTCTGGTGTTTTCCCATACTTTGCATCAGCAACCTTTGCCCTACAACTACTGAAGAAGGAACCGCACACTGTGAGTGTGAGTTTTACGGCAACGCTGGGTTTCTTTTCTTTTATAGAAAGGTTCAAATCAAATCACTTTTATTGTCACATCACATGTGCAGGTACATTGGTACAGCACATGTGAGTGAAATTCTTGTGTGCAAGCTTCACAAGCAACAGAGTTGTGCAAAATACAATAATGTAAACAAGCAAAATACAAGAATGGCTACATCTGAAACTAATAAATATATGTACAATATATAATAGTATATGCATTTCTGGATGTGTATACTAAATATTTTTCTACGTGTGTGTGTGTGTACACATATTTTACAAATTAAATAGAGTAAACAATAAATAAAATATATAAAAATATACAGAGTTGAGACATGTGCAAAGCAGTGGCATTACTGTACAGTACGGAGTGCATAATGTTGAAGTTCCAGTAGTGAAGCTGAGGTGTCTATGACGTGTTCAGGTTATTAATATAATTAGAGGGCTCTTTAAAATTAAGAAAAGTAAGAAAAGTACACTAAACCATAAATGGTACATCAATAAAGGTAAAATTAACATTTAATTTTTTTCACAATGGACTGTGATGTAAATTATTAGTCAAGAAAAACATACAAAGAAGAGAAACTGTTCACTGGAAAGTATTCATCTTGTGGCCAGCTACTAAGAAATTTCAAAACTGTAAAATGTTAATAAATAATTGAATAAATAAAAAACATACAGCAAATTGTGCAAATATACAGTGATAAACCACACTGCATCTCATACAACACCTCCTTGATTACGGATCAGAACCAGAGCACCAAAGACTCCAGTCCAGCCAACTGAATGACACAGAGAAATGTGAAAACTGTAACATCAAGGCATAAAATCTGATGTATTTTCATTGGTTTTACAGCCTTCTTACTGACAGAGTCATTGTCTACAGCATGGCATCCTACACCAAAGTAAATAAGTAGTTTTGTACTACATCAAAACACGAAAAACTTGCCATTTCTTAATTGTGTAATATACAAATTCACTTAAAAATGTTTTTAAGGTAGGTGACAGTAGAAAATAGGAAATATTCTGTGCCTTAACATTTTTTTATGATTAAAGGTTAGAGTATTAATTACAGTAATAATTGTATTTTTAATACAATTTATCTAAAGTTGTTATACTCTATATACATATCTATATTATAGTTTGTGCGTACTATATATATTGTATAAGAATTGTATTATTTATTAATTCATTTTATAATTTATTTATATATAATAATACGTAGGGAAATGTTAGATAATATTTACATAGTTAATACGTAAAAATTATATAGAGAAACCTGTGATCGTACACTACCAAGTATAAGGAAACATTAGAGAGGCTTTTCAAAAGGTGCAAAACAGCTCAGAAAATGTTCAGTGGAAAAATCAAGATAGAATTACTGAAATATGTAAAAGAAAAAAAAAACAAACAAACAAAAAAAGATTTATCGTACATTAAAAGAAAATGTCTTTACAGTAAAGGAGCAACAATTATATATGGAGGATGTTTTTCAGAGTAGACTATTAGAACATTTTAGACTCCGTGTATCTGAAACATGAACTGAAATGAGTCTTATACCCCTGTGTTAAATCGTCATTTTAATCGATAAAAACGCCTTTCTTTTCTTTCTTGGTTAAATATGAGTGGAATATCCCTTTAAATGACTCTCCTCCCACAGCTCGCTAACATATCCGCTCCGCCGTCTGTCTACGGCTAGTTTCACATCAACAATGAGTGTTTCTGCTGCTGTCAGTGACATACACGCCATTATTTCAATAAATATTCTAAAAATTTATTGTGTTTAGTTCATTATCTCTGCTACAGAGCAGCATCTGACTCAGACATCAGACACTGGTAAGCGTACATTTCCTTGTCTAGCCTGTTTGGTGGGTTAGAAGCTACCTAGCTAGTCAAAGCTACTGCTAGCCTAGGCCTCAGTCTTGATATTTAGGCATGCATGCTCTTGGCGGACAGACTGAGGTCCGTGCCTCATTGTGTAGCTCCACGTTGTGTTCGCCTTGCAGCCCTGTATCTCTAACACACACGGTTTTCTAAACAAATTTCACCCGCGAGTGAAGCAAATGGTGTAGCTATTTAGCTTAGCTTTTAATATCAGCTTCCGCAAAAACTTGCACTTTAGAGCGAGGGATGCTTTTGCAGCTGGTGAAAACTCCTTTGTCATGCATATTTATGATTCACTGGATGTCAGATCTTCATGTTGCAGAGGGGTCTCCTTGCTGTTTGTTTGGGCTCTGTGCACGCCTCGTTTTATTATTTAAGCCATTCACAATGTCAACTTAACTCGTTTTAAGGCAGTACAGTGTGTCTTTCATGATAGATAGATACTACAGACTGGTTTAAGTCACAATAAATATTTAGTATTGGCCAGATATTCTATATGAATCCTCTCGCCTGCTGCATTTGTACGAACAGGTACAAAAACACGGAGAGGACATATCACCAAAACAATTGAAAGAGGTGTGCCGTGGGTGTGTCCACAATGGCTGGTGGAAGGAGAGGAGCGAATCGTACCACGTACTGCAGACCTCCGTTAAGCAGCGATTCAGGCTCAGTTGGCAATGGAAATCACACAACCAGCTCCCCGGTCACAGGGGTGAGATCTCGCACTAGGTAGGTCAAACTCTGACACACTGCGCCCGATCTGTCTGTGTGTGCCTCCTCCGTGGCCTCTTCAGGAACTTCTGTGCCATCTGATCTGTCAGCAGGAACAGCCCAGGGACGTGCATGTCCAGTCCTCCTCTCGCGGCCCAGACTGTGGTTCCTCTGAAACACTGCAAGATCCCAGAGTTGTCCATGGATCAAAATGTGCTGTTCGAGCTCCATCTTTTCTTCTGCCACCTCATTGCGCTCTTTGTGCACTATGTCAACATCTACAAGACTGTGTGGTGGTACCCTGCATCTCACCCTCCCTCACACACATCACTGGTGAGCACTTGGGTGTTCAGTGTTTTGACAAAGAATGTTTCAGCAATTGCTTTGTTGATCAACCTCTGTGTAGGCCAGTAGGCACAGTTTATACAGAATATGTGGAAAATCTCATGGGAGCAAAAATCTATGTTTTTACAGAACTTCCATCTTATTGATTATAACATGCTGGTGTTCACCATCATCATACTAGCAAGGAGGTTAATCGCAGCCATTGTTAAAGAGGTAAGAATTCAGTTATTGGCTTTTGTGTCACTTTACTTTTTATTAATCCAAGGCTCTCAAAAACACCTCATGCAGAAAGACTGTACCCCGTTCTTTTTTTTTTCATACTTATAAGGAAATTTCCAGCTGAAAAGGCCAGATGAAACAGAGACGTAAGAAAGAAATCAGTCTGCACGCAGCTCCACTTCAGTTTAATGATTTTCCCTTTTAAAGATTCTTCTTGTAGTAAAACAGTATCTTCAGATACATGCCTGAAGCACACTTTTAAAAATTTAAGAATTTTAATGGATTCAATTTTTCTGTGCTTGGTTTCTCAGACATCTTTGATCATGTCCTGCTGTGAAAGATTTGACTGTTCTCTTCTCCTCTGCCTCAGGCGTCACAGAGTGGGAAACTCTCTTTCCCTCACTCGATCTTTTTAGTGATGGCGCGGTTCGCAGTGCTAACGCTGACAGGTTGGAGCCTGTGCCGCTCTCTCATTTACCTCTTCAGAACCTATTCTGTCCTCAGCCTGCTCTTCCTCTGCTACCCGTAAGTATAGTATATCAAGGCTTCCTTATTTTACTGAATCCTTGTTGTCTTTCTCACACTGATTGAACAGTTGTTATGTTTTAATGTGGCTTCATTTGTTTTCTTTGTGCTGTGATCAGCTGACCTACATGGCTGTTGGCTCTGAAGGTTACTGCTCTTAGTAGATTCAGCCATCTGCTTTTTAACCACTGTTCCCGCCCACATTAACCCCTGATTAACAGGCCACAAACGCCAGAAGGAATTTTCAGTGCAAATAACTTGTTTTGAGCTATGTTTGCTCCTTCTAACGTTTCACATGTCGTTAACTTATAGATATGAAGCATTTGGACTAAAACTAGCTTTTGTAGTATACACAACTTTTGCCCTCTCTTAAAAGTTGTGTGAACCACATTATGCCAGTGAACATTCACATCTTGTTTCCATGCTCTGTTTGGTGCCCTACTTAAAACACAGCTTTGGTTTGCTGCACATTAATATTTAAATAAAGAAATCCAGTTACAGTGAAGTAGCTCCTATTCTCTTTCATATTTGATAGCGTGGCTTGTTTGCATGTCATTTCAAGAGGCAGATCAAGTTCTGTTTGGTGAACCTCAGATTACAGAGCCTTTGGTATACTATGGGTCAAATCTTGATTCATGACTGTGGGTTTTTATTTTTATTTATTTATTTTTTTTGAAAGGAATCATCTAAATCGCAGGTGTCGAACTTCAGGCCTCGAGGGCCGGTGTCCTGCAGGTTTTAGATGTGTCCTTGATCCACCACAGCTGATTTAAATGGCTAAATGACCTCCTCAACATGTCTTGAAGTTCTCCAGAGGCCTGGTAATGAACTAATCAGTTGATTCAGGTGTGTTGACTCAGGGTGAGATCTAAAACCTGCAGGACACCGGCCCTCAATGCCTGGAGTTTGACACCCCTGATCTAAGGAATCATTATGAGCATACTATGCAGGTCCTGCGTTTAAATATGTTGACATGTCCTGTGGAAATATTTTTCCATTGGTGGCTCTAGGAAAATGAGCTAGCAAGAATATGTGCAGATGGTGTGTCATATGCAATATTAAACCATATGTGGTATCATTGGACTCTGAACTAATATGACAAAGATCTGTGACTCTCAGTTTATGCTCTTTACTCTTCTACTACAACCCCAGCTGTAGTCTTGCTATGATCTGTAGAAATTAACTGTAGCCCCTCCCACCCCCACAGATTTGGGATGTATATTCCCTTGTTCCGACTGAGCTGTGACTTCCGACGAGCAGTTCCGCTCTCACCCATCACCAGCATTGGCTCCAAAGAGGTTGGCGGCGTTGGCCGGGGCAGGGATTATCTGACTGTGCTCAAGGAGACATGGAAGCAGCACACCAGCCAGCTGTATGGTGTCCAGGCCATGCCCACTCACGCCTGCTGTCTATCCCCTGACCTAATCCGCAAGGAGGTGGAGTACCTGAAGATGGATTTTAACTGGAGGATGAAGGAGGTGTTGGTCAGCTCAATGCTCAGTGCTTACTATGTGGCATTTGTACCCGTGTGGTTTGTCAAGGTAGGAAACTGTTGGACTTCACTGCAACTTTAATTCAATATGATTTATGAGCTTTTCTCAAAGTTTCTGCATATTTGCCTTCAGAGTACCCAATATGTGGATAAGCGATGGTCTTGTGAGCTCTTCATCTTGGTGTCAGTCAGTACCTCAGTCATCCTCATGAGGCATTTGCTGCCCCCTCGATATTGTGACCTGCTTCACAAAGCTGCAGCCCACCTCGGGTGCTGGCAAAAAGTAGATCCCTCACTCTGCTCCAACGTCCTCCAACACATGTATGCACTGCTTTTAGTTTATTGCATTTTATGTTCAGTCAGACTAATTTTAGTCAGATTTAAAGCTAACTTTTACCTGGTTTTTTTTGTACACAGATGGACCGAAGAGTACATGTGGCCACAGGGAGTCCTGGTAAAACATAATAAGAATGTGTATAAGGCCATGGGCCACTATAATGTTGCAGTCCCATCAGATGTTTCCCATTATCGCTTCTATGTGAGTATACTTAAATGAAGAGGTCTTGTAGAACCAGAACTGGTATCAGATCCTTTACAGAGCTGTGCTCATACTGATCCTCTTTCTTACTCTAGTTCTTCTTCAACAAGCCTTTACGAATATTGAACATACTCATCATCCTCGAAGGTGCCATGATATTCTACCAGCTCTACTCGTTGATATGCTCAGAAAAGTGGCATCAGACGATATCGCTGGCCCTGATTCTCTTCAGCAACTACTACGCCTTCTTCAAGCTCCTCAGAGACAGAATAGTTCTTGGAAAGGCATACTCGTACTCAAACAACTCATCAGACCACAAAGTTAGTTAGACTTAAGTTATTGTTCGTCTCACTCACGTTTGGAACAAGATAAACAAGCCTAAGATCTCTGTATTTTTTCTACAAACGGCATTTTTGTGTCACATTTTTGTTCTGACCTGCCATAATAAAAATAAATATTTTTGTATTACTTTAAACCTTGTTGGATTCTGTTTTATTCTCAGTCCACGCTGCTTACAAAATTTCTTTACAAGTAATAATGATGAATAGCCGTCCCTGTGGATTCCTTCATAATGGGAACTCCATGCAGGAGTGGAATCATCCTACATGCTTTTTCTTTTGGGATTGATTTAAAAATGAAGGATTCATTTGCCGTTTGATGCCTTGGTGTTCGCCAGACTCCAAGCATTAATTTTAGAATTTAAAAACTACAGTTTCTTCTCTTTTTAGAAAATAGAAACACTGATTCACAGGTCCATAAGACCTGTTTCCACTGATTTTCAGTCCAGTTCTTGTTTAATTTTGCAGTTTTCCTTCCTTAACAATGGCCTTTTCTAAGTAGCTTAGAAACCAAAACACCATTCCTTTGAAAATAGTAAGACACAAGAACTGGATTGAAAATGAGTGAAGAAGCAGCTAATGTCCAAAGAAAAGCTTTTAAAGACTTCCAAAAAAACTGGAGAATTATTGCTCAATACCACTTTTAAATTTTTTTTGGGGAAAGTGTGAATCCTTGGGAGCAAAATAAAAAGAAATGATGGTGGCTTGAGCTTTTTGCATAGTACTGTTTGGCCTGTATGTTCCAGCTGGTTGAGCTCAGGCTGAGATGTCCCAATGCCATCGTGCTTCTTCTGTTGCAAGATCCCACATTTCCCTATTTTGTGGCATTGTCAGTTTAATTTACTGAGCAGTAAGAGAAACATTGCATTGCATTCATACAACAACCGAATCTTTTTGTTAACAAACAGACGCATACCACATCCTGCATCCTTTCCTCTGGTTCTGCACACACAGGCAGCTTGGAGTGACAACAAGAAAAAAGGTCCAGCATAAGGACATTACTTCTGCCTGAAATTCAGGTCAACTTATAAGCTTTTTTTTTCCTCAGTCATGTTGCTAGTTTGCATCTAAAATGAAAGTGAGGTGTGTGGACAAGCTATCTTCACAAATTCTTGTTGTGTTTAACATCCGTTGGGAAAGAAATAATAATACTTTTCATACAAAGGCTAAAAATTCTCCTCATCTGTAAACTGAGGAGAAAAAAAAAGCACAAAATCCCCCCTCCCCCAACGGATCAAACTCCCATCCCATCCATCAAAACCCCACGCCCATGGCCACAGGGAAAGTCAAAAAAGCGTGGAAATTCCTTGCTTACATCCTGCATATACTGACACTGCAACACGTCAGTGGTGTTAGCAAAAGATGAACACTGGCGTCCCCGTGTGGCCTTGTTCTGTAGCACCCTCGGAGCCTTAATGGAGCAGTAAGTAGGATGTTTACAAAGAGCCATCCTCAGGCGGTGCACAGCAGCATCCTGCCAGTCAGTAACCTGCGTGAACAGTCGCTCCTCCCCCCGTGGCGCACGGCCGGGTGGACTGGCCCTTTAAGAAGGAATAAAAACGACAGCTGAGCTCCGCACGAGCCAAGCGCGGCATCGACGCTCTTTACCTTTCATAGGTAAAAACACCGGGGCTGTACGGATCGTTCCACTGTATTACATTTCTTTTTAACATCAGGATTCATATGAAGTGGACTTTTAAATCCTAGGAGGAGAAATGCGAGCCGGCGCCCTGTCGGCGTTGCTCTCTGGTGCGTAATTGATTCGGTAAGTCTTATTTGTGTCATCAGCAGATGATGCGTTCCCTTTACGCGTATCCTTTCACGGAACTGAACCCGGTGGCGCAGCGACCCGCAGTCCGCTTAATTGTTCTTTACTCGGGAGAATAATTCTCCCGCTAAAAGCAGAATTTCAGCGCAGAAAGTTGCCATTGTGTATTACCGTAGTGGCCATCTTTGGCTCCTACTTTGAACAGAGGCTGGCGCAGTGTTCACCAGATAACTGCTGTCACAACAGAGATTGCATTCATTGTAATGAGAGAGCGCGATAAATCCAAGGCAAGACCACCATAAAATGTAACTAAGCAACGACAAACACGGACTCTGCTGTAACAGTTTCACGACGCTGAAAACCGACACGAGCTCCTGTCTTTTAATGCTAATGCGCCTCTGTAAAAATCATAATTCATAAAATATTTAGACTGAATGCATGTATTGACTGACGCATTAAATTCTAATGGCCTTTAATGTCTTTATCGCACAGTGTTAGTCCATAACGCGCCACAAGAATGGAGAACACAGACTTTCATTGAGCCTTTTGTATAAAAGTTATGTTTATTTCGGATGATAGCGTATTGTTTTATAGGCTCTTGGTGCAATAGAGTACATTTCCTTGTTAAAGTGCGTTCCTTGATTTCTTCATCACTCACGCAGGCTTAGTTTAGTTAGGTTTAGTTAAAAAATGTACGCCATCCAGTTTAGTTCACACATATTTTCCTAACCTTATTCCACTTTCAATATCTTCAAAGTCTCCAGTTTCACCTTTTTTTTTTTTTTAAACACCAAGGAAGCAAAACCATTAATTATCTATCGAATAAATCCTATACAGGAAATATGTGCCTATATATTTCTTATCAAATTATAAATAGTGGAGGAACTGTTTGTTTTGGATTTTACTGTAATCACCTGGGGATGCTGTTAAAGCTTCCCTAAACATGCAGAGGGGAGCATTCTGGGCTGCAGCACTAATTTTGGCACAATGACAATCCTCCACAGGCTGCTGCTTTTCAAACTTCCTACCGTTGTCGTTTCAGGACTTCCTGCACACCAGCCAGGCTGCACCTCAGGGAGCTTCTCCTAATAGAACTAAGTAAATAACAATGGAAGACAAGCGCAAGAAGCGAAGCCCAAAAGTGTCCCTCCCCCAACCGCCTCCACCGCCCATCAACCCCCGCAAGCTCTCCGTCCTGCCTGCCAGCAAAAGTGCCACCTTCTCCCTCGGCCTGCCGCAGCCTCCCTCCCCCAAGAACAGGGGCAAGTATAAAAGGTCCATAGGCGCACCGGGACAGCCCAAAGACGTGTTCGCAGCGGTCGTTGCTCCACCAAAGATCACCAGGTTTGTGTCTTAATGACCTACCAGGACTGCACCGCTTTGTGGGGCAGACAGCATGTGTATGTTCAGGGATAATGGTGTTTCACAGTCAAAATAAGAAAGAAATGGTTTAATGCATCAGGTTTTCCTCCAAGACCAGCAATAAAATAACTCACTAAGACAACGCTGTGTTTCACCTGCATTTGATGATACAGCAGGATACAGATTTGGTTCGTCCGGGTGTTGTTTTTGTTTTGCTTGTTTTTTAAATGTTGTCATATGTTAACAAAAATAAATAGTTGCAATGTTATCTTGTTGTTTTTCCTGTCAGACCCCACAGGGAGAAGCCCAGGGCCCCCCAGCCAGCAGGGCCCAGTAAAGTAATCCAGTCGTCCCCCCTGCAGCACTCCTTCCTCACAGATGTCTCAGATGTGAGAGAGATGGAGGGAGGCCTACTCAACCTCCTCAATGACTTCCACTCAGGCAAACTGCAAGCTTTTGGTAAGGTAACCTGATAAGATGCCCCCCCCAGGAGAGTATTCTGTTACTGGCTGAAAATAAAGGCGAGTGAAAAGTGGCTGTGTTACATGAATCAGGCTGAAATCAAATACACGCTGTGCTATTTTTTTACGCCTCTGCTGCCATGGAAATACTTTTGACTTTGATGTAATCACAAGACAAGACACACTGCGCCATCAGATTCAGGTCTGGTTTAACCTGTCTGATTTCCAGGTAAAGTATGCTCCTTTGAGCAGCTCGAACACGTGCGGGAGATGCAGGAAAAGCTGGCACGACTGCACTTCAGCCTTGACAGCCATGTGGAGGAGCTTTCCGAGGACCAGAGGAAATGTGCCTCCGACCACAACCTGGAACACCTGCTCTGCAACGTAAGCATGAATCCCAGTGGCAGCAGCTTTTTAAAGTGGACATGAAACACCACATGTACAGGTATTAAGGCTAGTTTACATCACGGAGCTCTACTCTGAAAAACCGCTATAGATTTAACACCATCTGTAGAGCTGGATTTAAGAAATAAGTGTTTAAAGGTTTTAGAGCACATGTAGCACCATCTTGTGCCTGTACAGAATGTGATCTCACTGGGTTGGCTAGTTGGCCAGAGCCGTTAATTCGGGGTCATGCCAGGTTTCAGAATTCACTGGATCATAAAACCCTTCAAGCAGTTTCATTGTGTGCTGATAACATACAGACTACTTTTTTACCTTCTTACCCTTTAAAAAAAACCCAAAACAAGGTCCACTGGAGTGAATGGAGATTACACAAGTCTTCCACGCAACAGCTGTGGTTCCTGCTAATAGACTTGCATTAATCTGTGTTACCTAACTAGTCTAACATTGTCCCGTTTGATTTTTCCTCATCGGGTCAGGTGTACAGACCAATCAGCTGGCAGAGCCGACGCCCACAGGATGTGAATGGCACTATTTTATGTTATCCTGAAGTGTGATTTAACTCCCAGTATTCACAGAGTTAAGTTTGTCTTTTCCCAGGCACACCTGGGAAGATACTTTCTTACTCCTTCATTTACATTTATTTACATATTTCCTCAGAGGCTCCTGTTTTCATTGGTTAGTATCTATTTTTCCTGTGGACATGCTGATGGATGTTAGGATTTCCAATTGTGCTTTGGTAAGAAACTTAGTTATGTGTATGTTGATAACTGTTTGGCTGTGCTTGGGAACAGAAAGACTTAACCTGATGATAATAACTGGGTTTCAAATCTCACCATAAAGCTCCATAAAATGGTGTCAAGGCTTGTACTCCTTAGTTGAGCTGTAATGTTAGGTGGCTGTACATTTTATAGTGTGTTTTTCTTTTTTTTTGAGCGATATGATTTCTGGAGGGAGACATTCAGATGCTTTTTGTTTGTTTTTTTTTCCCCCCACATGAGAAGGCTGTGACGAAAGGGAAGGTTTGTAGAGCTAATATCTCCACAATTGGGCATCTCAAACAAACAAAAACCTTTTGATAAACGGTACTATAGACTGAAGGAAAATGTGAATTTTTTTTATTTGGACAAACCAATGAATTTAAATCCTGTTACTATAATTTTCCACATGAAATTCAGTTTTGCTGAACTGTTGGCTCGTTTAAAAAGGGAAAAAAAAAAGCTCTCGTACAGTGATGTGCCATCTAAGGATGTCTTGACAGTTTCTATTGTTAGTTTGTTGTGTGGCTCCTACTGTAGTTACCCACGCTATGCTCACTGCGGGAAGCTGCAGTGCTCTGTGACTGAGGTGAGAAAAACCCTTCAACTCATTTACAGACACTGCTGCCAGGAATACTCTCCAGAGTGGATAATTGGGCCTCAGAGCAGATGGGCTATGAAGCAACTTTACTTTGTATCGAAGCTTAACGTTTGCTTCTGGAAACACTGCAGTCGATGATGAGAGCGTAACTCAAATATTGATCTGAAATGCACAGGCTGTTATGTAACATGATCCCACAGTGAGATTACTGCCAGGTACTAGCGCTTCACTTTCTATTTTTGGCTTTGTTTTCAATAACCCTCTCTCCTGTTTGCTCCTTTGTTTCTGCAGCTTGAAGAGCTCAGCACCTCAATGTATCCTTTTCTTAGCTCAAATGCATATTTGTTTATGGGAATTGCCCCGACAGTCCAGGAGCGGATGCTGGATTTGAATGTGTTTTCAGTCCTTCTGTGGTGAATCCTTAATGTGTGCACGTTCAGACAAAAGCTCCACTTGGCTGAGAATCAGGACCTGCCCAAGACATCTGGTCCCTGACAGAATGAGGTGTTCGGGATGGCAACCACACACTCGTCTAACGTGGAATCGATCCAGCTGCCTTAGTAACAGGATGGAAAGATCAACGGGAGGAGGGGCTCGTTTTTTCCATTTGGTCAGTGAAGCTGAGGGAACAAAGCAAGGACTCGAGAGCAGCAGAGCATTAACTGAACACTGTCAAAATCATGAACCGCTCTCATTCATAACACAAAAGGAACTTGATGGTTAACTGATCAGGAATCTGTGAGAATATCCTGTATGTTAACTTTCCCTTGGCTTTAGTTTTTAGTTACATAATTTTAAGAAAGAAGTCAATCCAGGTGAGTGAACTCATTGGCTCTGTTTTTTTTCATGCCAAAAAGCACATTTAACGAGACTTCGAAATATTTATACTGTTTCTTTTGTTGTATGTATATGCCTAATCTGTGACATATTCCATCTAACTGTATGCATCCATAAGCAAAGGTAAGGAATCTGCACATTCAAGTAGCAAACGCATTCGGCCCTTTTGACAGCACCACTGTGGCTAGCTCTGAAGTTTAAAGGGAGTTTTGCTCTTATTCTGAAAGCACTCCCTCATTTTTATATCTTTGCTAAAGGTTTGCTATTGGAAAACACTGGACGTGGAAAACTAAATGTTTATTTTCTGTGTATATTGCTGATATCAAGTTTGAATTATGTGCAGTTTAGTTGCTGTATTGGACAGGATTACCTTTAGGTTTTCTTTTTTCTTTAAAAAAAATAAAATTAAAACAACAGTAGCAGCATCCCTCCAAGCACAAGCTAGTTCACCCTGCTGCTGAAATGCTAGAAAATCACGTACCATTAAATGAAGGTCAAACAGTAGCTTGTTCAGTCTTACAAGGACCGCACATGCGTAGTGTTTTGCAGCTAGCATACATTTCTAAACAGTGCTATTTCAAAATGGCAGCTACTTTGATATAAAGGTTCGGTGATTATGATTTGTGTTTTATTAAATTACAAACCCAAGAGTGTACTTTGGATGTCATGTTTAATCATGACCATAGAATTACAGAGATATTAGTGTTCACTGTTAAACATGAGAGCATTTTTGAAGCAACGCTCCCCCCTTTTTTGTTTTTTTCCCCCCAAAATCGTGTGCTAAGCCTACCTCTTTTCAAGCCTTTGATCAGTCCTCTTTCAAGGATTCTTCACAGCCAGACATTTGTTTTGTTTTTTACAAATGAAGTGTAGTCATCAGAAGGCTAGTTATGGTTAGCTTTTACTAAGAATGTCATGAATGAAGCATAAGGAATTAAAAAAGAACACCTGAAGCTTGTGTTTCCAGTAACTCCGCCTATTAATAAAGCTATATTAGATTACCTAAGATTAATAATGTGTGTTTAATGGACAGAAGTCATCTTTCAATTTTTAAAATGATCCATGTTTGTGATTAGCGAGTTAATCCTTCCACCCCATTTTCAGTCTTTGAATGACGCACGCTGAAGTTGGTTTTACAGAAATAAAACAGTTTATTCATATATCTTCTTGCTCTTGTTCACAAACAAGTTCAGTTATAATTTAACAATAGATGAGTTAAAAGGCTACTTGAAGACTGGCACTATACTGAGACAATATCAGACCTGGGCTGTGACTATTTCTCAGGCAAATGAAGAGGTAAAATTTTTCCCTTCTCAGAGTTCGAGACCAACCTTCCTCTACAAGTCCACGTACACATAAATCAACAGTTTTGATCTGCCAGTAAATTTTGGTCATGCAAAAAGAGACATAGTACCAACTCAGCACATTATATATGACTTTTAAACCATTACACAAGAGATAAATTATAACTGTACCGTCATACAGCAAACATATAGAATAAGCTAATACTGTGCAAATACACATTTGAGCTGTACAAAAGTATTTTTGTACTATGCTTGTTAATCTCAGTTCAAAAATCTCCAACTACATAAAGATATTTTAAAAATATCACATCACATCTGATGAAACAGCAAAAATATACAACTTTCAGGTCCCTGTGTTCTTCCTCTTCTTTTTGTGCATTTTAATTTTACATTCTGCAATAGTGTCTCTGATTTGTCTACAGCAGCGGTCCCCAACCCCCGGGCCTCGGACCGGTAGCGGTCCGTGAGTCGTTTGGTACCGGGCCGCGAGAGTTGAGGCTCAGGTGTGAAATGTTTGGTTTTCAGGGTTTTTATCGGTTTTCAGCGTTATTTTGTTATCGTTTTTATCGTTAACTCGGTTTTCCTGGGTCTTTTCACGTGTGTTATGAATAAATTCTCTTTTTTTCGGTACCGGTACTAGTTTTATTTTGTTGTATTTATCCGCGACACCTTAAAGGCCGGTCCGTGAAAATATTGTCGGGCATAAACCGGTCCGTGGCGCAAAACAGGTTGGAGACCGCTGGTCTACAGTACATGTAGAGTTTATGGAAAAACAAAAACAAAACAACGACAATGAGCTACTTTCAAAGTGCAAAGAGAGCAGGTTGGACATGTGAAAGACCTGATGCCATTATGTTACAGCCATCCATGCTTCTGTACCAGACGGAATCTCACTGAGATAAGAATAAGAGCTCCAACTTCTTAAGGACTTTCTCTATGTTTATATAAAAGTGCAGGCACTATAAGAAATGATAATGCAACATCTTCAAGTAAGATCAGTTTTAATGCTGTCCCTCTTTCGACATTTGGTTCTGTTTGGAGCCTGCTTTACCTTACGATAAGGTCCTCAGGATATCATTTAGACTTTTATGGACATTGGCAGGCTGGGAGGCGGCACACTCGCTCAGGCTTGGCCCCATCTGGGCATAAAGGGCTTGGCACAGGTTGGCGGTAGCACCCCTTACGCTGCCGCCCCGGCCATGAATGGTGCCGCTGTGGGTAGAGGTGCCCAAGAGGTGCCAGAGCAAGGGCAGCACTTTCTGCTCGACCATCTGGGGCTTACGAGGGTAGAGCTCTGTCACAAGATCTAAATATAGAAGATGAGACGCAATACACTGCATTTAGATACATCAAAGCAGAAGCTGATTACAGTGCCGAACTAGGACACCAGACATACCTGCGACCTTTTCGATAAGGTTCACCTTTGCCTTCCCGCTTAAAAACTGAGCCTTGGCGCAAAAAGGCTGAAGGAGAAGTATGTTGTCTGTAGCAGGCAAAAAAATGGAAGTCAAATTAAAGCAATTTTTTTAACCAAAACTTTCTCCTCTATTTTAATGCTCAAAGTAAGTACCTATATTTAAGATGAGTGCATTAATAGCTCCAACAGCAGCAGAGCAGATGGCACTGCTCTTTGAGTTGAGGTGATTGTCCACGATTGCTGGGACCAGGATGTTGACCACTTGGGACAGCTTGTCCTTTAACAAGTGGATGATTTTCTGTAAAGACTCCAGGGCATACAAGTTGACCTTGCTGTTGGACTCCTGCAGCCTGGCTCTGAAGGCATCAAACACCTAGAATTAGGGAGATCAGAAAGTGAAGGATAAACACTTTGTCATTATAATGAAAAGACCACAATGTACATAAAGACATGCTAAATTGATTTGGAGAAAAAAATAAATAAATTACTAACCGGGAATATACTGTTGATAACCATGTTTGGGTTGTTTTGGCAGTCAGCCACTAGCTGGTCGATGCCTTTGATCCTCTCTCTGAAGTCCTTTGAAGCCAGCAGATCCGAGATCTGCTTGATGTACTCAGTCTTGTCTGCAAAACTCTGTGTCTGAGATCTACAGCTGTAATGGCTGTGAGACTCCCTGTATATAAAATGCATCACAATTCACGTGTTTTCCATATGTATTACACATTTGTGAAAAATAA
Organism: Mchenga conophoros; assembly: GCF_057382185.1. NCBI lineage: Eukaryota > Metazoa > Chordata > Actinopteri > Cichliformes > Cichlidae > Mchenga > Mchenga conophoros. The sequence goes on along the minus strand of NC_140544.1, from coordinate 31,820,198 downwards.
ATTTTCCTTAATGGGCTACTCTGGTGCATTGGTTGATATCTACACCCACCTGTTGGTCTGGTTGAGTGGCTCTCTGTTGAGCGATGAGGCTCTGACTGTACCGCTGCCCGGGAGGGAATGTCTGCCTCGGGCTGACTGAGTATCTTGAGGCATCTCACCAAGACCCTAACCCCCCCCAACAATCTCAGAGTTAGATGCCTATATTTAACTTCCAGCCAAAATACCAATTTTCCTGTAAACATAAACAGAAAGAAACAGTACCTTTGTCTTTAGAGTGAAGATGGTGTCTCTGACAGTCTGCAGGTCTTTCGTAGGGATGTATTTCTCCAGGATCTTTTCAAATTCTGGGTGGGAAGACAGGGACAGCAGCATTCGACGGCCAAAGTACCTTTGAGGGGAGAAGGTGTAATATTATCTCATTTGTTAAAGTGGCACTTTGGATTTGCAGTCCAAAAGCAACAGAAAAGCATTTCTAAACATATTTTAATGAAATGCAAGGTAATTACAGTACAGTGACACCAAAAGAAATAGTGTCAACAATAACAAATCAATTCCAGCAAAACCAAAAGTAGATTTGGATTGTACTATATCCTTTTGATGGTCTAAAGACTTTTAAAATGTCTCAAATTTGACATTTTCTGACTGTTATCTGTTATTGCTGAATGCTTTTCATTGGCAATACATAAAAATATAATCTCACCGTTCAAGCAAATATGAACAAGTTGTAAAGAAGTTAAAACACAAAAATTAAATGAATTAATATGAAAGTTTTTTTTTTTTTTTTTTTTTTTTTACATACCTAACTTCTTGTGAGGAGTCTTGTGCGAGTTTGACCACGGCAGGTAAAATTCTGTCAGTGAGATCTTTAGCCCCAGAAAGGAGACGTGCAGCACCAACCTTCTCAACCAAATTAGCCAGATGTTGAGCCATACATTTCCTCACTACTGCATTAAGGTGACTATCAGCAGAGGAGGAAATCAATTCAGCAATCAAAGCTTAAATTATGTAGTGATCCAAACAGAGAAGAAGCAAACAAACAACAAAGAGCTGTCCTGTGTGTAATCTAACCTGAGTCCTCCAGTAAGTAAAGCATTGATGCTTCGAGTAGGGGTGCAGTGCTGCACCATGCAATCCAGTGCTGCATCTACATCCTGCCTAATGAAGGCATTACTCTCCCCAGCCTTCTGTAGTAAAGCTTTAACTGTCCCCTCTAGCTCCTGGTCCATCGCTCGCTGAAGGTGTGTGTAGAGGTCACCCAGGGTACACACGGCAACCCTGGACACACCCGACCGCAGGTTCTTCACCTAAATAAGATTAACAATATTAGTGCTTAAGGTATAAGAAGAGTAAATGAGCACTGATTACATATTCAAGATATCTATTTGACCAAAAAAAAAAAATCTACAATGGGAATTTAGCAAAATGCCAAGCAATTATAGCTGAGACTATATATAATTATGAAGCAAAACTATTAAGACACAGAGAAATTAAATAGAATTGCAAAACTGGAACAGCAGAGTCAAACACCGCCATGCATAGATTCCGAAAATTAAGTGGGATTGTTATTAAAAAATGATATTACCTCTTGAATGAGAGATAGGCAAACATCATGAAGCCGAGCCTGAAGTGTATCTGAGTGATAGTGTGCAAGAGAGCGCAGGAATGTCAGTCCTTCAATCTTCTTCTCCCTACATTCGAAAATAACAACGCACAAAGGGTAATAATTTTACTCTGTGGTCCACATTGAAAGAGATGCTTAAGGATGATGGATTGATTATTTCTCACCAGTCTTCAGAGTTCAGCAGATTGAAGCTTTGCACCAGCGCCAGCTCGGGTTTGGAAAACGGACACAGCTCTGCAGGATCTGAGAGATTTTTCCTGTGCCCCAAACTGCCAGGGGACAGCTCATCTAAATGGCCCATTAAACACCACACAACACACAGATTCAGTCTCATGTTACATCTCAATCAGGCTGAAAACAAGCGCTCTGTGTGTGTGTGTGTGTGTGTGTGTGTGTGTGTGTGTGTGTGTGTGTGTCGGTGCATTAACAGCAGGTTGTCAAAACAAAGTATTGAAGCACATTACCCAGAGCAAACATCTTATTCACCCATTCTCTGATGGTCCCAGAGGTTTAATTAATTAATGTTCCAACATTTTCTATAAACAAAGGCCTGTTATAGCAATGGTTTGTATCATTATAATGTTACTGAGTGTCGTTAAACAGGGACAATAACTTTCTGTGTGCAACAAAGATTATGCAGCATGTAGTAAAAGGTTTTTAAGATCAACTCACCTGAACTGTGGGACAGTGAAGGACGGGTTCTGCTCAGGCTAGGTGCCCTCCTAAGACGGGACACATTTTTAGGGTTGGGTGGAACTGTAGGGGGGCTGGGCTGGTGGGGTGGAGTGAAGCACTTAATTGGGCTTTGGGGTCCTTGGGGAGTGTCAGGACTGGTGACAAGAGACTCATCAGAGACAGGGTCTGCTTTAGATGTCACTGTGCTGCCGTTCATATGCAGATCTGCAACAGAGAAGAATAACGTTTGAATCACCAGACACAAAAATTTGAACTTTTTACACATGCAAAATATAACATAACAAATCTGTTAAAGTGACAGGCTTCTGTAATTCAGGCACACAGGAAACTTACCACCTACATTAGTGGTTGAAAGCAGCACTGCTGAGCAAAAGGCTTTTTTTCTTCTTTATTATTAAAAACATCTAAACTAGTTAAGCGTGTCCCTCGTGTGAGAGAACAAGTAGTACCCCTCGTACACTAGCTTTGAGAGAGCGCTCTCTTCTGGACTGAGAATAAAATGAATCCTGGGAAAACTTCTTAATGTCATTTAAAAAACAACAACAACAACAACAACAGCACTAGTGAGTTAAAAGTGCTACATGCATGTTATTGTTTTTAGTTCTTTTCCCAATTTGTGCATTAAAGTAATAATATCATTATTGTGATTCATACTGTGACAGGTCTATAGATAACTCACACTTTCAACAAAACACTTTGTTGTGCACATGCCTGGGCTTCTACATGCTATGAAATTTGTGTGTGTGCGCGCGCAAGCGTGTGTGGCCTCCACAATGATCCGTCATCATCCAATGTGAGAAAACAGAAGATGCTGGTTTAAATTAGAGCTAACTGTGAGTGGGCACTTGAAGACACTCATTTATCATCATCATAATTTTTCCCCACCAGGAGTTTTTGATGGAGAAACTCTGCTGTGTGTGGGCAGGAAACAATGAAGAGTGGAAGAGAGGCAAGTGAGACATTTTGCACTTGTAAAAACAGACTGCACGAGTCTGTACTGCAGGTCTAAGGTAAAACAGTACAGCTGGCAAACTTTATGAGTCAACGATGTTTTAGCTCTTTAACTGACATCCGTCCACTTTAATTATGTTGTTTTATGTCAATGTTTAAAGATCTCTTTATGTTGGTAATAAGAAATTCCCGGCATGCTCCACTGAGCTTTGTGTGGTTGAGCCACACATTTTGCATTACATAGGGTGGAGGTATCCACCCAAACAGCTGCACATTAACCTTCTCTGCTCCCCTTGCCCTGTTGGGGATGCGCCATCAGTCATCTGAAATCCCACAGGGGGATGTGATGGGATGATCGGACTGTGGAGCAAATCAACACTAACACATGCTGTTTACTCCTTAGGCCATTGTGCAAAACAGTTATGTTGTTTTGTGAGTTCAGTATGCCCAAGGGTGCAGCGGACACAAAGCTGACGTGTATAGATTAATAAAGAAAAGTGCTATATGAGATAGTTATAAAATACTTAAAGCTATCTGCAAAGATGGATTTTTTTAACCATAACATTTATTTATTTTAAAGAAATTAAAGGTTAAAATTAAATCTATCTTCTGTCACAAAAATGCATCACATTTGTTAAATACAAAATAAAAGGCATTTATGATGAGGGATAAATGTTAAGCCAAAAAAATAAAAAAATAAAAAAAAGGTCTTATTGTGAGAAATGTGCTTTTTATTTTTTTTAAATAAAAAAGCAGAGATTTATAAGTTTCAAAAACTTTCTCTTGCCTTTAATGACTAATGCTCCATTTTCCTCTGTTGGTGAATCAGACAGCATCTTCCTGACACGGTAGCGAATCTGATCTGTTGAATACTGCCCTTGACTTATCGGGCCATCTTGTTGATCCAGCCTGTTCTTATCCCGGCCAAATCTTGCATTTTTTATCCTCTCCTGCGCAACCAGAAAACAAAACAAAAGCACACACAGGGTCAGATTCTGCTAACCGGAAGCTTGAGATTATGAACTACGGAGCTGTGTCAATACCAAGTTTTCACTACATATGGTTGATTCTGATATTATCATTTTTTTTTTTTTTTTTTTATATACACAATATAGATATATAGTTTTTGTTTAATTTGAAATTAACATTTTAACTTAAAATGTGTTTTGTCTCTCTTCTGACAATTAATTAGGGGTGTATTAAGCAGAGAGTCAAAACACACACGCACAAAAAACATTGACATTATCAGAATAAGAATACTTTATTAATCCCAAAGTAAATGATGCCATATGTTATATCGTATATTCAATATAAACATGGCATCAGTATTTACTATTTAAACATCACAGTAATATATAGCAACACTCTTCATCCACCGCTGAACAGAGTGTGACTAACCTTAACCTCTTCTGGACGTGGGATGATATCACTGTCTTGGTGACTGCCAGACACAGCGTTGCTGTGGATGCCCACTGAGGGATCAGTGGGGGGTTTGAACGATAAGTGCTCAAGTGGCAGGAGAACTCCTGGATGGCTGGAGGACACTGCAGTGCCAAGCATGCCTAATAAGCATGAGGGAATAAGATGACTAATCTTTTAGCGGTTTAACTGTGATCATGCAGGAACAAGCAAGTTTATATTTATAAGCTTTATTTAAAAATACATCCAGAAAGCAGCTGTAATTTATAGCTAGTTGAAAACGTGTAGTTTAAAAAAAAACGGATGGGAGAAATAAAAGATATGTTGTTGAGTCCTTTATTTAAAAAACAAAAAAAAAAACAAAAAACCAAGAGCAGCACTGAGCTACATCAGCTTAGTAACACAGCAAAAGCCTGGACAATCAAATGATAACTTGTATCCTTTACAGATCTGAAACTTACCTCTGCCAAGTCAAAGGAGCTTGCAAAGAAAAGCGTCTGGACTTCTTTAAGTTGCTTGAAGACGTTTCACCTCTCATCCGAGAAGCTTCTTCAGTTCTAATGTCAAATGGTGGAGAGTCCCAGATATAACCTAGTGGGAGTTTCCCCCCACAGAGGGACAAAAGGACCCCTGATGATCTTCTAATCGCCTGAGCCAAGGTGTAAAACTGGGTGTGGGTCCCAATCAGCCAGAGTTTCGGATGAGTTCATTGTGAAACCTGGCCCCACCTTATCATGCGAATTCCTGAGATCAGATGGCCCAGGATGTGAGTGGGTGTTAAACTCACCCGATACTCTGGCTGATTGGGGCCCACACCCAGTTTTACACCTTGGCTCAGGCGATTAGAGGATCATCAGGGGTCCTTTTGTCCCTCTGTGGGGGGAAACTCCCACTAGGTTTATATCTGGGACTCTCCACCATTTGACCTTAGAACTGAAGAAGCTTCTCGGATGAGAGGTGAAACGTCTTCAAGCAACTTAAAGAAGTCCAGACACCTTTTTTTGCAAGCTCCTTTGACTACGATGACCTGGATGACTGAGAACCTTCACAGACATACTTACCTCTGCCAACTACTCCTTCAGACATGTCTGTGCCTGGTGATTTCCTACTGCTGCTGTGACTATGGGATCCTGAACATCAAAAGAGATAAATAATGAGATTTAATTATTTAAGCACACAAAATGCTATTAGAAGGTATATCCAATATAGCACTCTGTTCTCATCGATGCTAGCTGACCTTTGGGATGCTTCTGAGTTTTTAAAGATTCGTGAAAAGCTGGTCTGACCAATGGAGGGGATGGTACCGTTTTCTCTTCGGCAGTTTTGATTATGCCATTGGAGTACGTAACTCTCTGTCCAACCACACCCACCTTAGATGAGAATTCATCTCCCTGGGACAACACTTGGGAAAAAACAGAAAACAAAAATGTAAATAAATAAAATAATATAAAAAAAGACACACGGCAATGCATCAACTGGGAAAAACCTTTCTCTCCTTTACTACCTTGAAGGCTGCTGAAGTCCGAGGACACAGAAGACCTCAGTTTTGCAGAAGGCACTCTTGCAATGCGAGGTTTCATTCCTGCAGAGGCAGAGTTTCCAGGGCTGGTGACAGTTGTGACAAGTGAGAAGTGATCATGAGAAACTGCCTACCATTCAACACATCATCAGAGAACACCTAAAGACTACAAAGTCAGAGCTTCTTAAAACTGTCAACATGATTAAACACAACAGGCAACATATCCCATATCCCAACACAAGGTCATCTTTATTAATAAACAAACATCTCCCTGTTACATTTAATATAAAAGATCACTTCACATCTTACCGGTTACTTTTTTGTCTCTGGATTTCACTCTATAACTAATGGCTTTTTTGTTGTATTTGCTCTATTTTCTGTTGTAAATTTTAAAAATGAAGTAAAATACATTTTTTTAATTAATTCTGCTCCCTTGTTGGTATTTTGATTATAGTAGAAGGGTTCACCAAGAATAAGTATGTGGCTAACAGTTAAAACCGATGCTTCAAATATACTTCCCACTTTATACCCCTGTCCCACTGTCTTTTTTTAAATTATGTATGTATTTGCAGTATATGGAGGTGACTTTTATCTTGTGTATTAACATAATTTCAGACCAACACAGTCAAACTACATGAAAATGTGAGGCAACATCATAAGCAATACATGCCAAATGCAGAAAATCTGGATATTTTACCTTTTCATGCCATTAAAGCTGGAGTTTGCAACTGAGCTCAGACTAGAAAGTCCACTTTCACTAGTCGAGCTGGTAAGCACTGGAGAAGTGTTTGACAGCGAGTCTAGACCCAAGTCCACCTTCACAGCTGAGTCAGGACTGTCTGGATCTGGACTACTAAGGCTCGCTTTGGCCCGCTTCTTGGCAGCGCTGTTGCGTAGTGAGCGCAGGGAGTTGAGCATCTGTGGACAAGTTACAAAGCTAATAGGAACTCATAGAGGCTTGATTTTTCATTTTACTTCAACTGCCTGTTCATGCAGGGCCCTTCTTGATGGCTGATTATAAACAACATCCAGTATATAAAATAGAGAATTGTGCTGACCTCCTGCATGTCCAGAGGATCATCTTCTTGAAGATCATCCACACCACTGAGGCCACCAGGGTCCACATTAAGGGTCTTTTCTAACTGCTGATTCAGAGGGCTTCCTGAGGCATTGGATCTCTGGCCATTAATGGAATGGATGTGCTCTGTTGGAGGGATTACTGGTGAGACGGAGAAGGTACCTCTGGGACTGCTCAGTGCCCGTCTGAATGATGACGTGGAAGAATTCATGAGGGAGGCACAAAGAGGTCTGGGAGAGCGTCTGCTAGAGAAGTCATCTGGGACAGGATAGTAACCCGAAAACCCCCCCACAAAGGTAAAAAATAAATAAAAAAATTTTCAGCATCACAAACAAACACATATGAAATGAAGTCTCTTTTTTCCAACTAGATTACCTTTTGCAGCACTCGCTGTCTCTCTCCAGGGGCTGGTTTCTCGCTGTTGGGGGCTGTTGTCCTTCTTGTTAGGCCAGGTGTTGGACATAGAGAGGGAGGAGTCTGCATGACGGCGGGATGGGGTTGGGGTAAGCATGCCCCCTGGGAGCGTAGCCAGTGGGTATGAGGGAAGAAGAAAGGAGCTGGATGTAGTAGGGTTTGAGGGGAGGGAAAATGTTCGCTCAACGCTGGGGTTCCTCGAGAGCAGACGTCCTTTGGGTGCCACTGTCAGACATTACATTCACTCATCAGACCCATGAAAAACTGTATAAGGACACTAAATGGTTAATGCCACTTTAAGTGTACTTTCAAGATTTTACTCAAATTTTATTCAAAATAAATCAATAAAAAGAACTTTAAATGTAAAAATATTTTTGAAATAACTCCATACCAACATCTGGGTCAGAGAAGTTTGTGGTTTTAAAGATATCAGGTTCTAAGTTGAGGCTTCCACTTCTCCTGAGATGGGCAGGAGACTCCCTCCTTCGGGAGGCCTGGGGTTTTCGGGGCTCCGTTGAACCTAGACACAAAGTATATTTCCACATTTTCACTAAAAACAGAAACGCTAAAAAGTAGTTACTAAAATGACAGCAATAAAAAACCCTAATAATGCCTATTATGAAAAGGTTTATCAACAAAGTCCTATAAAGTTTTTCTTTAAATTTGAGAATTCGATCCTTTAGCTAAGATGTTTTAGTTTCTGAACAGCTCAGAAAACAAACAAACATGAAAAGCAAGTTAAAAAAAGGGAATGGAAAAAAAAAAATCACTGATAAATGTGTTTTCCATTCAGCTGGTAAACTCTGGACTGGAGAGTTGCGGCTTGATTCCACTCTCACCTGTGAGCAAAGGTAAGCCGCACCAGCTGCCATAGAAACTGCACATTTACACAGTGACGTTACGCAAGAGTGGGAAGTTTTAGCTAAACACACTATTGACTTGTATTGGGTGTTAAAGAGGTCACTACATTTCAATATTTCAGGCACATGTCCAAACTTGTTACCTTTTTTTAGGATTACCACTAGCATGTCCCTACCTTACAAAAACATGGTGCAGCAGTATTGGAAATGAGTCTAATCTCTTTAATCAACAATAAAGCAAGCCACAATAACTTTGATGCTGCTATTTTTACTGCCCGCGTCCATCCTGAAAATTATCATGCTACCTTTAACCCGCTGAAGTAAGTTTGATACGTTCCAACCAAGCTTCAGCTCAAAATACAGCACAGGTCCTTCATTCTCTTTCAGTGTCAGTAACTGCTTTTAAACTAAATGAACAGCTGCTGTCGATGCCCCTTTCTGTGGGACTGCTGTACCAACCAATAGCCGTACTAACCAACAGTGAATTAGCATGACATTTTGTTCCAGTCTCTGTTGGGATCTGGCAGAAGTGTTGGTCATGTCGACACGCTTTCATTTTATACAGGGAGTGCAGAATTATTAGGCAAATGAGTATTTTGTCCACATCATCCTCTTCATGCATGTTGTCTTACTCCAAGCTGTATAGGCTCGAAAGCCTACTACCAATTAAGCATATTCGGTGATGTGCATCTCTGTAATGAGAAGGGGTGTGGTCTAATGACATCAACACCCTATATCAGGTGTGCATAATTATTAGGCAACGTCCTTTCCTTTGGCAAAATGGGTCAAAAGAAGGACTTGACAGGCTCAGAAAAGTCAAAAATAGTGAGATATCTTGCAGAGGGATGCAGCAGTCTCAAAATTGCAAAGCTTCTGAAGCGTGATCGTCGAACAATCGAGCGTTTCATTCAAAATAGTCAACAGGGTCGCAAGAAGCGTGTGGAAAAACCAAGGCGCCAAATAACTGCCCATGAACTGAGAAAAGTCAAGCGTGCAGCTGCCAAGATGCCACTTGCCACCAGTTTGGCCATATTTCAGAGCTGCAACATCACTGGAGTGCCCAAAAGCACAAGGTGTGCAATACTCAGAGACATGGCCAAGGTAAGAAAGGCTGAAAGACGACCACCACTGAACAAGACACACAAGCTGAAACGTCAAGACTGGGCCAAGAAATATCTCAAGACTGGTTTTTCTAAGGTTTTATGGACTGATGAAATGAGAGTGAGTCTTGATGGGCCAGATGGATGGGCCCGTGGCTGGATTGGTAAAGGGCAGAGAGCTCCAGTCCGACTCAGACGCCAGCAAGGTGGAGGTGGAGTACTGGTTTGGGCTGGTATCATCAAAGATGAGCTTGTGGGGCCTTTTCGGGTTGAGGATGGAGTCAAGCTCAACTCCCAGTCCTACTGCCAGTTTCTGGAAGACACCTTCTTCAAGCAGTGGTACAGGAAGAAGTCTGCATCCTTCAAGAAAAACATGATTTTCATGCAGGACAATGCTCCATCACACGCGTCCAAGTACTCCACAGCGTGGCTGCAATAAAGGGTATAAAAGAAGAAAAACTAATGACATGGCCTCCTTGTTCACCTGATCTGAACCCCATTGAGAACCTGTGGTCCATCATCAAATGTGAGATTTACAAGGAGGGAAAACAGTACACCTCTCTGAACAGTGTCTGGGAGGCTGTGGTTGCTGCTGCACGCAATGTTGATGGTGAACAGATCAAAACACTGACAGAATCCATGGATGGCAGGCTTTTGAGTGTCCTTGCAAAGAAAGGTGGCTATATTGGTCGCTGATTTGTTTTTGTTTTGTTTTTGAATGTCAGAAATGTATATTTGTGAATGTGGAGATGTTATATTGGTTTCACTGGTAAAAATAAATCATTGAAATGGGTATATATTTGTTTTTTGTTAAGTTGCCTAATAATTATGCACAGTAATAGTCACCTGCACACACAGATATCCCCCTAAAATAGCTCAAACTAAAAACAAACTAAAAACTACTTCCAAAAACATTCAGCTTTGATATTAATGAGTTTTTTGGGTTCATTGAGAACATGGTTGTTGTTCAATAATAACATTATTCCTCAAAAATACAACTTGCCTAATAATTCTGCACTCCCTGTATAATCTGACTGGTATGCAGTCAGATTATATAAAGAGAAGAAAGTTTTGGTACTTACTAAAACTGGGTATGTAGGTTTCTGGCTTCCTGGACAAAGAAAGAGTGTCCCCATTTGACCCCTGTGAAAGAATGTACAATTATTTCTTTAAATGGTAAACATTAAGTATAAAAGGTAAAACAAGTGTCATAAAAACAAGTGCTGCTGTCTGATAATCATCTCTGGGATTTCAACAGGGAAGCATTCACAGTTCAGCACATCTTTTTTCAGCCACAGTTGACAGTTCTAGCAATTCTAGGCCAATTATGAGACTCGCACATACTCTGCCACTTCACATTGTGCTTTTCCTTGTGTGAAATTGAAAAATAACTCCATCAAAAACACAGACACACACTAGATCACTAAATGCTTTCCTCCTGCAGAGAAAAGCATTTAGTGATGTCCATAGGTTCCAAGCTTTGAGCAGACACTGACATGCTAAACCTTTTATAACTATAGTCTGTCCAGTTATTTCTGATCCTGCTAAAATGACTGTGGAAAAAAATGTAATTCCTAAAGGATGAAGTCTACACTGCCAACTTGATTGCTTCATTTCAAATACACTGTGGTGGGTTGGAGAGGGAAAAAAATTACAAAAATGATGAACCTTGTCCAAAGGCTAACTATAACGGGGACCTCAATGTAATGTCATTCACTCAACAAAGGGACGCAGGAGATATTTAGTCAGCTGGAAACATCCTGCTTACGGTCTTTCTGCTACTCTAAAGTTTAATTTGGTGTATGATGTCCACTGTTCACATTTAAGTTTTAAGGTCACAACGCAACCTTAGAAAGATGAATAAAGACTGCTTTGTTTTTTGTGTGTTTTTTTTGTATTTCAACCACTCAGATAAAACATTGAGGCTGAAATTAGTTCCGCTGCCTATAATCTGATCAGCACTCATAGCAGAGCACTTGGCATGATTGCAATCAACAGTGGAGCAGGCAATAGGCCATGTTTTGCAAGCATAACTCTGTGTTATTACCAATTATGTTTCACGATCACTTCAGTAACTGCGCTATCTGGTAATGGGGTTGCTGGGAAACAGACACTGCTGTAAACGCAAGGTTTCTCGAATACAGGCTCTGAGCTGGATATTAGTTCCCAGAACAAAACACAGTCAATTGATAACTAATTTTAGAAAAAGCCAGGGGATTATTAAAATAAAGCTGGTAATGGCTTAATAAGTTCTTGTAGTTTGTTAGGTTACAAATGACATGTTCTCCTTTCCTTCCTTCAAACAGGTTGAGAGCTACTGTCGCAAGACTTGTACTTGAAACTGGGCGCTCATCCTTGCAGCAATGGTGTCACTATACAGGAAAAATGAGTCCTGTATCTCCTACAGGAATAGTACCAGTGAGAGTCTATCCATTTATCCGTGGTTATAAAGAACTAAGAGCCAAATTAATTCACCGATCTTAGTCTATTTTCATACTCCAAGTCTTGGAAAACATTATTTTCTTCAAAGAGCAAAAAAACAAAAAAAGGGGGGGGGGGTGTTAAGGCAGTTCTAAAAGAAGACGTGTGCAAGGATGTATTAAAAAAAACTTACAAAATGACACACAGAAGCAAAACCCTTTCTGCTGCTGCTCTTTATCACATACTGCATCATGAGAGCTATATCTATATTTAGGCTTTGTCCTCAAAACTGTCTCTGAAGAAAAAGCCACCTCTAAAATGTCTTATAAATCTTTGGAAGGCTGCCTCTAGTTATCACTCATCTCACTAAAAAAATACTGGTTTCTGATAATGCAAACATTTATGTTATCTGCAAGCTAAGCATGAGTAAAATAAGACAGACAACAAGGACAAAAATAACCACTCCTTTCATGTAGTGACTGCAGTTACTGGCTCATTGGGGGAGAAATCAACATGAACTGCTTTGATACTCAGTAGTTTAAAGGAAAATATTAAAAATATTCCTTTGTTTAGGCAGTCAACAGATGAGCAATCATGCCCTAATGTGCAAAACTGAAATTTGCTTCATTAATATGAGTCAAAATTATCTGTTATTGGGGAAAATTAACTGGCGATAAACCAGATAATTCCTCTAAACTATGTCTTATTTTGACATGGTGAGAGAGAAAAAGCAAACAGGTATTTAAAAACAGATGCTAAATCATTGCAAGTTATCCAAATGGCATAATTATCATAAAAGATTATTGAGATTATCCCCAGTGTTGATGAGCTCCACCTGTTCAGTGCACTTTCCGTTGGGTGTACTGCATTGCTGTTGGTCATTCTCAGTGGACGAGAAGCTCGACATCTCCCAGGGTAGTTTGTTCTTTCCTTTGCCCGCGCTGACAATCCTCCTTTGAAGTGGAAGGTCATCGGTGAGGGAGCCTAAGCTGCCATAGCCATATAATCTGTCACAGTCTGGTTCTGTTCTGTGGCTCCTGGCACTACTTATCCGCCCTCCATTCAACACCCAGTCTAAATCAGCTCCAGAACCATACTGTGGTGAGCACCGCTGGCCCGATTTGGGCACCACCAAGCCGTACTCCACTATACCTTCCGAGGAGAGTTTTGGAAGTATGTGCCTTGCTCGTCTTGCCTGTACAGCTGCCATCAGACCTTCTGCATCCTCATTCAGTTCAACCATGTCAACAGCTTCCATGAGAGACGGCTTTCTCCGTGCATCAAGGCAATGGTCAAAAACAGCAAACAGCTCGAGGGCGGCATGTCGGACCCTCCTTTTGCTGTCTGCCAGGTATGGCGCAACCTCAAAGCAAAGCTTGGGGATGCTGAAATCTTTCCTAGGATGAGTGAGCATAGCTGCCATAATGATGTTAAGGACATCTTCCCGAACCCTGGAATTCTTGTGTTTCAAGTGGCCAATTACAAGATCCAATACTTGCTGGGGTGGAATAGTTTTCATCAGCTGTCGAAACACATTCAGGTATTCATTCCTGGTGACAGTGCGAGTATCCCCTAAAGCCTTTAGGGCGACTAAGACTATATGTTTGAAATATTTGTCTACAGCTGTATCTAGCTTCCGAATTAACAAGTTTAAAACTTGCAAGGTGCCAGAAAACACCTTAAAATTACTATCGTCGAGAAGTCGCGGGAGAAAATTTATAAACGCCTCAATGCCAGCAGAAGGGACTGACTTAATGTCCACTTCTGAGAGGATGTGTTTGAGCTCCTCCACCCCATTTGTGCGATTCTGGTAATTCTTCACATCCAGAAGCTGCTCCTGTAACTCCTGGGTGATCAATCCAGGTATCATTATTGGTACTCTTTTGGTGGATTTGGTCAAATTTTAGAATCCAAGGAAGCAAACACAATCCTGCAAGGACAGTAATGCTCCTCCTCTTTACTTGGTGCTTTCATCCTGAGTGGTTGATGATGGAAAAACCACAGTCCCGTTTGTCAAGCTGTGAATGCAAAATATAGAGAATATAGAGAATTAACAGTCAAGAAAGGGCTTAGCGGTTCCTGTAACACCGCATTAAAATATTTAGCAAGGCAGAGCAACATAACGGTGTATGTTTTTAGCGAGAGTCTCCTAGTGCTCCAGATCGATCACCATGATACGGTAGATAAGGGCGAAGGAACACAACCACTTGTGGCTCTTGGAAACGTAGTTACCACAAAAATGGTTACGACAACCTTTACGTTTGTATGTTACATTATTTCTGCTTTTTTAAATAACTAGTTAGGCTTTGGAAGTGTGTCGATTGGAGCTTTAGCCTGTTATTTGCTACAAAGTAATGCCTTCAATTGACTTACAATTAAACGTTGATCACACGTTACCGCTAAGCAGCCTAATTAGCGAAGCTACAGAGAATCTTAGCTTACTACAACACCACTGAAATGGTGCTAAGCTAACTCGCTGCTCCGCTATTTTTTTCCGCCGTTGTATGCTCTGTGTGGCTGGGCTAGCAAAGTTAGAAAAACAGCAAGAAAACAGACCTTGCATTTTCTCCCGGTCCTCTTCGGCAACGCTGGGCGACCCTATGTGATATTTCGTCGTCCAAATTTCCATGACATACTGCGGACGCTACAGTTCTCTAAGTGCAGACATTTCCCTGGCTGTTTTAGCTGACGTCTGGAGTGTTGAATGTTTGGAAGCTACAGAGGTATTCACCTCGAGAAGAGCCCCCCTCCCACCCCGTTACTTCACACACCGAAGCTGCAAAATGGCGAATACATGTCGCAAACTAACTGAGTGCTTCCATGGAGACGCGAGCACCAGGCTCCTCCAGGCGGCATCGTCGTCACGGAGCTGCAGCCCAGACTGAGACGTTACAAGGAATCTGAGGTTAAGACTCAAAATAGACGGTGATTATAAATGTGATTATGTGATGCGGGAAAATCAAAGTATTTTACATCTAGTTTTCTTCACTGTATATATTCAGCACGTTTTGGAGTTATGTAACTTCCTGACAAAAGTTTAATGTCCATATTTATGTAAATAAAATTTAAAAATTAAACAATACGTTATGGCATGAATATAAAGTGCTGCATTGTGTTACATATAGCACACACCCATGTTAGCATAAAATGTAACTCTAAAATAACATTTTAAGTTATTTATCCAGTTATTTTTTGGTCTCTTTGTTGAACACTAAAACACACACGCACACACACATTCACACATATTACAGGTATACTTTCTTTTCTTGGTATTTATTTATCACTGTGTAAAAGAATGTTTACTATTTCATTTTTTTTGTATTCACAAAAATTTAAACTAAACTAAAATGAAAATGTATAGAAGTTTCTTTATTCTAAATATGGACTATTTTATGCCCCATAACATGTCAGTTATAACTGCTGGTGAGTCGACGTTATTGTTATGCAAATCTATCATGAACTGATAAATTGCGAGGCACTGGTATAAACTAGACTACACAGATTATTAATAACATAATAACAAATAGATTATTATATAAGGTAGCTTTAAAAAGCTATCATCTTAAGTTTTTCTGATATTATCTTGTACCTTAAAAAAACTAATCAGTGGAAAATTGTCAGGGCTCTGGGCTGTATTTCTAGTGTTTTTAAATTGTGACTTTATGTATATTTCATTTTAATAAGAAAAAAACTTGCTGTTAAGCTCACAAGTCTTTGCAATAAAACAGCATTCTTCCAAATATTTTTTTAATTAAATCCCAAAATAGAAATATGAATTGAGAGTGTATACAATCACTGGTCCTGGCACTTTTTTTGTTTGTTTTTTGTCTTTTGGCAAAGATAAACATTCCACATAGAAAAACACATCATGTTGTGAACTTAGTCAGCAGCCAACACCCTTTCCTCCTCTTCTCTGGCCCCTTGCACACACACACAGAAGTTACAATACAATTCATGAAGAGGTCTGATACAAGGATATTTTATTTCTCAAAAACTCGTAAAAACCAAGTAAGCTTCTTCTTGGTAGTCATCTTTAGTAACAACGTTGAGCTAAAGGGCACATGATTCCTTTAAAAAAACATACATTGTCTTCCCAACACAAGAGAACAAAAGGGTAAATTATGTGTGCTTACTTAGCAGCAATATATCATGTGAGTGGTAGTGTCACGATGATACCTGGTGCCTACATTTTGCACTTTCCTTTCCTCTCCCCTCCCACATTCAAGTAAAACATATGCCTGCAATGCTGCCACATAACACAGTAGGTTTGTATTGGACTAAAAATGTGTTCATTTCTTGTAAATAGTTCTTTTTTGAATTGTGAAACACATTTTCTTTTTCAAACTATAAAGCAATCGATCAGTACAATGCAATTTACGTTGCTCGGATAAGCGGAGAGCACAATTGCAGAGAGGAATTTTTTGAAAATAAAAGTAATGAGTAAAATAAAGGAGGAAATAAGTAAAATAAAGAACACCAAGTAGAATACAGTTAAACTCAATAACGAGCATTGTCATTGATTTGGTTCTTAACCATTCAGTGAATTAAATAACGGCAAATATCGTTTTATTTTGAAAATCACCGGAAGTGGGTGTGCTGCCCTGGTAGCTGGTTATAATAAGAGCTCGTCTGTAGCTTTGTGGCTAGGTTGCAGGTTGTTTTCTTGATAGCCGCCCGGGCTTCGCTGTCGTCGCCACTGCAAAATCGGTCATTACAGCGGCACGCCAGACGGGCTGTAAACTACAGGTTTGCTTTTCTGACGATGCTAAATGTTATCTAAATCCTGGCTATAACGTCACGTTTTGTATCTGTCAGCCACGTTACTGTATATCAATCAATGATACAGCTAGCCACAGGAACCGTGTTTATTTTTAGCAGCTAACCTGCGGTGACTGCAGCGCAGGGAAACGGCAATATCAGCTCTCTGTATTTGTTGGCGTGGAAAAATAATATACTGACAGTACAGTGCACACATGAGCGTTGTGCGTGTGATGTTCGTGCAAATGTGTTTATGCAAACTGCTAAGCTGCTGGTGAGCTTTACAGTACTGGCTACCGTATTAGCTGTGTGCTTATTTTAAGCTAAGAGGTAGCTAGCGATTTTTAATCTGGCCAAGTCCTGCGTTCAGAAATCAAGGCCCCAGTTAACAAACTGATGTGTTGTTGTGACTCGTTGTGCCAAAGCTTGGATACAGAGTGCTCACATTTAGCCTCCTGGTTTTAGGGCAATCTAGAATGTGTGTTGTTTTTAGCTAATACGTGTAGATGACTTTACGCTGCGTTGTTTCTTAATAAAGACCATGCATATTTAGCTTAACTCGCAGTAATCTGCTAACAAAACTGGTTAGAACAACTAATGCAATACTTGGTTCGGGGGAAATAATGTCTGACTGCATCATACTGCCCAGGCCTGTTTACTTAACGCGTGCTGTTATTACGTCACGTTACCCAAGCCAGAAAGTGTGACTTTTCAGGCTTGTAGTGTCAGAGCCGTATGGCACTTGGATAACGTCCAGGACTTCTATTAGCTGACCGGCCCATCTTTGGAAAACATCACTGACTTTATGACTCTTCTCAAAACATTACACTGATCTGTGATTTGCTGCTCTCAGATGGACCAGCAGGACCAGTCCTATATGTTTGCAAGTCTGACACGGCCTCACTCAGAGGAGCTGCTGCAAGGCCTCCAGCTCTTGCGGCAGGATCACGAACTATGTGACATTGTGCTGCGTGTGGGTGATGCCAAGATCCATGCCCACAAAGTAGTGCTGGCCAGCATCAGTCCTTATTTCAAGGCCATGTTTACGGGTAACCTGTCAGAAAAGGAGACCTCTGAGGTGGAGTTCCAGTGCATTGATGAAGCTGCCTTGCAGGTATGCTTCTATCCAACACTTGCTAGCCACAGTGATTAACTGCTGTAGCATGTTTATTGTAACACTTGTGCTGTCTTTGCTTCTAGGCTATAGTGGAGTATGCTTATACCGGGACGGTGTTTATCTCCCAGGAGACAGTGGAATCTTTGCTCCCCGCTGCCAACTTACTCCAGGTTAAGCTTGTACTTAAGGAGTGTTGTTCCTTCTTAGAGAGCCAGCTGGACGCTGGAAACTGTATAGGCATTTCCCGCTTTGCAGAGACTTACGGCTGTCATGACCTGTGCTTGGCTGCAACGAAGTTCATCTGTGAGAACTTTGAGGAAGTCTGTCAAACGGAGGAGTTTTTTGAACTGACGAGAGCCGAGTTGGATGAAATTGTGTCCAATGATTGCCTTAAGGTAGTCACAGAGGAGACTGTATTTTATGCCCTCGAATCATGGATCAAATATGATGTAACTGAGAGACAGCAGCATCTGGCTCAACTGCTGCACTGTGTTCGCCTTCCGCTGCTCAGCGTCAAATTCCTCACTCGCCTATATGAAGCCAACCATCTTATACGAGATGACCACGCCTGCAAGCATCTGCTCAATGAGGCCCTCAAATATCACTTTATGCCTGAACACCGGCTGTCCTATCAGACTGTGTTGTCTGCACGACCCAGGTGTGCCCCAAAGGTGCTGCTTGCAGTAGGAGGCAAGGCTGGACTGTTTGCCACATTGGAAAGGTAATGCTAGTGACTTGTAGATTACAATTGGATGCATTTGTATAAAAGCAACTTTCTAAACTTAAATTTTTTTTTTAAAGTGTCTTAGTGTTTTGTTTTTTCCTTGTCTTTCAGCACGGAAATGTATTTCCCTCAGACGGATTCATGGATAGGACTGGCCCCTCTCAGTGTACCCAGATATGAATTTGGAGTGGCGGTGCTGGACCACAAAGTTTATGTTGTGGGAGGCATCGCCACACATATGAGGCAGGGCATTAGCTATCGGAGGCACGAGAGCACAGTCGAAAGCTGGGACCCCGAAACCAACACGTGGTCTTCAGTGGAGCGTATGGCAGAGTGTCGCAGCACTCTCGGTGTAGTGGTCCTGGCCGGAGAGCTGTATGCCCTGGGAGGCTATGACGGCCAGTATTACCTCCAGTCTGTGGAGAAGTATGTCTCGAAGCTGAAGGAGTGGCAGCCTGTGGCACCCATGACGAAGTCTCGCAGCTGCTTTGCCACCGCTGTCCTAGATGGGATGGTGTATGCTATTGGAGGCTATGGCCCAGCACATATGAACAGGTAATCTTACTTAGAGTAGTTGTGTATATATGCTCTAAGTGCATGTTGTCTCCAAGTGACCATTAAATACTTGGACCAGGCAATTTTAAATGACTTTCCAATTTATTTAGCGGTCAAATAATGCTTTGTATAGATGCATGTGACATAAAATTGTACCCCCCCCCCCCCCCCCCCCCCCCCCCACTACTATCTTTAGTTTAAAACGGTCTTTAACGAAACAGGTTAGGACTTTAAGAATTCCTAAAATGTTGTTGTTGTTGTGTGTTTGTTTTTTGTTTTTGGGGGGGGTTCTTTCCTCTCAGGGTTATGTTAATTATTTATTAGAAGTGGCAATGAAGTGAAGGATATCGAGTCTAGCTGAGAAAAAGACCAGGAGCTTGTTAATAAGTGCTGGATAGCCATAACAGAATTGGTTGTTAAATGTGTTGCTGTATTGCTGAGGTCACTAGAGAGCAGCGCTCTTGTTGCTTGTTTCCTTGACTCCCAAAACCCCTCAGGAAAATGTGTTTGGACAGAATCTGTGGGGACATTTTTCTTCTTCTTCCCCCCCCCCTGCTTTCCCCCGTGGCTTATATGGCTTAGTTTGCCAATGTTCCAGTGGCTCTCAGGAATTCATCGCTCCCTCATTACAAGTTCAAATTGGCGTGTTTGATATGACCATCTAACTTGTTTTCTTTTTTTCCCTGTACGATTAAAAGAAAATTGCTCAGTCATTATGCATTGTGAAGCTCGCATGCATAGAAAGAGCCCCATTGTGTTTACATTACTTAACAAAATTTCTCAGCACACAGCTATAACAGTGGTGGTGGAAAAAATAAATACAATGCAGCAGTGCCTCTGTTTGACTGAGCAATAGCTCCCATTCAAAGCTGAACAAAGGTTCTCTGAACTGTCATTTAGGCTTTAGTAGAAGGGGAACAGGAGATGGAGGAGGCATTCTTACACCAGATGTGTAATGTGAGCTCACCTTTAGGTCTGCAAAGACTGGTCATTGTGGATATTGCCATAAATATCTCAAAGTGAAGGCACAGCTGGAAGCAAAGCTAGGTATTGCAAGTAGCGGGTGAGTTGGAGCGTTTTAACCTTTGTGTTTTGATAACTGTGCTGCGTCTACTGTACACAGCGTGGAGCGGTATGACCCTAGCAAGGATGCCTGGGAAATGGTAGCCCCCATGGCAGATAAGAGGATCAACTTCGGAGTAGGTGTGATGCTTGGATTTATATTTGTGGTGGGTGGACACAACGGAGTGTCGCACCTGTCCAGCATCGAGCGGTACGATCCACATCAAAACCAGTGGACGGCGTGCCGACCAATGAACGAACCCAGAACTGGTGAGTTTTGAGTTTTAAATTCAAAATGAGTGACTCTATTGTGATGGTTGGATCCAGAAAATAACACGAAAAGCCTATAATGAGAGATGTTTGTGGTATTGTTGTCTTCCAGGTGTGGGCTCTGCCATTGTGGACAACTACCTCTATGTGGTAGGAGGTCACTCTGGGTCATCCTACCTGAACACCGTTCAGCGTTATGATCCCATCTCAGACAGCTGGTTGGACTCCAGTGGCATGATGTACTGCCGTTGTAACTTTGGTCTGACTGCCCTTTGACCCATGGCCCAGCCAGCTAGGACCCAATAAATTACCTTAGACACAAAGAAGACTTTCTCTCTCTTTTTATTATTTTATTATTTTATTTTTTTGGCTCTCCTCCTCCTTCCCCACATTCATCCTCCAGGTGCAGATGAGCTTGCCTGCACATTTTCGTTAACATCAGAGCATTTCTGAGTGGATGGGTGTACCGGGCTAGCTGGCTGGCTAGAAGGGGGACTGCAGTCCGTGCTGCAGGGATGAGGAAGAGCTGGAAGGTTCTGGAGATAACGGAGGAAGGTGGATGGTGTTTGGATGACTGTCACTGGAAAACTGAGATGAACGCTCTATTGCTGCTGGACCACAATGAGGACTTCGAGCTATGTCTCAGAGGATTGTGGAATCTGCTTATTTACGTTACAAAATTCTTCGTCAAGTTTGCAGACAGTTTTATGTTGTGCTTCACGTCCTTAATTGTGCTAAATTTTTTGTTTTGTTTTGTTTAGGAATTTTTCTGCTGCAACCAGAGCTGTGTGTTCAAATTTCCTAGAACACTGCAGTTTGCTTGTGCATTTGATGACTATGTGGTTATTGGCCATATAGTGTGTATGTCTGTGTGTATGGTCCAGGGGGTATGTGCATGTCAGATAGAACTGTTTTGTTTTGTCACATGTCTGCGTGCAGAACTGATGCTTGGGCTCAGCAACGCAGGATAATTCTGCATCCACATCAGTGCTTGACAAAAAATAGAAAAGTTGGAATATTTATATTTTCTCAAAAAAGGGCTGCCTTTCTCTTGTAAATGGTCTAAATGAAATATATAGATATAAATATATCCTCTAGTGCATTGCCTGTAAATGTTTTTCTGCACTGGCTCACTAATGTGTGTACAGTTTGATTCCCACAGCCACTGTAGAGGTGAATTTTCCTTAAAGTGTTCACCACTAGTCTCTGCTTCATCCTCTGAGCCATTTAAAAACGCAAAACAAAAAAGTAAAAAAAAAAAAAAAAAAAGGGTCTCATATTCTCTCCTCTGTTGCATCGGTCTAAGGTCAGATCATGCACTTGCTACTGTTCACAATAGTTGAAACTGACCTTGGCCTTCTTTTCACCTTTTTTGGTCTGTATACAATACTAACTGGTGCTATATTTAGGATTCAGGATTTAGCTGTTTGTCTGCGTTGCTTCATCCAGTTAATGTCAAACTCTGTTAGGCCTCTGCTGTGTAACTGGTGATAGTTATTTGCTATCGTATGAATTTAATTGGAGAAAATGCAAGTGGCCCCTAAAGCTACTAAAAGGGAAGCCTGTGGGCCAACAACTGCAAACTTCTACCTGCATAGTCCCCAAAGGCGAGAAGATTGGCATGATTTCATTTCTTTTCTTTTTTTTTCTTTCTCTCAAATACTTCAAACTTTTTTTTTTTTTTTTTTTTTTTAAATTATTGGTCCAGTTGCAGGATGTGAGCATGCTTTGTCAACTATCTGTAGCTGGTATCCTCTCTTGGCTTTGAACACGATTTTATTTGTGATTGGGTCAGACATTTCTGTGCTAGTTAATCCTCCTCTAAAAACATGTCTACACGTGGCCAGGTCTTGCTTGCAAGCTTAGGTTTTAAGTAATATTTTCACAGATTGGTGTGAAACGGCAAAAAGTTTGAAAAGGAAACGGTCCTACGCAACATCTTCCCTTGTGCCACATTTTTAAATATTTTCCCTGCATTCTTCCATGTGGTTATATATGGAGGTGGATGATAAGGCACCAAGGGCTGTGCTTGCCAGCTCTGGCCATGTTGTTGCTGTCACCAGGCCTGGGAGAGAGTTCAAAGCGTGCGACTGGGCTCGAGTGACTGCACAGCAATAGAGGGGACACTCGATTAGCAGACGGCCAGGTAGTGATGCGTCTTAAGTCACTTGTTTTATGTTCAAGGCATGGGTTGTTGGTTGTGGGTTTTTTGCGTTGCTTTGTGGACTAATGTTTGCACATAAGTGGGAACTTTAACCAAGCTCTGCATTGCACTTACCAAACTATTTGATACATATTGTAATTTCTATATATGTTTTGATTTAAGCTAATGGCATTTAGATACTGCAATAAGACTTGTTTCCTTTTGTGGGTTAAATTATGTTTTGTTGTTTGTCTCTTTAAAAAGAAGAGAAAAAAAATAGAATAAGGCCAAGGCATCTAATGTTGGTGTAAGAGAACCCCCACATAGCATGTCTGTCAGATCACACTGCTGGCTGGTGATGTCCAAATGAAACATCAGACTGTAGCTTGACATTGTCTAAACCAACCAGTCATCCTATGTTGTCATTTTTGTTGTGCATGCTGGTTCATTTTGCACAAAGCATGTGTTTATTTGGTTCAATTTAGATGAATTTTTTTCCTGCAGTTCAGCACTTATAAGTCTCGTAAACACTACATAGGTGTGTTCTTTCACCTTGCCCTTGTTTACTCTAAACTAAATCTGTAAGATGAGAAGTTAAATGACATTTGCCGTGCAAACTGGTCAGTGTCACATGTGAGAATCGCGGTTTGACATTGATTTGTTTCTTTTTTTCCCCATCAAAGTCAAGTACTTTGAATTTCTGATTTATTTGAAAAGTAACACACAACTTAATTTGTATGTCTGTACACTTTATTTCAAAACGGCACAACTATTAATTTTGTATTTAATTTGTTTTGTTTGTGTTCTCTAAATTCTTGTTTTTTTTTGGTCTGTTGTAGTAGTGTTTGTCACTTTAGCACTGCAGCCACGGCACAGAATCATGCAGGCGTAATTGTGCGCCGTCGCCGCTGCCACGATTCATCTTGTCACTGTTATGTACATATGTTGCCATTTCTGATGTGTATACTAACTATTTTAAGGTTGGAGAGAGGCTGATGAAAATCTGGAAACGTGAATCTGCAAAAAAAGAACAGATGTATGCTTTTTTTTTTTTTTTTTTTTTTTTTTTCTTTCTCTTTAAATTATGGCCTAAATTAATGTCATGTTTTGCCACCACTCTCACCAAAGTGCTTGTACAAAGAAAGCAGATGGATGACTAACACATGTTCTGCAGTGGCCTACCACTCTGTTTATGTCTGGGAGGGGAGGGGAGGGGGGGGGGGGTGAAATCCTATGAAACTGATGTCAATGTTAGCCAAAATGACCACTCTGCTTCTTTTTACATTTCCTTGTGTGTCTGGAGTAAGGTGATGATCTTGAATTTTATATCCTGTGGATTAATACTGGAAGTACAAGATAACATTAGGTGTTTAAAAACAGTAGCTTTTCACATTTTCTCATGTTTGACTGAAGACATTTTACATACATTTAAGTCTGTTTATGTGGTGCAGCTGTACCCAGTTTAAAATAAATGCCTGCCTTAAAAAGGTACTGCCTGCTTTTTCTGCATCTCTTCCTGGCATGCACGTGAAAAAGGATGATAAACTGGAGCCATAGGCAAGGTTTCAAAAATATCTGTATTTGTATTGTAAAGACAGTGTCAGCATATAAACAAACAGGGAAAAAAAACAACTTAAAATCTTGATCCAAGAATTAACTCTCAACTGGATTCATGTTAAACTTTCCTTGAGAGAGGCACTGTGTGACAACAGTAATGCTTTGACTTGAACCAAACAAAACACTAACGTAACATTTTGAGACTGCTGTGTGCTGAACAAGCTGTGAACTGTCTGACTTTTATTCATCGGTTTATGCATGTGGCCTGAATGAATTTCTAGGCCAGCTTGTAGTGTAATTTCAGATTACTTCTAAATTGGCATAATTTTATTTTCACCTGTTTTGGCAAATGCTTACCTCAAATTTAAACCTTAACTTGTTCACCTGGTAGGCGGGGACTTAGTAGTTTTTCCTCACCCCACAGTGTAAGTGTGGGGGGGGGGGAAGCACCAGTTTAATTTTAGGAAAGGACTGAAATGCATAAACATAAGCTTAAATTACAGTACTGCGTTGAATCCCTGTAGCAAGGGGGCTTACATTTATGTTTGTGCGCTGGTGTGTCTGCGTTGGGAATGAAATGGATCTGATCAGTGCAGGAACCAGAGAGGACTTGGGAATTGTACACAGACCTTTGGAACTATGAAGACAGGAAAAACTGTGTGTACATTAGCAGATTGTATATTTTCTTTGGCATAATGACCAAGTTTGATTCAATTGCACCCTCTGTGTCATTATGCTTGTGCTAAGTACTAACCAGTGGTTATTATGGAAAAGCACTGCCAAACAGATGCACAACAGCTGAGAGGTCTGCATCGCTGCATGCACGGCTGGCAGGAGAGTTTTGTAAATCAACCATGGAGGTAAAAAAAAAAAAAAAACAAAAAACCAATACTTTTTATACTTGTACTGAAAACTTGTGTCAGTATCAACTCCAAACAGAAATTTCTACAGAGCAGTTTTACCTACTAATCTCTTATGCCGATGGTCACTGCACATGTATATGAAATTCAGTACTGACTCGTATGATTGTTTATAAATCTCAACCCTGGACTATTATAGTCCATTATATTCTTGGATTCCAAGCGTGCCCAAAAAGATGTCATTTCCATTTTGCACTGTCAGCTTTAACCAAGCATTCAGCTGAATTGAGGAAGCTAACCCAGGACAGGAATTAAAACTTATAGCAATGCAGTAAGAAAAGAACAACATTGTGGTAATGTAACAACAAAAAACTGGATGAATGCAATCACTCTGGCATGTGCTGAGACTTTGGCTCATCTGTACTCTGTCCACCTGAGAAACTATGAGTTCACTTGTCAGAGGTGCGGACATAGACCAGAGAGGACAGCAGCAGGAGCTCTGGGGGCTTGTGTAACAAGATCAGATTATCGTTCCTCAGACCGTCATAGTGCATCCAGCAACCGTCTATCTGGAAGGCTGCAGAGTAGTGATGCTCCTCCTTGTTGAACAGTGTGGCACCCTCAAGTGTGTACCTGCAGGTAAGAAAAACATTTATTGTTCTCAATACTGGAAAGTAGATTTTTCCAGATATTTTTGCTGCTCTTTTGATTTCCAATGAAAGAAATCCCAACAAATAAAGACAGGCAGCACAACAGTGCAGTGGAGAAGATCCAAATGACATTTAAAATTTAATCACTGATCAGACAGGATAGTTATCGGACATTTTTAATTTTAATGACCATCCTGCATCATAAATAAAGTTCCATTAATTCAGCTATGATGACTGTGCACAGGCCTCTGGCTCAGCAGATGTAAAAGCATTAGGAGGCCGGGCTCCACCTGAGCAACATGAAGGCTACACTGGCACATCGTTTGAATGAACAGCAATGCAGAACCTACTGTAGATATATCCACCTCTGATTCATACCTGTGCTGACAGAGAGCCAGATGGTAAGGGACATACGACAGCTCCTCTGACTTCCACTGCTGCATGTTGAGGATAACAAAGGGTGGCGGGCCATGGCAGAAAATCCTCTGGGAGAATTCCCTTAGACCATCACATCTGTTTAAAATAAATAAAAAATTGTCAAGGAAGTACAACAACACAGCGCTGAAAAAGACGACGACGATGAAGATCCTGCCGTGTCTCACCCAATTTCACAGCAGAGCAGGAGCTTGGGGCAGAAGAACTCATCCACAGCTGACTGAATTGGGTCTCTGTGAGGAAGCTCGTGAGGAGGACTGAGAGGGAAAAGGGTCAGAGTGAAATTCTTAGAAATGTGAAAAATATAATGTAACAACAATCCACTCACAAACACGTCACAACACTTGATTGCAATTCTTTCTGCCAACTTTGGCATAAGACAATGCACAGCTGAGGTCTGCTGAAGGGCACTTAAACATCAAATACTGGGGGAAAAAAACAAATATTTTGGGTAAAAAGCCAGCAACTGTGTCTTAACAAAACACTTGAATAGTAGGTAAATACAGTTTACCTGATGTTGATGGTACTTTTGAGGCAATCCTGGAAGCGGGCTGGACAGCTCCAGCTGGTGCACAGGCTCTCCTGCGTGGTGGACATGAGGTTTTCCAGGTTCTCTGTAAAGTTTTGGTGCTCGTTGCCAAACAGGTCGATCTCCAGGGCTGCCTGGTGGATCTCAGAGCGATATTGCCTTTTAGACATTCTGTCCCAGATCCACAGCATCTTCACCGTGGTGTAGTCACAGGAGTCCATCAGGTAGAGGAAATGCTCCACAAACTGCTTGCCCAGGAAGACAGCCAGCTCCCTGCGAAAGCCCTGGTTGTCCCGCAGAATCACATAAAGAATCATGAGGAAGCCATCGATGGTGCAGGTGTTTTTGAGCTGGATTTCCACGTACAGAGGCGTGCATGATATGGCTTTCCGTCCTGCCTTGATGGTAAAAACGCCTCCCCAAGGGAGCACAGGCCTCCAGAAGGAGCGGTCCTCCTCGTCGTTGTTGTTTATGGAGGCACGTATTTCTTCAAAAAGCGTCTTGGACCTAAAACAAATAATTAAATAAATAAATACACACACCAACCAACCAGCAAAAGTTCAGACAAATGCGTTTTAACACAGGACGAGGTTAAATGTATCGCCCCGGTGGATTTGATCTGTTTCATTTCGAAAAACTGACGCTGTGCAAATGTAGGTCAAAAATCCTGCGATAGCAAAAACAAACCACGCAATTGGCAAGTAAAGCACTGTTACCCTCCAGGGACTAGTCGGAGCCCAACAAATGATAACAAACCATCACCTACAATATATAAGCTTACCTTTCGAAGTGTTGATTGTTCTCAGTGTTTGAAATTCGTGTTTTGAGGTCCTCAGTGTCGTTCAAAACACAGAATCTACTCTCCATTCCTCTCCGTATTTCCTCATTTCTCACGTCGGACCTCAAAGCCAGAAATATAAGTTGTGGTATTTGTCTCGCACCTTCTAGTAAACGAAGACACCTTACTGTGAATCGAAAATTGTAGTAGACGTCAAGTCTGACCTATATAAACAGTTGCTGTTAGCTTTGTAATGATAATCTAAGCTCTGTGTACATACAGTGCTGCCCTCTCCTGATTCTCCACGTTATTACACCCCAGTTTTGCACAGCCCCCGCCCCCGACTTCACCGTGAGCGTTAGAGCACAGCTAGAAGTGCTATTGGTCAATATATTCTAGCACGTTTAAGATGATATATGATTGGCTGTCACGAGCACCGCCCATTTAGGTAGGCCGAGCGAATATTCTACGTTGAACTACGTTGTTCTAGTTATCTTTGGCTATTATAATTTTAAAGACAAGGACAATGATGCTTTCTTCTTTATAAATTTGGTTTTATTTTTGGCAAAATTTCATATACACAAAAGCAAAGTCCTCGGCAGAAAGCCTGAACTTCTTGTATTAAAAATGGAACTTGCACAATATATAAGGACAATCTCCTCATCAAAAAACACTAAGGCTCTCAAGACTGTTAACATCTGTAACCGATTGAAACTGCTAACTTGATTTTGGCTCTTGCAAACTTTTGTTTATTTATGTTCCCCTTAATTTATTTTATTTTTTGTACTCACTTTTGTCTCACTGTCCTTATCACTCTTTCTGTTCTTCATTGTACTACCACAATGTCACCTTTTATGTGATCCCTGTTTTACTTGACTGTATGTCTAAAATGTGATAAATAAAGTTAAAAAAAAAAAACTACGTTGTTCTATTCCTGAAAGTTAATACGCTGATATTCCACCGTAGGGTTGGTTTGTGGACGGAGTCTGCGCTGTTACCGTCGTTTCCCGACTCACTTTGAAGAAACTTTTTGGAAGTAGTTATTACCACTTGCGAACTGGTGTCAAGCCAGCCTCCAATTCGAGACTTGCAGTCAAGCCAGCCTCCAGTTTGTTTTACCTTCCCTGTGTATTCAAAGTATTACGGGAATGGATGTGGAAACCGGATTTCAAAATAAAAGCCAACTTCGAGTGAATTAACAGATATGTTAAGAACATAATAACATATAATTTAGGCTTTTTTTTTTTTACAAACTCTAATGTTAGATCTATATGACACAGCCTTGTACCCTAATTGTGCCCTGTCACTATCAAGGCCATCTTATTTTGGATTTCAAAGTAAAAGCCCTGTGAATCTTCATTTTTGAACTACTCTTTCAATGACTTAATAATGCTCTTAAAAGCAAAAGTCGTATTTCCAAATACTATTTGAACTTTATATCAACACTTTCCAACCACAGTCTTTTTACAGTGATACCATATCAATATCAAGTCAGTCTGATTTTGCCTTTCATAGTAATGGCCCTTTGAAATTGTCCATAATTGACTTAATCTTCTAACGATTCAAAATGCTCTAAAATGAAAAATTCTTGTTTCCACAGGGTAATTCCACCTTAGATCAACAGTATACAGCCCCACAGTGATACCATATCAATATCAAGTCATTCTGATTATGCCTTCCAAAATAAAAGCCTTTTTAAATTGTCCATAATTGACCTAACTTTCAGTGATTTCAGAATGCTCTAAAAAGGAAGATTTCAGTTTCCACAGGGTAATTCCACTTTAGATCAACAGTATACAACCTCACGATGTTACCATGTCAATTTCAAGTCAGTCTGATTTTGCTTTTCAAAAGAAAAGCTTTTTCAATTTGCCCATATATGACTTACTCTTGGAGCGAATTCAAAATGCTCTAAGATGGAAAATTGCTGTTTCCACAGCATAATTCCACTTTAGATCAATAGTATCCAACCCCACAGTGATACCATATCAATATCAAATCAGTCTGATGTTGCCTTCCAAAATAAAAGACTTTTCAAATTGCCGATATACGACCTACTCTTTTAAAGAATTCAGAACGCTCTAAAAATGAAACTTGCTCTTTCCACAGGATGAATCCATGTTAGATCAAAAGTGTACATCCACACCATGGTACTACTTCAATTTCAAGTCATTCTGATTTTGCCTTCCAAAATAATGGCCTGTTGAAAATGCCAATAACTTACCTAACTTTCAGTGATTTCGGAATGCTCTAAAAAGGAAATTTTCTGTTTCCACAGAATAATTTCACTTTAAATCAACAGTATACAACCCCACAGAGATACGATGTTAAGATCAAGTCACTCTGATTTTGCCTTCCAAAATAAAAGTATTTTCAAATTGCCCGTAGACGACCTACTCGTTTAACGATTTCAAAATGCTCTTAAATTGAAAGATGCTGTTTCCACAGGATAATTCCACTTTAGATCAACAGTATCCAACCCGACAGTAAAACCATGTAAATTTCATGTTGGTCTGATTTCGCCTTTCAAATTAATGGCCCGTCGAATTTGTCCATATGTGATATACTCTTTCAATTATTTCAGAATGTTTTAAAAATGAAAATTGCTGTTTCAACACATATTGGGTTTTCATTTTGAAAAGTAAAATCAGACTCAATTGATTATGACAGAATTGAATCATAAAGATGATGTAAAAGGAAGCTGAAATTGCCACTAGGTTGTAATTGATAGTACGTTTATATTTTAAGTCTGTGGAAAGATGTCATTCTAAATAAAGAAATTACAAAACAGCTTGCAAACCAACCATGACATCTTTCCACAGACTTAAAATATAAACGTACTATCAATTACAACCTAGTGGCATTTTCAACAGGCCATTATTTTGGAAGGCAAAATCAGAATGACTTGAAATTGAAGTAGTACCATGGTGTGGATGTACACTTTTGATCTAACATGGATTCATCCTGTGGAAAGAGCAAGTTTCATTTTTAGAGCGTTCTGAATTCTTTAAAAGAGTAGGTCATATATCGGCAATTTGAAAAGTCTTTTATTTTGGAAGGCAAAATCAGAATGACTTGATATTAATATGGTATCACTGTGGGGCTGTATACTGTTGATCTGGAGTAGAATTATCCTGTGGAAACACGAAATTTCCATTTTAGAGCATTTTGAAATCACTGAAAGTTAGGTCAATTGTGGACAATTTGAAAAGGCTTTTACTTTGGAAGGCAAAATCAGAATGACTTGATATTGATATGGTATCACTGTGGGGCTGTATACTGTTGATCTAAAGTGGAATTACCCTGTGGAAACAGGAATTTGCCATTTTAGAGCATTTTGAAATTGTTCCAGGATCAAGTCAGATATGGGCAGTTTGAAAATGCTTTTATTTTTGAAAGCAAAATCAGAATGACTTGATATTGATATGGTAACATCGTGAGGTTGTATACTGTTGAACTAAAGTGAAATTATCCTGTGGAAACAGCAAAATTCTGTTTAAGAACATTTTGAAATCGTCAAAAAAGTAGGCCGTATATGCTCAATTTGAAAGGGCATTTATTTTGGAAGGCATAATCAGAACGACTTGATATTGATATGGTATCACTGTGGGGCTGTATACTGTTGATCTGGAGTGGAATTACCCTGTGGAAACAGGAAATTTCCATTTTAGAGCATTTTGAAATCACTGAAAGTTAGGTCAATTATGGACAATTTGAAAAGGCTTTTATTTTTGAGAGCAAAATCAGAATGACTTGATATTGATATGGTATCACTGTGGGGCTGTATACTGTTGATCTAAAGTGGAATTACCCTGTGGAAACAGGAATTTGCCATTTTAGAGCATTTTGAAATTGTTCCAGGAGCAACTCAGATATGGGCAGTTTGAAAATGCTTTTATTTTTTAAAGCAATATCAGAATGTCTTGATATTGATATGGTAACATCGTGAGGTTGTATACTGTTGATCTGGAGTGGAATTACCCTGTGGAAACAGGAAATTTCCATTTTAAAACATTTTGAAATCACTGAAAGTTAGGTCAATTATGGACAATTTAAAAAGGCTTTTATTTTGGAAGGCATAATCAGAATGACTTGATATTGATATGGTATCACTGTGGGGCTGTATACTGTTGATCTA
Source organism: Mchenga conophoros (assembly GCF_057382185.1). NCBI lineage: Eukaryota > Metazoa > Chordata > Actinopteri > Cichliformes > Cichlidae > Mchenga > Mchenga conophoros. Next base: position 31,788,543 of record NC_140544.1, on the reverse strand, counting down.
AGGTGGAATTACCCTGTGGAAACAAGAATTTTTCATTTTAGAGCATTTTGAATCGTTAGAAGATTAAGTCAATTATGGACAATTTCAAAGGGCCATTACTATGAAAGGCAAAATCAGACTGACTTGATATTGATATGGTATCACTGTAAAAAGACTGTGGTTGGAAAGTGTTGATATAAAGTTCAAATAGTATTTGGAAATACGACTTTTGCTTTTAAGAGCATTATTAAGTCATTGAAAGAGTAGTTCAAAAATGAAGATTCGCAGGGCTTTTACTTTGAAATCCAAAATAAGATGGCCTTGATAGTGACAGGGCACAATTAGGGTACAAGGCTGTGTCATATAGATCTAACATTAGAGTTTGTAAAAAAAAAAAAGCCTAAATTATATGTTATTATGTTCTTAACATATCTGTTAATTCACTCGAAGTTGGCTTTTATTTTGAAATCCGGTTTCCACATCCATTCCCGTAATACTTTGAATACACAGGGAAGGTAAAACAAACTGGAGGCTGGCTTGACTGCAAGTCTCGAATTGGAGGCTGGCTTGACACAAGTACTTGAGAGCCACGCTCCTCTACTTACAAGTTAGTGAGCGTGCAGACCAGCTACTACCGTCACCAGAAGAGCAGAGACCATCCCAGGGAAAGATGCCAGCTCAGATCATAAGCGGTAAAGAGGTTTCAGCGTAAGTATCAAACATTACCTTTACGAAAGCATAGGTAGCATGTGAATGTAATCAGCGTTGTGAAACATGTGACTGGCTAAAGAAGCTAACTAGCAAAGTTACAGTAACTTAACAGCTGGTGGTGTCTGATCTTACTCAAACGCTGTGCATCCTCTGAGGATTTTAAGTGCAATCTTATATATCTGAAGTAAGCAGTCTGACGCCGTGAAGTGATTTCATAACTTAGTATAATCAACAGTTTTACTGTTAAATCAGTCGCATCGGGCCGCAGAGACTGTTTACCGTGCATATGCGTTGACTCTAAATTCAGCGGAAATCTGAGTAATTCACTTTCTTAACTGGTTAGGTTTGGTCATTCATAACTTCTGAATGCATCATTGCAAATCCTGGGGTGTTATGTAAGAAGCTGTGGCGTTGTGCTCTGATCTTTGTCCTATTGGTTCACTGACCTAATTTGAAGAAGAAAAATACAGTCAGATATTCCAGGCAAACCCTTTTTTAAAATTATTATAATTTTTTTAAATCGAAAAACTTTGACCAGATCCAAGTAATGAGAATGAGTGGAAAAACGGCAAAAAGGCAAAATCTTTCTAACAGTAACACAAAAGACATCTAGCTGCATGTGCTTGTCACAAGATATAGCGGCCTGTATCTTGTTAAGACCGCCTCACAGTAGTTATTAGTCGATTATATTATGCAATACAAAGAGCCACAGAGCCGCTCTCCCCATGGGTCATCTTTATTCATTATCTCCAAAGTTCGACAGAAGCTGACATGCTTGACTGCACACGGTATGAATGACCTGTGTTTGTAGGAATATGAGCCCTGGTTGTTTAATGAGGAAAACTTGTACCAGTCACTGTTGAGATAAAGATCTGTTATGGTACAATACTCAGTGTTGTGATTGCCTTTTCTAATTACTGGAAAGATCCCCAGGGTCACTCTGCTGGTAGATAAATAAAAAGCAAACAAGGTCATATGCAAAATACTGTACCTAAGTAACATTTAATTACCCTGTTTTATATGCATATTGTATATAATTTGTGCTATATTTTTGGAAAACATTTTCTGCACACATTATTGCATCTTGAAAAAAAAAAGGGGGGGGGGGGGGTACATAAATCTTAAGGTTAAGGAGTTTCTCTTGAGACTAAGTTTAGTTGAACTGTGTCTCAAATCAGTGCCAAAATGTATTTCATCACCACTCCTGTTACAGCTCACATGATGCACATCTGTTACCTACTTTCTTTAGAACTTTGGGTTCTTTTCTTTGTTTCATTTGCATCCACAATATGTTAAACCAAACACTTTTGTGTGCAATCAGGATTTTGGGTTTAGACACAAAAGCAATGACCACAAAGTTCAGTTAACGCAATCACTGTTTTCTCGCTTGTCTTTGATTGGTTCAGCTGATTGTATTCAACCTTTATCTGTTCTGGCTTATCTCTTCTCTACGCAAAAAATAGTGCCCTGTTTTCTAGTCTCCAGAACATTAAATCAATAAAGATAAAATGAAGACAACAACTGAAGATAAGCACGCTTTTCTGAGTGATTGTCCAGAATGATAGTTTGAGTTTGGAAAATGACTCACAATGAGATCATCAGATGGCATTGATCTGGTGCATAAATTTAATAATAATCATTTAATAATAAATGTAATAATAAATTTAATTTAATAATAATTTAATAATAATCTGGTGATCTGGTGCATAAATTTGTCACTGTTTTAATTAAACGGTACAGATTGGGTCACATGATACTGCTAACTCTTTTTTTGTGTTATTGCACAAATTAAATTGGCTGTATTTTGTTTTCTCAGGCAGGTGAGGGAGCGTCTGAAGAAGGATGTCGAGCAGTTGAAACTTAAGAATCCCAACTTCAGGCCTGGTCTAGTGGTTTTACAGGTAAGTTTATGATGGAATTCTTTGTGGTTGGAGGCTAAAAGCCTTTTTCCCCTAAAAACATTTCTACCCATGCTTTCATTTGGCCTTTCGTTAGAGAGAGCACCTGGCAGGTAAGGGTCAGGGTATCTGTGTGCAGTGGCACAATGAGGATTCTGACATTTATGCTGGTGCTTTGTCTGTGTGACATAGTTCCTGTTCTGTCATAGAAATATGCAGGGGGATAAGCAGTATGTGTCTTTCAGGTTGGAGACCGCGATGATTCAAATCTGTACATCAGCATGAAGCTCAAAGCAGCAGCAGAGGTAAAGAAAATAATTTTTTGATACTGAAGGGATTTTTGCACCGCGTGTGTACACTGCATATTGTTTCAATGAGCCACAGCTCTATCCCTAAGCTGCATTTTTGTGTGCAGATTGGAATAAATGCAATGCATTTGAGACTTCCCGCGACCGCAACAGAGGAGGAGGTGAGTTAGAATCATTACTGGAGGCTTGTTTATTTAGTTGTCGGGTTGCACACACCTGCACAGCAACTCCAGGATTAGACTATTTATGGACACCTGGGGGAGTAGTTGTTCCTGCCATACTATTTCCTAGTGTTCCAATAGGAAGCATGCATAGGTCACATGGTTTCTTGAAGCAAAAACAAATTGTCGAAAGAATCGCATAAATTTTTTTTGTTGTGTTCACTAAAGTCTTTGAGTGCTTAAAACTCACAATAATTGACAGATTTTCAGCACAGAGACATATGGGTGAAATTTGAGCTTTCAGGCTTTTCTTGATTTAGCAATACAGGGGCTGTGCGGGAATGCAGTACATGACAAGCCTGAAAGCAATAAAGGGTTTTAAGGCTTCCTACCTGCTTTCAGATTCTTCACAGTATCACAGAGGTGAACAAGAACTCTTCTGTCCACGGCCTCATCGTTCAGCTGCCTTTAGATTCAGTCCATGAAATCGACACAGAGAAGGTCACGAACTCCGTGGCCCCAGAGAAGGACGTAGATGGGTAAGAACAGCAACACAGAAAAGTGTGATCATTTCAGAGTTACAGCAAGTACTTTTTTTAGTTTACAGAAACAAAATAACTGTTGTGCTCATAAACAGTAATTAAATTTGTCCAACAAGCAGATGCATTGTAATAAACTTAGATTTAAGCCTTTAAAAATACATTAAAGAGATTGGTTGTCCCACCATCATGAATACAGTGGCTGAGATGGTCAATGTGGTTCTGTCTAATCTCGTCTTACGTATGTGGTTATAGGCTACACACGAACTACACGAAAAGCGGAGATGTTCATGTGCCATGGAGGCAAATTTTTATTGTCTGTACCTTCAAACCCAAGATATGAAGTATCATACCTATTTTATATGATCTGCGAAGGGGTCCCCTCCACCCAACAAAACAGAAAGCTGCAAGACAAACCCTTTGGATAAAATGTCATCCTCTTCTTATTCACCTCACGCCTCATCTCCTGAACAGATGTCAGGCCTGTAAAACATGCAGAGGTTTATAAAATTCTTATTTATTCCCGATAGTGTTAGGAATACTTATTCTCAGCAGATTACACATGTGACACTCCTGTCTCCGGACAGTTGACAACGAGACAGCTAAGCAAAAACAGCTAAGCACAAACGAACATTATGCCAACTAAGGTAGGTTTGATTATCTTAAAAATTCCACTTTCCCTCTGGTAAACGGTGTGATTACGTTCTCACATCGTATGATAGTTTGAATGCAACAATGTTCAGTCTTCAGAGAAAGTTTCACTAACAGCAGCAGACAGCAGTGTTGCAACCCCAACAGCTCGCCTCACTGAGCCTTATTGACTTGTATCGAACTCCTTTCACAAAGTTTTACAGCCTCTTCTTGATTAAATAGCACATATTTAGAGCTGAGGGAAACCGCAAACTAACAACTCGCTGCAGAGGAAAAGTTTGTCCACAGTTGTTTGTCCTACAGTGGCCACCGTAGCTATAGTATACACTGTAGTATAGCAGTGATATTTTACACACTGTACCTTTAAAAAGCTTTCAGATTGATGGGTATCTTCAGGTTACAGTGATTTGTACATTCTTGTGTGTTTACAGACTGACCAGCATAAATGCGGGGAAGCTGTCCCGTGGGGATCTGGGCAACTGCCTCATCCCCTGCACGCCAAATGGCTGCATGGAGTTAATCAAACAGACGGGTAAACAAAATCTCTAATAACCCTGAAAAAACTGCAGTCAGTTACAATGATGTTACAATGTGTAAATATATCAAAAGTAACAACAATCTGTTTATGACGCTTCTCTACAGGCGTTTCTGTGGCAGGGAAGAGAGCGGTCGTGATTGGGCGCAGTAAGATTGTGGGCGCACCCATGCATGATTTGCTGCTGTGGAATCACGCCACCGTCACCACCTGCCACTCTAAAACCGTCGATCTTGCCGCAGAGGTAACACAGAGAAACACAAGTGTCATTAGGCTTTTTTGAGACACACAGAGGTATAAACAACAGCACAGTAGGCAGATAAAGAGCAGCTGTTTGAAGCAGCCGATTCTTAATACTGACGTTCTCATTTGATCTTAGCTGGCAAATGAAACTTTTTCACAACTTGTTATATGAGGAGCCTAATTAAATATTTTAGTCTGTTAACTGCCCCAATTATTCTAACTTAACAGTTTATGACATCATAGGAACTACAGATCTCTACTGCCTGCAGTATAAACACTAATTCACGTGTTCCCTTATTTATTCCTCTAGCATCATTGCTTAAAATCCAGTTTCTTCATTTATAAACATTCATCGTTTATCCCTCCCTGTTTCTGTCTAGGTGGGTAGAGCAGACATCCTGGTTGTTGGTATCGGAAAAGCAGAGATGGTAAAAGGAGAGTGGATCAAGAAAGGAGCAGTGGTCATTGACTGTGGCATCAACCACGTTATAGGTATTAATGCGGTCATGGTGCATTGTATTTCCTTTTGAGATAATCAGCAGATGCATGGGTCAACTGGAGTCTCTTTTTCAGATGAGACTAAATCCAGCGGAAAGCGTGTTGTGGGCGACGTCCATTTTCAATCAGCCAAAGAACAGGCCGGCTTCATCACCCCTGTGCCTGGTGGAGTGGGACCTATGACTGTGGCCATGCTGATGGCGGTAAGGCCCATTCGGACACCTGAGAGTTGATCAAGTTTAATTAAGAGTTTGATTTTTTTTTTTTCTCAAACTTTTCTTTCTTTTGTTTTCTTATCACGTTTACTTGTTTAGAACACCGTGCTGAGTGCAAAGCGCTTCCTGGAGAGCCATCAGGCAGGAAAGTGGAACATTTCTTACACCAGACTCAATCTCCGAAAGCCAGTGCCAAGGTTTGCCTCCTTATCATAATCATAACCATGCTGTTCATTAACTTGATGCAGAAGCCCAATCCTCGCTGTCTTGCTGAAGAAGCTAATTTTCTTTTTCCCTTTTGTTATCCCACAGTGACATAGTGATTTCTCGCTCCTGCGCAGCCAAGTCCATTGACAGTCTGGCCAGAGAAGTGGGATTGTTTTCTGATGAAGTAGAGCTCTATGGCAAGACTAAGGCAAAGGTCCAGCTGACTATCATCAAGCGCCTTCAGTCCCTGCCAGATGGAAAATATGTAGTGGTCACTGGGTATGTTAAATAAAAGTCTGCAGACTGTAGACAAAATCTTATTTCAAGATACAGAAGTTCTCAGTTTGTGGAAGTAGAAGTTATTCAAATTGGCAGACTGTTTACATCTGTAGTTCAAAAATCCCCAAGTTAACTAAAGCTATCAGCAGAATGTTAAGAGAGAAACACTTTCTTAACAGATTTTTTGGCTTGTTGTCCTAAAAATCACTTTAAGAGAGATCTGGGGTCCGTTCTTCGTGCCTCGCTTACTACATCCAAGATCAAATCATCGCGCCAACTCTGAGCTCGCTATTCCGGTTCTCCGAACACACCTGTTGTTGACGATTAGTACAGCTGGATGAAGTAATGTGAGATCACTGGGTGGCTTAACAGGGGCTACGCATCGAGAGTAGAAACATTGATCGGCAACCCTCTGATTGGTCGGCGAAAATGTCAAAGGAGAGCGCTCAGTATTTTTCGGCAGCAGAGCAAGAACTCTTGAGTGAGGGATTTCAGGAGTTTCAGAGTTTAATTAAAACGCAAGGGAACACTGCAAAGGCTGCAAAAGCAAGGAGAGAGGGCTGGCAGGAAGTTGCTGACAAATTAAACTCGTAAGTAATTTAATAATTATAATGGATTGGATTTATATAGCGCTTTTCAAGGCACCCAAAGCGCTTTACAACACCACTATTCATTCACTCTCACATTCACACACTGGTGGAGGCAGCTACAGTTGTAGCCACAGCTGCCCTGGGGCAGACTGACAGAAGCGAGGCTGCCATATCGCGCCATCGGCCCCTCTGGCCAACACCAGTAGGCGGCAGGGTAATCTATTGTATTATAGTACATTATATCCCCTTTCACATTAGAGCCACAACAGGACCCACTAGAACATGGGAACAAGTAAAAGTGGAATATAAGAATATTCTACAGAATGGTAATATTTATCACTTATATTGCTTTTAGTCTCTTGGAAAGAGACCCTGAAATAATCTGTTTGTTTATAACAGCAACCAAGAAAAGGGCAGAGCAACAAAAGACAGGTGGTGGTCCTGCACCCCCTCGTCAACAAGTTGGTTAAGTAAATAATACCCTCACGGGAAAATCGATATCTCTCTATGAGCACACTGTCGCGCTGAGCTAAAGGATCCTGTCTGTCCTGCAATATATGCTGGATTCTGAGGACTCTCCTTACCAATCTTGCACCTTCCGCAATGGGTGGCTCGCGTAAACGGACAGGACATGGCTGCGACAGACTTCCCAAATCCACCTTCGCTTTTATAGCCGTGGTCTCCCATCTTGATTACATGAAGTAATTTACTATTACTACTGTGAAATATGAATTACAGCTGAAATAATCAAATACATGAAATAGAATGTTAATAGTACATTTCCCTTTTTTAAGGAAATGACCTGTATGTATCTGTGTGACATCAATAAAAGGATCAAGTGCTGCATTATCTTTAGTTACACTGATAATATGTATTTATGGTAACACAGTGGTAAAATATCGCTGTTGCTTTCGTATAGATGAAGCGGACATACCTGAGAGGCTGCGATCTAATCCTGTTTACATAAAGTAAGCCTGCTCCCGAGCAGGTTTACGCTTACGGCTCCGTTGCTATGACAGCAAGTCCCGGATGAGCTTCGGAGAACCGAACGATCCAAGATCACGCGAAATGGTCAACAATCAAATCCAGCTAACTTACTTAGCGAGGTACGAAGAACAGGCCCCTGCTCAAGTTGAACTCAACTCAGGCTAGGTTTGATGTTTATGTAATACCATTTCATGCCACAAGATGGCGCAGTGAGGCAGTATGACCCTAATTTAACTACACATGTCAATTAAGACACCTTTGTATTTGCAATGGTGGTCTGCAGAATCCACTCATAAAACTCCCATCGTATGGTCATGAAAGTTTTTGTTATATTTTTGCAAATGTAAAAAAAAAAATCAACCAACCAACCAAAAAAACAACAACAAAAAAAAACAAAAAACGCTTAAAGTGACTGAGATGAAGCTATTTGTCAAAGAGAACACTATATTTTGCCTTTGAGGGCTTTGGGCAAACATGTTGACAAGATTTTGTGTTTGCAGCATTACTCCCACGCCTCTGGGTGAAGGTAAGAGCACCACAACCATCGGTCTGGCACAAGCCATGGGTGCTCACATGAAGCTCAATGTGTTTGCTTGTGTCCGACAGCCTTCTCAGGGACCCACATTCGGCATTAAAGGTGAGTTTCGAAAGAGTGTAAACTCAGGAGATGTTGCCCATGTTTACTACAGGGACATATTCATGTATGTTTTATTTATTTCTTTATCCTTTTGTTTGCAGGCGGTGCTGCAGGAGGTGGATATTCTCAAGTTATTCCAATGGAAGAGGTACAGCATCACTTTTCTGACACTGTGCTTTTTTTTCCTAAAAGTTCAAAGAAAGCAAAATATTTAATTGATTATTTTGATTTTTCAGTTTAATCTCCATCTCACCGGTGACATTCATGCCATCACAGCTGCCAATAACTTGGTGGCTGCTGCTGTCGATGCCCGCATATTCCATGAAGCAACACAATCTGATAAGGTGGGTTCTCATTTCTGTCATTGGTGTATAAAAAGTACACTTCCTCTAACTTATCTAATGAGTCACCACTATAATCCATCTCTGCCTGTGAATATCTAGGCTCTGTATAACCGTTTGGTGCCACTCAGTGGAGGAGAGAGGACGTTCTCCCCGATCCAGATCAACAGACTCAAAGTAAATGATCAAGTTGCAGCACGTGTAAGCTTTGATTTAGATGTGCACAGGTCACTTCTGACACCGAGGTTTTCTTCTTTGGTTTAGAAACTGGGAATACAGAAGACGGAGCCCTCTGCTCTCACTGAGGAGGAGATCAACCGCTTTGCCCGCCTGGACATCGACCCAAGCTCTGTTACCTGGCAGAGAGGTATGAACAGCACAGAGGTCTCCGCCTCAGCAGGTCTGCTGTGAGTGTATTGTGCGTCTTATACAAATACTTATGATGTCCTTCTGTTTCACTTCAGTGCTGGATACCAATGATCGATTCCTGAGGAAGATCACTATCGGCCAGTCGCCCACTGAAAAGGGATACACAAGAGAGGTAAAGTTGATTATTCTCTAAAGGTGGCAAATTTCTTTCATGGTATCATAAAGCATCATGAAATATACAGAAAGCAGTTGAACCTTTGAGGGAAAGTTGGTTTAATAAACTTAGTTTTAGTGCTGCTTTGCATGACTGGACTGTTGTGTCCTCCAGGCCCAGTTTGACATCACTGTGGCCAGCGAAATCATGGCGGTGCTCGCCCTCACCAGCAGCCTGGAGGATATGCGGCAGCGCCTGGCTAAGATGGTCGTAGCCACCAGTCGGAGGGGAGATCCCATCACCACCGAGGATCTGGTGAGTGTCGTAAACCCTCCGCTGTGACATGACGTCATGCAGCGTAAGTGCTGTGATAATGATATTCATGAAAGTGATGGATTTTTCTCTGTAGGGCGTGAGTGGCGCTCTGACTGTGCTGATGAAAGATGCCATCAAGCCAAACCTGATGCAGACGTTGGAGGTGGGTGAAACACGGTGCCCATGCTAATCCATGCAGCTCCTATGCAGCATGACCACGTTAAAAGCATTTCTGTGTAGTTCAGGTCGTTTGATATTGTTGTTTATCAAACTGCTGTTAGTTTTTTTTTTTTTACTTGCATTAATAGTTTTGTAATAATTCATGTGAGTAATTTGGATCCACAGGGGACTCCTGTGTTTGTTCATGCTGGCCCCTTTGCCAACATTGCCCACGGAAACTCATCAATCCTGGCTGATAAAATTGCTTTGAAGCTGGTTGGACCTGAGGGCTTTGTAGGTAAGCTGAATAGAATCAGTTTGAGCTTTTTTTTAACAGGGTTAGCTTATATTGTAGATGTTAATTGTAAAAGTCATGGAGTCCATGTAATGTCAGTGGATAATAGTAGTCAGTAGTCCTGATGGCTTGGGTTCTGATATACTTTCCTGCTTGTGTCACTTATGTGCAACAGTGACAGAAGCTGGCTTTGGTGCTGACATCGGCATGGAGAAGTTCTTCAACATCAAGTGCCGCTACTCGGGCCTGAGGCCTCATGTTGTGGTGTTGGTGGCGACCATCCGAGCTCTAAAGATGCATGGAGGAGGACCAACAGTAAGTTTCCTCCTGGCCCTGGTGCCACTCCTCAGTTCATTCACTCTGTGAGATGAGCTGTGTTAGCTCAATTCCCCCTTTATTGCGTTTGGCTGCTCCTCGTAAATAGAAGATTTTAGCAGAACATGGGTGGGTGTTCATTGCCAGAGTTATGCCCGAGAATACCAAGTGAGAGAGAGAGAGAGCCCCTCTCTTTGAGATCTTATAGAGCCAAGAGTTGAAATGGGGCATTTAGCACAGTGCGAATTGGGAGCTGTTGGCTAATAGACGATTACTTGTGCACAAAATGGGGAACGTTCAATATGAGAATCCACTACTGTAACAATGTGTGTATGATGAGATCAAGCCTTTAAACCCACTTTAAACAAATTTATTTTAAAAGAAAAAAAGCCCCACCAGAGCATTTTCACTTGTCTACAATTTTAAATGTTCACAATTTTCCATTTCCGGAAGACAATTTCAGCACAATTGTCCACAAAATTATGTTTAATCTTTAAATTAAGCATCTTAGTAATCATTAAGAATAAAACACATGGAGGATTACAATAGTCACTGCTGATTACAATTTGAGGATTTATTGAATTAACTAAAACATTTCACATTTCTCTTGTCTCTTTTGTTTAGGTCACTGCTGGGATGCCACTGCCTAAGGAATATGTGGAAGAGGTAATGGAAAAGAATGTGCCAAAACAGTGATAATATTCTTCTAAGGTGCTTTTGATAACATTGTTTATTTATTAGTTTGTGCAGAATGCTTGAGCCACGTCTGCCTACTTTGTTAATCACATTTGATGCAAGCTTTTCAACCTTTAAAGCTTTGCATAACCTTTTACTGAATGTGTTTGTGTACCTCTATGTAGAACTTTAATCTGCTGGAGAAGGGTTGCAACAACATGAGGAAGCAGATCGAAAATGCAAAGCACTTTGGTGTGCCTGTGGTGGTAGCAGTGAATGCTTTCAAGTAAGTGATGGATGGTAATTTAAAAAAAGAATAATAGAATAACATATATAAGAATGTGCACATATGTGAAAAGCATGTTTTTTTTTGTTCATTCATTTGTTGTGCAGGACAGACACGGAGGCTGAGCTGGACTTGGTGTGCACCTTGGCTAAATCTGCAGGAGCATTTGATGCTGTGCGATGCTCTCACTGGGCCGAGGGTGGCGCTGGTGCTGTGGCACTTGGCGAGGCCGTCCAGAAGGCCTCTAGCGCCCCCAGCAACTTCAAGTTCCTGTATGATTTGGATGTAAGGGCTCCGTACTTAATTTTCACCAGTCACTCTTTTAAACCAACACATGATCTGCTTATTTATGACTTAAAATATCTATCTTTGATTCCACTTTAGCTTCCTATTGCTGATAAGATTCGAATAATTGCTCAGAAGATCTATGGAGCAGATGATATTGAGCTTCTGCCTGAGGCCCAACACAAGGTGGCGCTCTACACCAAGCAGGTGAACATCCCTCAGCTGTTGTTTCCTGTCCTGTCAGGCCTGTTTGTTGGCGTCTGCTGTCAGTTGAGATCAATACAATTAAACAGAGCAGAGAGAATAAACCTTTGTAAAGATCCTTCTTTTTTGCCTCTCCTTCAGGGATTCGCGAATCTTCCAGTTTGCATGGCAAAGACCCACCTGTCACTGTCACATGAAGCAGAAAAGAAAGGTGTGCCCAAAGGATTCATCCTGCCAATCAGAGACATCAGAGCCAGTGTGGGCGCTGGCTTTCTGTTCCCGTTGGTTGGCACAGTAAGCTCTAATTCATTTCCCTTCTTTCTGCACCCCAAAAAGTTGATTCTGTTCATCTGGACGTTTTCAGTTGCTCCCTGTCCAGGATGTTACATCCTCATCATTGAAAGAGTGTCCACTGGCCTGCAGGTCTAAATAGACTGCAGAGTCCTGGTCTGACAAGTTAGCTCTTCTGTGTTGTGCCATCCTCTTAGCCAGAGGTTGTTTGGTTTCCCTGATGTATAAATCCTGGCAATCCTCCTGGCACAGTGTACACTACATTACTCTGTTTGTGCCGGGGTACCTGATCCTTGGGGTGGATTCATTTTTGGTGCAGCGTGTTTTGGCGTCTAAAAGCCGCAGAGGCACTGTGTTTAGAGAAAATGCATCTCAACTGTTCTGATACTCCTGACACGTAGGGTTTTTACTTAGGCAACAGTTGTCCTTCTCTTCTAGATCTGCTGGAGCTTTCTTTAGGTGCCTACCTAGCTTTGACAAATGTCCAGCTGGGATAACCAAATTTACTCCTGTGGAAATGACCTCACAACCCACTGTTCGTCAGTGGTGCTAGTTACAGTCATTATGCAAATGCATGGTTTATAAAGTTGGGGAAACCTGCAGTCAGGTCAGACTGAAGAAGTCACTTGGATGAGTGACGTAATTTTCTCTCCCACTATAAATGCCACATCCAGATGAACAGAATCAACTTTTTGGGATTTACTTACCCGGACGATTGAGCATGCATCAAGACTTCCTTCTGTAGTTTCATCCCATCTCTAACCGGATCTAGATGAAGCCTTTTCTACACCCACATGTTTTATTATTAGCTGCATCATGGAATAATTAACAAAATAATAATAACTAACAAAAACGCTGTTAGCCTCCTTGTGGAAATGGTAAGAAGAAAAAGCATTGAAAGCTCCACTGGGATTAATTTGACATAATTCAGCAGATTGAACCGAGATACTCAGATACCTATTTTGAAAAGCGGGATCTACCATCCCTTGCATTTCAAGTAGAAAATGTTTGTGTGTGTTTGCAACATGCGTGCATTCAGTGTTATAGTAAACCGGTGCAACCTGTATTCCTGCTGCATACAGTTCATTTATACAGATAGTTTCTCACAGTTTTTTTTTCCTATGAAGCTACTGTGAAGTAGGAAACCCTTCTCAAAAAGTAATAAGAAAATGCAATTTTATGCAGATTTCAAAAACCCTTTGGTTCTGAAAAAAAGAAGTGCAATATCAGCACAAAATAATGTTTATATTCAATAACTAAAAAAAGTTGTAAAATGGACCCTTTTATACTTAAAGCTTTATATAAATAGACATCCAGAGTGGAAAGCAGTGCAAATAAATGCAAACACGGCTTCATGACACTCATCTTTTGTCAAGATGGATGTCAGTGTAAGCTGTTTTTATCACATTTAAGCTGAGACTGAATTCTGTGTAATTTATATAAAACACTTAACACAAGTATAAAAAAAGGTGGTTTTTTTGTGTTTTTTTTTAGTTCATTTCTTTTGAACCACGGATCTGTTTAGCGTGCAACACAGTTTTCTTTTTCCAAAGTTAAACTTGAGTCTATCCATTGTACAGTCAGATTGAAAGCGCATAGACGTCCGAGCTCCGTATACCGGTTGTTAACCTTAATGTAGGGATGCTTTACAAACATTCAGAGATGAACTTACACACTTAATTCACTTCTCTGGGATAGCTTGCTCGGAGATGAAATGCTGGTTTGGCAGCATGCAGCGAGGCTCCTGATGCTTTCAGTGTAAAGTAACTCCAGACCGCCGACAGGTCTCGCACGCAACAGCCGCTCTATCACGTGACGCATACTGCTTCGACTTGTTAAGGTCACTACCTGGGTTGCGCCATGTAGCAAGTTTTGCAAGGTGCTTTTGTGATAATTAATGGATCGGGTTACATTTTCTATTTCCCCCCGATATCCGATCCAGTAATCTTAAGTCCGGATCGGACTGATACCGATACCGTATATCAGATTGGTCCATCCCTTGTTTTTTCCACCAAATATTCTCACCCAGAGGCTTTTATTAGGAAGTAACAATATGATTAATAAAAAAATACAACAAAAAATGTGAACTGCGAACAATATAAACACCTTTGTTTGGTAACTGACTTCAATCGTTTAACCAGGTCATCATTGATCACACTGCTCGACAAAAAAATGTTTTGTTTATTACTGGGACATTCAGAGAAGCTCTTAGTCTAGTTTCTTACTCTGACTTCAGATCTGCAATCGTATTCAAACTTATGTCACTGACGTTTCTAGCCAGTCAATCTAGTTATCCTTGGATACTTGGAACATCATAACTAAAAAGAAAATGGGGCATGCTACACTAACATTGTTTTCAGATTTGGAGTTGGCAATTAAAAGTTGTTGAAGGGCAGGTTTAAAAAAAAAAAAAAAATCAATAAAACTAAAGCTCCATTCTTTCTCTTTTGGTTGATCCTAGATGCCCACCATCCCTGGCCTCCCCACTCGGCCTTGTTTCTATGACATCGACCTGGACCCCGAGACCGAACAGGTCAATGGACTCTTCTGAGAGAAAAAAAACAGGTCCTCTCACCCTTTGATGGTACGAAACATAGTTAAGACATAAAGCCATGCAGCAGAGTGCATCATCAGCAGATCATAACTGTTTCATTCTTAATGTGTAGACATTAACCCATCAGTCCTCTGAGCGCCAAAGAAATGTGAAGAAGAACCAACTGGAAGCACCTCAAACTCGTCTGCTGTTTTTGTTGTTTCTCATATTAACACTGATGTCTGTAAAGCTGCTGATGATAGATCAGGACAGTCTTTCTCCCTGCTATCAGGCACGTGTTGTTCCGTTATATTGGTGACTGAACATGCACATTTCACATCTCAGATTGCCCAGACTGTATTTACTAACTACTTGTGTATATTTTGTGAGCACCACACCAGAGGCATTTCCTTCAGTTCAGTCTTTAACAAGCTGTGCCCTTCGGATAAAGGTTTTATTACATAAGTAAGTCTTAACAAGAAATGCTGCCCTAAAACAAAATTATAATTTGTTTAATCCCATCTAATTGCATTTATAATGTCTCCTTTCTCTGTCTTTGTTTTAATTAACACTCGGTAACATTTTTTGAAAAGTCGCCATCATTGCTGTGAAGCTCACTGGCCATGTCATTGTAAAAGCAGTGATTTCCTCATATCTGTGAAATAAAGGCTTTTAAAACAAAGCTGCATGTTCATTTTTTTTTCCCAGAGTTTAGTTATTTTCTGCCTTAAACACGCAGATCCTGAGGAGCATAGTGTACAGAAGTTGCCAACTTTCTGCAGAGTCAATTGTTACAGACCTCTAAACTTCATGTAGCCTAAAGATTAGTGCAGCAACAGTGTGTAGAGAGCTTCATGGAATGGGTTTCCATGGCCAAGCGGCTGCATTCAAGTACAAAGCAAAGCAGTCATTATCATCATCAGAATTTTATGCTCCCAACTTTGTGGGAACAGTTTGTAAAACCAAAAACAGCAAAGCTATCAGAACCAACCCAAATCATGAGCCCTCCACCACCGTGCTGATATGCTGTATTTGGTTTCTGCCAACAACAAGTTTTCCATTATGACCAAACTTTCTTGTCTTTCTTAAGGACATTATTGCAACACTCCTGTGCCTTGTTAAGGTACATCTTTGCAAAGTGCTGCCATGATTTTTAATTTTTTTTAATAGAATAGACATTCTCCAGGCTACCCTTCCAAATAACCAGTACGTACTGTTATGGCCATATGAGGCCTGCAGATTTGAGATGTCGCTCTTAGGTTCCCTGAGTCTGACGTTGGGCTGAATTTGTTAGTAGATCCACTCCTGGGAACATTGTAGCACTGAGCTAACACACACCTGCATTCTCTAGATCAGCAAACTGCAAAAACGTCTGCCTTTATAGAGTATTATCATAGTTACAGATAATCACTTAATCAGTTCAATTAGCAGCTCTTGGCTACTACTCCCCCTCTTTATTCCTAGGGAAGCAGTAAGGGTGCACTTAACATTTTAAAGGACTGCACAGAACACTGTGAAAACTTTGTATTTCTTCAATATTCCAGTTTAAAGTCATGTAAATGAATTGGAGGTAAAGTCAGTATTCCAGGAGGATATTGGAGGAATTTGTAAGACTGCAGAGGAACATGTTGTAGCTAATAACAGCAAAACCCATGCCAAGTGATAGGTTTGTAGCTTGAACCTACAAACCTATCGTCGCTGGAACGTTGAAGACAATATAATTACACAGCAAAAGCATTGAACACCAAGTAGGCAAAGTTCTTCTTGTTACTCATGCATGAGGGAGACCTGCCTGGAGCCAAGTGTCGTTCCACCACTTGACCTCCGTCAGACTCTCAGCCAGGTTCCCCATAACACTCCTTTTATTGTGCCTACATGAATATGCATAGGGTCATTAACATATGATGTCTACATACACACAAAGAGTACTGTGTGTGTGTGTGTGTGGGGGGGGGGGGTCCTGCTGATCAAAGGGTCATATAACATGAAAGCACAAAAGCAAACATCCTTGGTCAGGAAGAGGGTAGTCTCCCCCTCACCCTAGATGGTTCACCCTAGATAACACGGTGAGGAAGTCCTGCAGTTCATCTAAACAAAGAGCACTTAGACTAGAACAGACGTAGCTACGTTAATCCTACCGTAAGACAATAAGACAAGGTACGACCTCTCTCGTGCTCCCAGAGTGCTCTCTAATGCACACAAAGCTTGCAGACTATCAAGGATCAAACCTCTACCAATCTGCAACTAATTATAAAACTCTAAGCATACATAAGTAAATATTTCTAAGCATAAATGACAATCAACAATACAAAACCTAACACCAAGAAAGTGTGGTAAGAGACTGCTAAGAGATTAGGAATAAAGAGCAAAAAAACAAGTGAAGATATTAATCAACCCTAGATATAAAAAAACGAGGATCTTAAGAGAATTTATTTGGATGATGTCAGATAATCTCATTCCCCGGAGAACTACTGCCATGCTAAGAATAGCACAATGAGTAAGAAAATGTCAACTATTATACACAAACAATGAAGCATAGTAGAGGGAACTGCGTCATTCAACATGTGACTCATTGCAGTGCTGCAGATAATAACACAGCCATGAATGGGAAGCAAAATTTTATTTCACGCAGGAGACATTGTTGCTAACGATGTCGCTGTTCTGGATAATTGATTCATAGATGTCTCTAATGGAGGTTTTTGAGCACAAATGGTAGACGATAAAAATGGACGAACACAGCTTTGTGCTGTCAACAATTCACAGTGATGTTTCTTGCAGCAACTCTTTGATGCACTTTCCACAAGGATTGACAGGTTTTGCAATACTGTGGAGGTAATCAGGGAACCACACTGTGAGTAAAAGAGCAGCACACAACCGTTGCAATCATTCACTTCCAGAATGCTTAGTAAAATATTGCCTCTTATGATGTTTTTCTTTCTTTTTTAAATTTTACTTTCAGGACACTTTGGGACAGATTAAAATGATCAGTTCTAGCACTTGGGCCACATTTTGTCCATAATTCTTTAAAGCAATGCTAAGACCTAAAAACCAAAACCAAATGGGCTGCTGCAGTAGGTTTGACATGTTGCGCATTCAGAGAGGCTCTTCTGTAAACAGTGCTTCAGTTGAAACGAGTGTCTTCTGATTTGCTGTTGTCTTGAAGCTTGAAGAAGTCATTTTCAACTTTTGATCACTCCTTATTTATTCTGTATTTGGACTATTCTCTGGCACACATTGTGTAACACTCTGTGTCACATTCAAAATCACTTAAATCACATCTTGATCCTCAGCTTAAACGTAAGCACTTCATTGGAGCAAGTTTAAATGCCTCGATGCATATAGTTGCTGCGATGTGAAAAGCAGTTAAACGTGTGTACCTGTGATGTTTGTGTTGTGGAAAAACAAAATGCCTTATTACTGGTTGTTTGTTGAAATATTTCTTGGCCAGGAAACATGAAATTTCACTATTAGATCATGTTAATGACTAAAATATGAAACTTTTAAATCAGATCAGGAACCACTGAAGACACCCATGCAAATTAAAGTGGTACTCTAGTGGCATACATAACCTTATAGAGCACCATTATTTATATTAGACTTACACACATTTTTAGTGCCTGGCTAACCTAAAATGTGTCCACACACGAGAAGATTACCATGAAGATAGAACACGTTCAAGTGCAAATGACTTGATATGATTATTGCCATTTTTAGTTTTTGTTTTTGAGAATGACTAATTGTTATCAAAGCCCATTGATTTATCAGCAAACATTATTGAATTTCAGAAAGGATCCAACAGTTGTAATTGTAATACTCATGTGAATAAACAAGACAGTCTTCTTTCTGTATTAGTTTATTAGAGATATATCTGTCATTTTGCAGTCATCAGATAATGCTGATTCAGTGAATTCTTCATAATTTATTTAGGAACTTGTCCGCCTCCTCTTCCTTGTCCGCCTCCTCTTCCTTGTCCGCCTCCTCTTCCTTGTCCGCCTCCTCTTCCTTGTCCGCCTCCTCTTCCTTGTCCGCCTCCTCTTCCACCTCCATGTCCATGTTCACCTCCTTTTCCATGCTTTCCCCCTTTCCCCTGTAAACAACCGTTAGAAAATTAAGTGATTAAAAACGTATTGTAACTCAGATGGCAGCAAACTTTCAATTCCAAAAGGCTTCTGAAGTTGTACCTTTCCTTTTCCTTCTCCCTGTAAGTGATAAAGACAAATAAACTCATGAATGCTACAATATTACAGAATCAACAGAGCAAAACAACAGAAAGCACATGTGAAACTTCTCTTACTCCTGATCCTTCTCCCTCTGATCCTGATCCTGATCCTTCCTTCTCATGAGGACATTTCTCTTCCTTCTTCTGACAGGAGAAAATTGCTTTATAAGTACATGTTTATAATGCTGTTTGTCCCAGGTGTAGAACAATCAAATGAAATAAAAGTACTTACTTCAGCTGCAGCTATAGTTGGAAACAAAAAACAAAGTAAAAAAAAAAATTAGATAAAGAGAAACCAAGCTTGATATGTGACTTTGCAAAAGAACAGGATAGATGACTGCGATCATAAGGCCACAACCAAAATTGAAAGCAGCTTTCAATAACAGAATTTAACAGAAAGGCAACTGCACAAATGGCACAAACAACACATGATATTTTCAGCTTAATCAGAGACTCACGGTCACTCATTTTGTCTTTTTAACAAGCGTTGTAGAAATTCTTTTTCTAAAAGAAATACAAAAGTTGAGAAAAATGAAACACTCTTAAACGTTCTGTGTAATCATTACAAGGAGTCAACAGTAAATGCAATAAGTGCTGCGTACCTGATAAAGAAGGCAAAAACGTTTGTGTCTGTTGTCTGCTTTGATGCCTGTATTTAAAGGGAGAAGCATGAAGGATGAGGGTGTGTTTATGAGGCACCCACACCTGCTACTAATAGATGCAGGACAGGTAAAAAGGTAACTGGCAGTTCCACCTTAAAACATGCCTTACATGCTTGAGGGCAGGGCTGTAACGGCATGGTTGTATGAAAGGAAACTGGTCGAACGTCAGCATTATGGGACAGCCTTTGTTCTGCTGCGAAGTGCTAAAGACTCTCCATTCACAACAATTTTCAACAATTTTCTGCAATGTGTGCTGCAGAGAAAACACAATTATATATCTGTTTAAACCAAATGAGAAGAATCTGGGGAAGCTTTAATGCCACTGACTGCTATTACAAAGACGATTAAAACAATAATTATAATATTTGAATGTGTGACTCTTAAAGTGCACTCTGCAAGTAGCAGTAATTCTACAGGATGGGCCATTTCTATGGATACAGCGTAATAACATGGGAATGGTTGGTGATATTAAAGTCCTGTTTGTGGCACATTAGTATATGTGAGGGGGCAAACTCCTCAAGATGGGTGGTGACCATGGTGGCCATTTAGCAGTCGGCCATCTTGGATACAACTTTTGTTTTTTCAATAGGAAGAGGGCCATGTGACACATCAAACTTATTGGTAATGTCACAAGAAAAACAATGGTGTGCTTGGTTTCAACGTAAAGACAAAACACAAATGTGTGATGCTAATTATGAGGTATTAGACTTAAAGATAAAAATAAATCCCAACAACTCCTAGCCTGAGATCTATGTCCCCACCCTCACCTATGAGGTGTTCTGGGCATGTCCACCCTGGAGGAAACCCCGGAGCACACCAGTACATGCTGGAGAGATATCTCTCAGCATGCCTGGGAAGGGCTTGAATGGATTGGGAGGACTGGGCTTCTCTGCTTAGGCTACTGCCTAATGGATGGATTCATGGTGTATGGATGTTTTTTTCTTTCTATTTTTGCAGCTTAAGCTTGGTTGGCTTGTTTCACTTGCATCGAGAGCTCCTTCAACCGCATCCAAATAAAAGCAACAACACCTAATATAAATTCGAGGCATTTTATCTGCTTAATTAATAATTACATGCAGTAATCAAAGAATTGCCCAACCTGCCAGTGAAACAGCCCTTGAGTAAATTGTTTGATTGGGTCCTTTAAAAAGAGGGTGGCACATGTTATGGAGCTGACAACTTAAATCAAAGTTGAGAGTCTACACATTATGTGTATGTCCATTTTGTAACTATAATTGGAATATGTTTCAATAATGAGGTACTTGTGTCAGTGTCCAAATTACTATGGACCACACTGTATATTGGCACTATAATTCTTCTCTTTTTATGCATATTTAGGGTCTGCAGAGGTAAGTGGAGCTCTGAGAGAACAGAGATATCCGCATCTCTCAGCTTTTATGTCCTGTCATACCAGTTTTTTAGCTTCCACTGTCAGTTAAGACCATAATAATAAGACAACAATCCTGTTTTTGTCTGACAAACATGTCAAACCACTCATGGGCTTGACATGGCAAGGGCAATTTTGTTCTCTCATGAAGAACACAACACAGGGTGTGCTGACTGATTTCATCCTGCCAATCAAACTCAGACATAAAAACAGTGTGAGTGCAAACTTGGCATGATACACTCACATTCAAGCCGTTCCTCTCTGCATTCATGTCTTAAAGACGTTAGGGTGTGGCGGCGTCTTCATTAATCCCATGCGGACGTACACCTATCTGGAACAACCCTGACATTAGGGATGGGTATCGTTTAGGTTTTATCCGATACCGGTGCCAAATCGGTACTTTTGAAACGGTGCCGGTGCTTAAACGGTGTTCGAACCGGTGCTTAAAGAATGGAGAACACAAACTTTGTACAAAAACCTCTCATGTTCAGCTGGTTTTTTTTGTAAAAAGATAACAATGTTAGCCTTTTCTGCAGCTATGTGGCATATATGGTATCACTCTTGGCTGGAAGCAGTGCTTAAACAATGGAAAAAACACAAACTTTGTCCTAAACCTCTCATGTTTAACTGTTTCCCACTTTTTCTTTGGTCATTTTAGCCTTTTTGGCCAGGGTGAAGGGAGTATCTGCCATCAAACAAGAAGACAGCCGCATGTAGCTATGATGATGTTTGCTAGTTCACCTTACATGCATTAATGTAATAACGTGGTTAGCCTACTCAACGTAAATTACACACGAACAACATTAAGCTACTCACGCAGAGAAGAACGGCTGCTGCTGCATCATCATCATTTCTGCTACACTGGCAGGGCTAGGGGCCAGGACTCTCCTCTTCGTGTTTTTGGGGGATGTTGCTCCGGGTCCGATAACTGGCAACCCACCCGACGTGCTCGGTGTGAGGTCTCGCAGCAAGCTATCAAATACCGCGCATTTCTCGGCTTTTAAAAAAAACGCTATGCGTCGCCAGCTGTTTAATCGGATTCTTGGTGTTACCTCCTTTGACAGTATCACAGTATCAGCTTAAAGCACTTGTTGCTGCTGAGTTTGCATCTTTTGCTGTGAAGTACAGCCAGACTTTTGACCGCTTAGCCTTGGACATTTTTAATCTGTAGCTCTGCTCTAACAGAACGTACGTACCTGGCCCCGCCTACTATCCTCGGAAACGTAAAATGATTGGCTAGAAGTGTATCACAGCTCAGGAAAAAAAAGCACCGAAATAAAGCACCGAAATGTGCGCTGCTTTTCGGTCTGGTTACTACCGTTTATGTCAGAACCGGTGCCATCATGGCACCGGACACCGGTACCCATCCCTACCTGACATATTACAAAACAATAATATGATAAACTTTTCAGATTGGAGTGGTAAAGGAATCAAATATTTAGAACATATACTAGAAGGAACAGAATTTATTTCATTTGACGGACTAGTTACACAATATGGGATCAACGAGAAAAGATTTTTAGAATATCAACAAATTAAATCCATAGTAAAAAAGAAATTTAAACCGGGTCAAGTTGAACTACAAACACCATCAAGTATGGTTCAATTTCTTACTCTTAAAACCCCCAAATTACTATCCAAAATATACAGAATGCTTTCTAAAACAGATGAATCAATATCCCTTCCTATTGCAAAATGGGAAGCGGATTTATCAGTTAACTTAGACCTAAACTTCTGGTCTCAGATTTGCTTAAAAACCTTTCATCTAATTAGAAATCCCAGTCTTCAATTAATTCAATACAAAATACTACATAGAGTGCACTATACAGGTCATCTGATGTTCAAGATGGGCTTTACGTCTACCAACAACTGCTCACACTGCCAAACCAATTCACCGGACAATTATATCCACGCTCTTTGGTTCTGTCCACCAGTTCAGAAGTTTTGGCGCGAGATATGTGAAGACTTATCGAAGTGTCTGAAATGTAACATTCCAACTTCCCCCTTAGTGTGTTTGTTGGGCAGCTTAGATAATGTCACTTCAGAAAAGAATATCGCCCATATGGTTTTCACTGCCCTATGCATAGCCAAGAAAACAGTCCTCATGAACTGGAAAAATAAAAATAATCTTAATTCTAACCAATATAGAAATTATCTATTAGATTACATTAGTCTTGATACAGCCTCTGCCACCACATCAGATCAATTGCTCTGGGCTCCTTTGATCAGCTCCATCACCTAGTGGGGGTGGGGGGTCATAGTTTGGTTCCGCCTTCACTGTTGTGATTGGTGTGGGGGTAGGGACAGGCTTAGGGCGTCGGGGGGTTCCCCGGAGGCATCTTCCTTGGGGGGCTCAACCCGGGGTAGCGGTCATGTCCGGTTGGGGGCTCTTTTGGCTCTCGGGTGACTGTTTCCTCGTAGCTGCGTGCAGCGGGGCTAGGGGAGGGTCTGTGCTGACGGACGTGGGTTACTGACCTGGTAGCCTGGCTGCCCCTGGGTGGGTCCGGGATGGGCGTGAGGTTCTGGGGGCGCTCCGTCTCTGGGCTGGGGCCCTGGCCAGGCCTCGGGGCCTTGGGTCCTGGTTGGTGTGTTGCCGGGGTTGTGGGCGGGTGGGTGTATGGGGGCCCAGCCCTGGAGCAGGGTGCCGCCAGTGCATCGAGCCACCTGGGGGGCTCTTCAACTGGTGGGGGAGATTGTCACATCTTGCAGGAGCTTTCCTCTCCTCAGGGGCTCTCTCTGCAGGAGGGGGAGATACAGGAGAGGTGGAGGAAGATCTCAGCCTGGGCGTCTATTGTCTCATGTAGTCTGGAAGATGAGTGGATGGGGGGGTGGGTGCAGTTTTCTCTGTGGTGGGGTTGGGTGGACTGTCCCAGGCTCTGTGGGGCCGGGGGGCGCTGCTGCACTGGGCCCCGGTCTGGATGGGCCTGGGCCCCCTTTCCCTGGCGGGTCGCGGAGTATGGGGGTGCCTACTGGGGTCAGCGGGGGAGCTGGCCCCAGGGAGGGGTCACTTGCCCCTCCCTTCCTTCCCTCCCCATCTCCAGCTGCCTCCCTCTTCCTGCTCCACCACAACCACCCACACATGCAGGGCCTTGGAGTAGGGGTATGTCACCAGGGTGCAGGGGAAGCCCCCCCCCCCCCTCTGTCCCCTTCTGGCTGCCTCTGCCTCAATTTTATCCCACAACTTAGACATTCACATTACTCACACTCTCATTACACATACATATAGGATCTTGGGGGTGGGCACGATACACGGACTCCAAAGTACCATCAGGGTGTACACCTCACCCCTGGTGTCGTTGCCCACCTCTCAATTTTAAATACACGTAGACATTGAGGGCTAGCAGGAGGGACCATGCGCTTACCTGCTGCTCTCTGGCAGGTAGCTCCATGCCCTCCTGGGTTTTAAATGCACCTTAGAACACACATGCATCAACACTACAATGAGCGGGTGGAGGGAGGTTTGGAGTCTTCTCTCACCCCCATTTTCTGCGGCTGGTCTGGAAAATGGGGCCTCCCTGCTGCTGCCGAGTCGGGGCGGTCTGCCTCTCCCCAACCCAGGGAAAAGGGTAACACCACCTGGGTCTGGGTGCAGTCCCCCCCCCCAGCAGTCCCCCAGCAGGGGGACTGGGTGTTCAAAGTTAAATTGGGCACATAGAACCAGGCTGAATAATAACATCCTGCATTCATCAAGAATCTTATATGGAATTGCATCGTACTATATTACTGTCATCAGGTGGGGAAAATGTTGAGGGGCTGCTGCTGCTCAGATTGTAGGGTAGTCACATTTATACCTTCTCCAGAATACTGTATGTACTGTGGCCACAAGTTTGTATCTATCGTGGTGGGGATCCAGAATCCTTCACTTATTATTTATTCCTAGTGCTATAATAATAAAGTAATAAGAACAAAACAATAAAGTAATAAATAATAAATACAAAGTTAATAAAAGGACAGAGAATGTTTTGTTGCGTTGTTGTACAGTGCACACACAGCACGCTCATTTGTTTTAGTTCGTCGCTCTTTGCAAACATGTTCCTGGCTCGTAACCAGCCTGCTCTGCCGTCAAGGGTGAGCATTGGTTAATGGTCATCCTGTGACTGATGCAAGCCAAATCATTTCATTTAGCCAAGTGTTATGTGCCAAGAGATGTGGCTTTGCTTTTGGTGTTCTTTTTATCTTTCAGGTGTCAAGCCTCCACCTGTTGGCCAGTTCGAAGTTGATTGGCATGTGTTTATTGGCTGGTCTGGGCACAGTTGGCCAATCACTCTCCGAGGATTACTACAAATGAGCAGCTCCCTGGCCAGCTGGTGGCTGCTGGCTTCTGCTTTATGACAAACATTTGCGAACAGGCTTCTTTGTATTGTGTGTGGTGGGAGGCTGGACAGGTAAGCTGGGGTACCCTATACACTGGTTGCAGGTTTTAATCTGTTAGTCACACTAGGTTATGCGGTTGATGCCACTCTTGTATGTTTTCACTGACCTTTTGTCGAGTAGCTAGGTAGGCCTTTTGTTTTGCATTTTTTGTTTGAGTTAGGCCCTGGAAGCTATCGACCTCTTTTTGTTTTATTAATTTCTTTGATTTGGATCAACCGCCCAGTCCTCCTCCCCCACCTCTTTTCTGTTAAGTTTGACTATCAAGGCAAGCAACCAATAAATCCGGCCTGATTCTTAACTGTTCTGTGGTCTTCCTCCTTCATTGATTGTGGTTGTCCAGTGTTGCTGTCTCCTTCCTACCTTTGCCTCCACCATGGTGGGGGGGGGCGTAACACAAATGAAAGGATACGAAATTTGAAGAGACCAGCACTGAGTGTTTTTATGTTGTGAAGTTTTTTTTTATTTTATTTTGTAAAAGATAGGAGGTAAATCCAGGTGAGTCAGATTCCTTTTGTTTGGCTTTCAATGAGACAAAGTTATTGTGTTGCCATTCTCTTATAACTCCCAGTTAACATAAATGGTCACCAAAAAAATAACAATAGGTACAAAGACATCATACCTTTTTTAGAAGCAGCTGACAGCCACCTTCTTGAAATGCTTTGAGACGCACTGTAAACATTAACATGTTGCTAGTCTGTAAAGAATTCTTAAGATATGAGCAATAAATGATCGAAACTGTGAATGTGTTTGAATGGCCTTTGGACTCGGAGGAGGAAACTGGTCCTCTTCTTTCCTGCACAACATCTTCCAACCACTTCTTTTGCGTTTGATTTTGTGGTCATTGTCATGGTCCTGGGTCGGTGACCCAGCGCTTTTAGTTTGTTATCATTTTCTAGATGATTGTTTAAGTTCTGTGTTATATTCGGTCTGCGTCTGTATCTGTCTGTCTATGGTGTCACCCCATCTGTTTGTGAATCTGTCTGTTTAGTTCAATGTCTTGTCTGGTTCCATGTGTCTGAGTTTCCTGTTTTATTGTGAAGGTCCGTGTCGTATGTGAGTGTGATCAGGTTACGTTTCCCCTGTCCCGTCAGCCCAGATTCCTCCCAGCTGTGTTGCCCTCCTGTCTCTCATCCCCTGATTACTGGTGTGTGTATTTAAGCCCTGTATGTTCTCCTGCCTGTTGCCGGTTCGTCTGTATTACTCAGTGTCAGTCTGTGTATCCACCGTGTCTTCTCCCTGCTGTTCATCGTCATCCTCCTCTGCTCGTTTTCATTCAGGTTTGTGCTCTGTAGTTTAGTTGTTTCCCAGTTTAGTTTAGTTCGAGCCCCGTTTGCTGTTTGTCCACATTCTTTTTGTGTTCAATAAATCACCTTCACTTCTCTACGACTGCCTGCGATTGGATCCTCATTTATTCCACACGGCTCGCCTCGGCAGCCGTGACAGTAATTTTCTTTTCTGACATTGGACGGCATTCAAGGAGGGAAACCAGGCTTTTTGTGACTGTAGCTTCCCTTTTTACTTTTTGCCATCCCTTGTTTGATGTTAATGCTGTTTTTATGTTTTTATGGTTTTTTTTTTTTTTTTTTTTTTTTTATATAGTTTGTAAATAAATAATCCAAATTCTTGAGTCTTACTGTATTTTAGAATGCTTTTCTGAGGGTTGTAGTCACATACACATGAATTTTACTTGGATATTACTAGAATATATTACTATAATAAATTTACAGTTACTGTCAAATTTTCACACAGTCATGGTCATTTTAAGGTTGTAATGATTGACTGCAACAATGAAATGACTGTAAATAGTAAATAGTCATTGTGTGACTGTAATATTTAGTCAGTTAAATCTTTTAATAAGTTAAATCTTGCTTCTGAAGGTTCGACAATGCCTTTTAACTTGGTCAAGGCTTGTTAACATCTTGTTAGTGATTATCAAAAGCACTTAATTAAGAATAAGATAGTCAAAGGAGCTCAGTGACGATTTGAGAAGAACTGCTGCTTTACACAAATTGGGACTCTTGGAGCCATTTCTAAACAACTACATATTCCAAAATAATCAGTTCAAACATGCTGGAACTGGTGTGTGTGTGTGTGTGTGTGTGTGTGTGTGGGGGGGGGAGAAGAGTGAGCTCACAGAGAGAAAGCAACAGTTCCTGTCTGGTATTTACAATAATTATACACAACTTGGTGCACACCTTTTATCTGTATGCATCCATACAAAACTAGATCTGATGTCTTGCATCGTGCAAGCTGGCTGGCTGGTGTGTTACGAGACAAAAGAATGTCACCTGATATGTTTCATGATAGGTGAGAAAGAGTTTTGCAGGTTGCAGCCAAAACTTTTACAGATTTAAATGAGTTATTTATTTTCTGGGACATAGCTGCATCTGATACTTTGTTAAAAAAATCAATCTCATAGCTTTTCAATGCCATACAGAAACACATCAGAGCTGCGTACTTAAACGGAGTGAAGTTCGACTCATGCTACGTCTTGGTATGTCTGCTCGATGTGAACAGGCACAAACTTGAATCACTTACATCAGCTCTAAAGGTGCAGTCTTTAAAGTATTGTTTAAAACAATAAATGAATGTCTGTAAAAAAAATTGTGTAAATGTCTGTAAATCGATCGTGGCTCAAGAGTTGGGAGTTTGCCTTGTAATCGGAAGGTTGCCGGTTCGAGCCCCGGCTCGGACAGTCTCGGTCGTTGTGTCCTTGGGCAAGACACTTCACCCGTTGCCTACTGGTGGTGGTCAGAGGGCCCGGTGGCGCCAGTGTCCGGCAGCCTCGCCTCTGTCACTGCGCCCCAGGGTGGCTGTGGCTACAATGTAGCTGCCATCAGCAGTGTGTGAATGTGTGTGTGAATGGGTGGATGACTGGATATGTAAAGCGCTTTGGGGTCCTTAGGGACCAGTAAAGCGCTATATAAATACAGGCCATTTACCAAATAAAAATGGAATATATGATAATAATAACAACAATAATAATTCAAAGAGTCTAGTTTTCGAAAATAGATATTTTTTCCTGTTTCCTTTGTTTTTCTAATCTTTCAAAAGAAAATAAATGTATTGCATTGAGATTTTCTGAATTTGGAAGCCAGTGTAATGGTGCCTAACGCTGTTTGGAGAGCCCCATTGTGAATGTTTGCCTAGACCCCAAACAGATGATCAAATCCTCACTGAACTGGGGTGTATATATCAAAATCTTGTAATCT
The DNA here is from genome assembly GCF_057382185.1 of Mchenga conophoros. Taxonomy (NCBI): domain Eukaryota; kingdom Metazoa; phylum Chordata; class Actinopteri; order Cichliformes; family Cichlidae; genus Mchenga; species Mchenga conophoros. The sequence continues at coordinate 31,760,029 of NC_140544.1, read as the reverse complement.
TGTGTGTGTAAGATGTAAACATGTTGCCCAATAAGAATCGCCATAAGGAAGCTGGAAGAAGGAGGCCTCCATGAAGCAGCAAGAGGTAAAAAGAAGTCGTCCCATATAGAGAAACTTCCAAAACTGGTCTTAAGATTGTTTTTATATTTAATACTGCCATAACAATTTATGTTTGTCTTAAAGCATGTTGGCATTGATGCCCATTTATATTGATTATCCCATTTTTTAATATCTGCGGAAGCTATGCAGAACTCCTTCACTTAAGGCACTTTGTATTTCTTAGTCATGTCATTTTAGTCATCAGCAAATGGTTAATGGTTATTGTAAAAGCTTTTATGTTTTGAATAAATGTTCTGCTGTGGGCTCTGCTAGAAACTCATGTTTAAATGAACAAATTACACATTGTTTTTTATTTTAGTTTATTAAAGACATTTTTATCTCTTAAAAATGACCACAGAATAATGATTCATTATTTATTAGGGAGGTGGTGCTTTTCCTTTCCCTTGTTCTTGGCCTTTTCCATGTCCGTGTTCTTGGCCTTTTCCTTTCCCTTGTTCTTGGCCTTTTCCATGTCCGTGTTCTTGGCCTTTTCCTTTCCCTTGTTCTTGGCCTTTTCCTTTCCCTTGTTCTTGGCCTTTTCCCTGTTAACAACCATGAGAAAAAAAATGAAAATGCTTCTTGAAACTCACTTTGCAGCAACCTCAAAATTGTTTGCCGTGGTTGGATACCAAGCTTGTTTTTTATGGGAATCGGTGATCTCTTGTGAATTGGCACGCCCCACCAATCTCACCCTCACAAATTATGGTATGTGCCAAATGTGAGGTCACAACTGCTTCCGTGATTTGTTTTGGCATTTTGTGCCTTTGAGATTTTATGCACAGCATGGCCAGCACAGATGTGTTGAAGACGGAGTGCCCATTTCTGCTAGTTTTTACTGCTATTTAAATTGTATCTAAGTAAGGGGGTTCAGGGCTACAGAGAGAAATGTGACAACAACTTGCAAAGATACTCAGACAAAAGCAGTTTTGTCTGAGCAGTGACACTCAAACTCCTCTGCAGCATTTAATGCGTGAAATGGAAACCTAGCCCTGGCAACAAAACTAAACTTAACAGATTTATTTTGTGTGACTTGTGAAATATTTTATATAGAAACCAAAAAGATTCAAATGAGAAGAATCGACTTACTTTGTAAGAGAAAATTTGAATTTACCATTTCAGAGGGAATAAAGTAATTAAAAAAAGGCATCCCAACCATAGGAAGAGAAAATGTCAAAATAGCATCAACCAGTAAAGCAAAACAGCAGAAAGTACACAAGTGAAAGTTTTCTTTCACAATCTGATCCTTTTCCCAGAGCTTGCTTTTTAGAGAGGAAGATTGCTTCGTTAGAACAAGTTTGTTATGCTGTTTGTCACAGGTGTGAAACAATGGAAGCCAAATTAATTCACTCACCTGGGCTTTGGCTGTATTTGGAAAAACAAAAAAAATCAAAATTGGTAACTTAAAAAATAGTAGACATAATAACAGAAATACTAGACATAATATAAGAAGCAGAAGACTTAATATAAAGCAAATGCGTTAAATAATTTTGCAGAACGACAGTATAGACAATGCTGCCTCTCAGAGAGCTGACGTTATGTTAAATAAAGAGCACACTGTTCTTAAATCAAACACTGAAATGATTTTGAACAAGAATTCAACATATAGCTGCATTTGCACATCTGTCTAATTGCAGAGTAGAAAAGTGCAAATAAAACAAATGAGCTGTGCACAAGTGCAGTGAACATACATGCAGCAGTAGCACATAGTTTTTCAGCCTAATTACTACATGTCAGTGATCTCGATATAAACAGATATCTGAATCAGAGACTTACGGTCACTCATTTTGTCTTGTTTACAAGTGCAGTGAAACGTTCTCACCTGGAAAAGACAAAAGTAGAAGAAAATTAAGTGTTAAACTTTTACTGCAATCAATCATCACAAGCAATCAACAATGCCAGTTACATACCCGATGCAGTAAGCAGAGTAATTTGTGTCTGACGTCTGTTTTCACAGCTGTATTTATAGGGCAGAGTTTGAGATGAAGAATGAGGATGTTTTAGTGTGGGGCAGGGTGTAACCTGAAAATTACAGGTCAGCTTTTGTTCTGCTCCAAAACACCAAACCTGTCGGATACAACCACCGTCTCTGCACCAAATGTGCTGCAGAGAAAACAACTCCAAATCCAGTTCAAACTTTTTTATTAGAATACTTACATGGTAGTTTTCTTAATATTATGGTGTTGTTTTTATCTGCAAATGGTCAGTATAGATAGCATTTATTTCTATTTCTGCTTTGTAAAAGGCACAACTTTTAAGTAAAATGTCATTTTCTTAGACTTAGAGCAAGACCTTAGTCCTAAAGACTAACTAAAGGGCCTCACAAAGACAGCAAAACAAAAATTGTGGTGTGTGTGCAGTTGTTTGAAAAAGCCTCGGGCCAGCCTTCATTTCTTATAATTTGCTTTCAAGAAGCCAGACGTTCTTGGAAGCGGTCTTGAGCAATAGTGATCCAGGGTTTCTGACTCTGTCTTTTTCTTTTTCTTCTTTTTTTAATTTTGAAGATTAGCTTATTTTTCCTCTAATTTTCAGACTCATTTTAAGAAGAATATTTTGTAGTTTGTTAGGCCACTTAACACTATGAATCATTCAAGCATAGCAAAGGTAGTTAAGGGATTATCTGGTCTTATGTCTACACAAAACAGCCACACCAAAACCTTTACAGGCAACCTACAAAACTCCCCAACAAAAAACAAAACAAAAATCCCGTTCATGTATTTATTTTATATATTACATCTCACTGTTTGCATATTTAAGTTTACCATTCCCATCCTATACACGTCCTTATCAAGAAACGTGTTCCTTCTCTTGTGTCTTTATGTTTCAGTTTTTCTTCTTTCTTTTATTTATATTATTTACTGTGTATGCTGTTAGGACTCTTAATTACTGCAACAATAAGGTGATTTTTCAAAGAGTTATCAAATTTATCATATAATATCATAATGTTTGCAGTTTGACCCTAAAATTGAGAAAACTGGAAAATGGGTGGACAAAACAATAAATGTCAGGCCTGATACTATCCACACCACAACAGTATTTGAAAGTCATGTCTTTAAAATGTTGTAAAGAAATAAGCAATTAAGAGATGCATCTGGTCCTTCAATCAATCCTTCTAACATTCACTGAAGTCTCATAAAGCCTCATGAAATGGTCTCAGTGTAAAGTTGGCTGTTACACAGCTAATTTTAAGGAAGGGAAACAGGGAGAAAAGGCTGGGGTGTGTCCCAAATTACTCAAGAACGTGCCTGAAAATCAGTGGCAACAGGTCTTACTGAGTGATGAATCCAAATTTGAAATATGTTGTTCAAATCATAATCAATATATAAGAGAGGAGGAGGACAGGAGGGAGGTACATGTGGTCTTGGTGGATTTTCTTTCTTTTTTTTTTTACTTATATACAGTATTTGTATGTATCATTGCATGCTTAAATAAGTCACCCAACATGTTTACCATTTTCCTAGGGAAATATAATTTATAGCCTGTCAAGATTTTTGCACAGCACTATTAGTGTGCCACTCCCAGTACACACAAGATGTGTCTGGCTCCAGTTGTGGCCTGAAAAAACATCCAGAACTGAAGCTAGAAAACTGATTTTGTGTCTCTCTGTCTCACTCCTCCTTCAAGCCACTGCAGCTAATTAAATGGGACGTTTTAAACCTGTATTTTGTTATTTGTTTTGGTTTTGATAGATGTGACCAATCTATTTTCCGTTGCGTTCGAATGATGTCACCAAATCCTACAGTTTAACTGACTTCTTTTCTTTTTGTGCGGCCAACTGACTTTTCTTTGGTTATTCGGTGTTGATGTTGGTTTGTGGGTTGTTCATTTTTTGTTTATCAACAGTGAAAAAAAGAAGAAGAAGTAGGTTTGACTGATTTTAGTTATTTTAGACAGCTTTTGTGGAAAGCCCTTCTGATTATATTCATTAATGAATATTCAGTACAGTACTGTATGCCCAACACTTCTTTAGATGCTCCTTTTCACTTTCCAAAGTGCATTGGTTCTTTCTCATAATCTGGAATTAATAATGTCTAAACCATCTGAGTACAGTGAGACAGGGTAGTGATTGAAAAGTTCTCGTCTAGTCTTGGGAGTGCAAAAAGAATTGCCTAAACACGTTGCTTTGTCCATTCTTGTTCATAATTCCACCCTCAATCTCTGGTTTGTTACATCCCTGGTGTGAAACATCACATCAGGTGATTCAAATAGACAAATATCTCGTGACTTAGGTGATGTCAGAAGAGTTTTGAACAACACACCCAAAGTTCTTAGAAATCTAAGCGATCTGTTCTCGAATGTTCTAGCCTGTGGGCATGTCTGTTCCATCGCAACATGCAGGAACTTGAGTGTTTGATGCAAACATCTTACTGCCCTGAAAATGTTACAATACTTGGTTCAGGTGAAAAAACAACAACAACAAAAAACGTTAATGAAAACCTCAAATAAAATTTAATGTATTGACATCCCAGTACTGTTTTTTTTCTCCAGAAGAAAAAGCAGTGAAACATATGTAGAGGACTACTGTCAGTGAAAACAAATGATGAAATAAACACATGAAAGTGGAAATAAGACAAAAGCACATGAAAACTGAACGACTCTTAAAAATGCAGTTGTTTATATTTATTTTATCAATGATAATAGTAATTTATATTTCTTTATTATTTATTTTATTCTTTATATTTATAAATGTTTGTTTTCCCAATACTTTTCATAGCGTGCTTGGTTTTTCTTTACCTTAAATATTTCTCATCAAAAAGTGTTTTGGTTGAATAACCTGCATCTCATTTCTTTTGATATGACAGGTCATATGGAATGAGCTTTAAGACCTCAAGAGTCTACGATACATATTGATTTTGATTATATATAGAAAAGCGCATCTGAAATGTAAAAGTGAGGTCTGAGGTCAAACTATAGTGTGATATTTAGAAGCCCCATTAAGCAGTATCATTTCCTAAATGTTGCCAATGCAGGGGTCCAAAGCAATGCAACTTTTAAAATCCCCATGTATCATTCTCTATATGCCTTTATGTTATCAATCCAGCTTTGTATAGCAATATTATCACTTTGACCTTCATATTACTCTATTGACCTTGAAAGAGAGGTCACAGGTCAAATGTGGCATTATATTTTAAATCTTTACATGGCACTTTAGATATGCTGACTATGCATACCACACAATTTACTTTGAAATAATTAACTCGGCGTCTCGTCTCTTGATGCATGACTCGTGTTGATGATGATTTGGTTCCACCTGGTGAACCTGACACCAAATTGCAGCCTGTCTCTGCTTTAAGCCATGATTACGATGAGTAGTGCTGCTGGTTTTCCGTCTGTTTTGTTCAAGACGAATCACTGGAATTTTCAGGGAAGTCTTTGGAGTCAGGTTTATTTACCTTCATCTTATCTTAGGCTATCAAAGAGTCCCATGATGCTTTAAGCTAAGTGGTTAAATGTTGCATTTAAAGTCTTAAACCTGTGTCCCTACATGTGCAAACTGAACTTTAGACACGGGAATTATAACCGAGTGCTTTCATTGATCACTGAGTCTAATTTAGGCACAGCATCTATAAACCGCTCCTGATTCATTTAATGTTTATTCATTTTAGCTTAGGCCGTTCCACACATTTTTGCATTTTTATCATTATCAAAGGCTTGTCTCTGGTCTGATATTGATAACAGCTTGCAATTAGTCTTCCTTTCAGTAATAACAATATTGAACAAGAATCCAACGAATTAATACACTCAGTTTATTTATATAATTGAAGAGTCCTCTTCACATATAATTATGGAGTTCCACAGGGTTCAGTGCTAGGACCAATTGTGCTTACATTATACATGCTTCCCTTAGGCAGCATCATTAGAAGACATAGCATACATTTACACTGCTATGCAGATGACACCCAGCTCTATCTGTCCATGAAGCCAGATAACACACACCAATTAGTTAAACTGCAGGAATGTCTTAAAGACATAAAGACCTGGATGGCCGCTAACTTTCTGCTTCTTAATTCAGATCAAACTGAGGTTATTGTACTCGGCCCTGAAAAGCTTGGAAATATGGTATCTAAGCAGATTCTTACTCTGGATGGCATTACCTTGGCCTCCAGTAACACTGTGAGAAAACCTTAGGATATGCCCTTCAATGCACATATTAAAATATGTAGGACTGCTTCCTTCCATTTGCGCAACATCTCTAAAATTAGAAATATCCTGTCTCAGAGTGACGCTGAAAAACTAGTTCATGCATTTATTACTTCCAGGCTGGACGACTGTAATTCATTATTATCAGGATGTCCAAAAAACTCACTGAAAAGCCTTCAGCTGATCCAAAATGCTGCAGCAAGAGTCCTGACAGGGACTAGAAAGAGAGAGCAGATTTCTCCTGTTTTGGCTTCCCTTCATTGGCTTCCTGTTAAGTCCAGAATTGAATTCAAAATCCTGCTCCTCACATACAAGGTCTTAAATAATCAGGCCCCATCTTATCTTAATGACCTTGTAGTACCATATCACCCTATTAGAGCACTTCGCTCTCGCTCTGCAGGCCTACTTGTTGTTCCTAGAGTATTTAAAAGTAGAATGGGAGGCAGAGCCTTCAGTTTTCAGGCCCCTCTTCTGTGGAACCAGCTTCCAGTTTGGATTCAGGAGACAGACACTATCTCTACTTTCAAGATTAGGCTTCAAACTTTCCTTTTCGCTAAAGCATATAGTTAGGGCTGGACCAGGTGACCCTGAATCCTTCCTTACTTATGCTGCAGTTATGCGCAAGGCTGCCACGGCTGCCTTGCGCCTGGACCCAGCCCAGCTCCCAGCGCTGACATAGGTTCAAGGTTCAAGGTTCTTTATTTGTCACATGCATAGTTATACAAGTATAACACACAGTGAAATGTAGCCTGACACGCTCCTCGACATGTGCAAAAATTGGGGGGGCGGGGGGGTAGAGGAAGAAGATATATATAAAAAAAAACACCCAGCACGCCCCTGCGGGCGGTTTATCCTTCAAGCTCGGGTCCTCTACCAGAGGCCTGGGAGCTTGAGGGTCCTGCGCAGTATCTTAGCTGTTCCCAGGACTGCGCTCTTCTGGACAGAGATCTCCGATGTTGTTCCCGGGATCTGCTGGAGCCACTCGCCTATCTTGGGAGTCACCGCACCTAGTGCTCCGATTACCACGGGGACCACCGTTACCTTCACCCTCCACATCCTCTCGAGCTCTTCTCTGAGCCCTTGGTATTTCTCCAGCTTCTCGTGTTCCTTCTTCCTGATATTGCTGTCATTCGGAACCGCTACATCGATCACTACGGCCGTCTTCTTCTGTTTGTCTACCACCACTATGTCCGGTTGGTTAGCCACCACCATTTTGTCCGTCTGTATCTGGAAGTCCCACAGGATCTTAGCTCGGTCATTCTCCACCACCCTTGGGGGCATCTCCCATTTTGACCTCGGGACTTCCAGGTTATACTCGGCACAGATGTTCCTGTACACTATGCCGGCCACTTGGTTATGGCGTTCCATGTATGCCTTGCCTGCTAGCATCTTGCACCCTGCTGTTATGTGCTGGATTGTCTCTGGGGCATCTTTACACAGCCTGCACCTGGGGTCTTGCCTGGTGTGATAGACCCCAGCCTCTATGGATCTTGTGCTCAGAGCTTGTTCTTGTGCTGCCATGATTAGTGCCTCTGTGCTGTCTTTCAGTCCAGCTTTGTCCAGCCACTGGTAGGATTTCTGGATATCAGCCACCTCCTCTATCTGCCGGTGGTACATACCGTGCAGGGGCCTGTCCTTCCATGATGGTTCCTCGTCTCCCTCCTCTTTCTTGGGTTTCTGCTGCCTGAGGTATTCACTGAGCACTCGGTCAGTTGGGGCCATCTTCCCAATGTATTCTTGGATGTTCGTTGTCTCATCCTGGACTGTGGTGCTGACACTCACCAGTCCCCGGCCCCCTTCCTTCCGCTTAGCGTACAGCCTCAGGGTGCTGGACTTGGGGTGAAACCCTCCATGCATGGTAAGGAGCTTTCTTGTCTTTATGTCAGTGGCTTCTATCTCCTCCTTTGGCCAGCCTATTACCCCAGCAGGGTACCTGATCACGGGCAGGGCGTACGTGTTGATGGCCCGGATCTTGTTCTTACCATTCAGCTGACTCCTCAGGACTTGCCTGACCCTCTGCAGGTACTTGGTGGTTGCAGCTTTTCTAGCGGCCTCTTCATGGTTCCCATTCGCCTGCGGGATCCCCAAGTACTTGTAACTGTCCTCTATGTCTGCAATGTTGCCTTCTGGTAGTTCAATCCCCTCAGTTCTGACTACCTTCCCTCTCTTTGTTACCATCCGACTACACTTCTCCAGTCCGAACGACATTCCAATGTCATTGCTGTATAGCCTGGTAGTGTGGATCAGTGAATCGATGTCTCGTTCACTCTTGGCATACAGCTTGATGTCATCCATGTACAGGAGGTGGCTGACAACTGCTCCGTTCCGTAGTCGGTATCCGTAGCCAGTCTTGTTAATGATCTCACTGAGGGGGTTCAGGCCTATGCAGAACAGCAGTGGGGACAGAGCATCTCCTTGGTAGATCCCGCACTTGATGGTGACTTGTGCTATGGGCTTGGAGTTGGCCTCTAGTGTTGTACGCCACATCCCCATTGAGTTCCTGATGAAGGCTCTTAGGGTCCCATTGATCTTGTACAATTCTAGGCATTCCAGTATCCAGCTGTGGGGCATTGAGTCATAGGCCTTCTTGTAATCAATCCAGGCAGTGCACAGGTTGGTCAGTCTGGTCTTGCAGTCTCGGCTGATTGTTCTGTCTACCAGTAGCTGGTGTTTTGTGCCTCTGGTATTCTTGCCAATTCCTTTCTGTGTCCCGCTCATGTATTGACCCATGTGCCTGTTCATCTTAGCCGATATGATGCCTGACAGGAGCTTCCATGTAGTACTGAGGCAGGTTATTGGTCGGTAGTTGGAGGGGACCGGTCCCTTCTTGGGGTCCTTGGGGATCAGGACCGTCCGGCCTTCAGTTAGCCATTCCGGGTGTATCTCGTTAACTAGCAGCTGGTTCATTTGTGCTGCCAGACGCTCGTGGAGTGCAGTTAGCTTCTTCAGCCAGTAGGCGTGAACCATGTCGGGCCCTGGTGCTGTCCAACTCTTCATACTGGAGACCCTTTCTTGGATATCTGCCACTGTGATGGTTACTGGACCCTGTTCAGGGAGGTCGCTGTGGTCTGCCCTCAGATCCTCTAGCCACTGAGCATTGCCGTTATGGGTTGCATCCTTCTCCCATATGCTCTTCCAGTATTGCTCCGTCTCCAGCCTTGGTGGTGCTGTTCTCTTATTGTTCCCTTGCCACTGAGAGTACACCTTTGCTGGTTCTGTGGAGAACAGCTGGTTTATTCTCCTGCCTTCTATCTCTCTGGTGTACCTCCTCAAGCGGCTGGCCAAGGCTGTGAGTCTTTGCTTGGCAGTTTCCAAGGCCTCAGGTATGGACAGCTTGCTGTATTTCTTAGGCACCTTATTCGTCGCACCTTTCTGCAACTCCGTTAGTTGGCTAACCTCTCTCCGTGCTACTTTGATCTTGCCCTCTAGCCTCCTTCTCCATGGAGGGTACTGCCCCTTGTGGCTGTTCAACTTGTAGCCAAGCATCTCACTGATCACTGCTGCCGTATTGTAGATCAGCTTGTTAGTGTCGGTAATCGTGGTTGTAGGTATTGCCCGTAGTGCTGCATTAACATCATCTAGCAGACCTTCTGAGGGTACTTCACGTAATCTTGGTAACCGGCTACGGGGGATCCAGGTTTCAAGCTTGGCCATGATCCTATTTTTCAGGTCAGTTCCTCTCGCACTCAACGATCCTTCTCCTATCACACTTGGGGCTATGTACCCAATCTCGGGTGGGGGTGATGATATCTCCCCCCTGACCTGGCGTCCTGACTCCTCCTTGCCGTAGCATTTGTGTTGTACCTCGTCAATCTCTAGCTGTGAGAGCAGTCCCTTCTTTCGAATGTTGGAACACTGAGCTACTAGTTGTTTCGCCGTCATTGTGGATGTTGGGTATCGAAGAATCCATAGGTCCCTCATCCTATTCATGTAGCCCCTTCCGCCGGGGTTACTTGCGTAGTAGCATTCCAACAACGCCCTGTTTTCGTCTCTTGCCCACCGATGCCTTCTTGTTCCAGTAGCCCACTTTTCGTCAGGGTGCCCTGGTTCCTCAACACCTGACGCGGACCTTGTTGATCCGGGCGACGTCCGAGCCGGCATGCCTTCATATTTATCTGTCTCGCTCATGTCTGCGGTAGGCTTGCTTAGCATAGGGGGTCTAGCCTTAGGACCCTTACTGGATACAAACGCCCCAGGCAGGAATCGAACTTGCGATCCTCTGTTCCAAAGGCGTGTAGTCTAACCACTACGCTATCCAGCTACGCTATATAAAAAACACCCAGCACGCCCCTGCGGGCGGTTTATCCTTCAAGCTCGGGTCCTCTACCAGAGGCCTGGGAGCTTGAGGGTCCTGCGCAGTATCTTAGCTGTTCCCAGGACTGCGCTCTTCTGGACAGAGATTTCCGATGTTGTTCCCGGGATCTGCTGGAGCCACTCGCCTAGCTTGGGAGTCACCGCACCTAGTGCTCCGATTACCACGGGGACCACCGTTACCTTCACCCTCCACATCCTCTCGAGCTCTTCTCTGAGCCCTTGGTATTTCTCCAGCTTCTCGTGTTCCTTCTTCCTGATATTGCTGTCATTCGGAACCGCTACATCGATCACTACGGCCGCCTTCTTCTGTTTGTCTACCACCACTATGTCCGGTTGGTTAGCCACCACCATTTTGTCCGTCTGTATCTGGAAGTCCCACAGGATCTTAGCTCGGTCATTCTCCACCACCCTTGGGGGCATCTCCCATTTTGACCTCGGGACTTCCAGGTTGTACTCAGCACAGATGTTCCTGTACACTATGCCGGCCACTTGGTTATGGCGTTCCATGTATGCCTTGCCTGCTAGCATCTTGCACCCTGCTGTTATGTGCTGGATTGTCTCTGGGGCATCTTTACACAGCCTGCACCTGGGGTCTTGCCTGGTGTGATAGACCCCAGCCTCTATGGATCTTGTGCTCAGAGCTTGTTCTTGTGCTGCCATGATTAGTGCCTCTGTGCTGTCTTTCAGTCCAGCTTTGTCCAGCCACTGGTAGGATTTCTGGATATCAGCCACCTCCTCTATCTGCCGGTGGTACATACCGTGCAGGGGCCTGTCCTTCCATGATGGTTCCTCGTCTCCCTCCTCTTTCTTGGGTTTCTGCTGCCTGAGGTATTCACTGAGCACTCGGTCAGTTGGGGCCATCTTCCCAATGTATTCTTGGATGTTCGTTGTCTCATCCTGGACTGTGGTGCTGACACTCACCAGTCCCCGGCCCCCTTCCTTCCGCTTATCGTACAGCCTCAGGGTGCTGGACTTGGGGTGAAACCCTCCATGCATGGTAAGGAGCTTTCTTGTCTTTATGTCAGTGGTTTCTATCTCCTCCTTTGGCCAGCTTATTACCCCAGCAGGGTATCTGATCACAGGCAGGGCGTATGTGTTGATGGCCCGGATCTTGTTCTTACCATTCAGCTGACTCCTCAGGACTTGCCTGACCCTCTGCAGGTACTTGGTGGTTGCAGCCTTTCTAGCGGCCTCTTCATGGTTCCCATTTGCCTGCGGGATCCCCAGGTACTTGTAACTGTCCTCTATGTCTGCAATGTTGCCTTCTGGTAGTTCAATCCCCTCAGTTCTGACTATCTTCCCTCTCTTTGTTACCATCCGACTACACTTCTCCAGTCCGAACGACATTCCAATGTCATTGCTGTATAGCCTGGTAGTGTGGATCAGTGAATCGATGTCTCGTTCACTCTTGGCATACAGCTTGATGTCATCCATGTACAGGAGGTGGCTGACAACTGCTCCATTCCGTAGTCGGTATCCGTAGCCAGTCTTGTTAATGATCTCACTGAGGGGGTTCAGGCCTATGCAGAACAGCAGTGGGGACAGAGCATCTCCTTGGTAGATCCCGCACTTGATGGTAACTTGTGCTATGGGCTTGGAGTTGGCCTCTAGTGTTGTACGCCACATCCCCATTGAGTTCCTGATGAAGGCTCTTATATATATATATATATATATATATATATATATATATATATATATATATATATATATATATATATATATATATATATATATCTTCTTCCTTCTTCACTCTTCCTCTACCCCCCCTAACCCTGATTATTTCACATTTTACTTGTGAGCAACGGCACATTTAAATCTTACAAATATAGTTATTTGGCTTATATCGTGATAGATATCGTTATCGCCTGAAATGAAAAAAGCATATCGTGATATGAAAAAATCTTATATCGCCCAGCTCTAATTCTGTGTAACATGTCATATGATATTTTAAATCGTTAAACACCACTTTCTAGATGTTGACAATACATACCACACTTGTGAGAATCACAATCACTTGTGAGGGTTTTTTTTTGCCAATTTTTCAGGCAACAAGTCATTAAATTGACCTTGAAGACCTTGTTGGATGTCAGCCATGTGATTTTAATGCATTGTTATCATGACCCACTCTACACTCCTATAGAGTTTTATCAGAATCCATTCAAAACCTTTCGAGTTATCGTGCTTACAGACAGAATGATCACACACACTCGTGCAAACGCTACCAAAAGGACGTAAGAATGATTTTCTATGAATTTATTTTCAAATCAATAACTCGTCTCGCCTCGTGGAACTTCGCTAATGTTGACGGTGATTTGGCGCCACCTGGTGGACATGACGTCACATTGCAGCCTGTGTCTCTGCTGTTATCCTCGATGGCGGTGAGTTCTGCTGCTGTTGACATGAGTGTATTTTTCTGTCTGCCTGTTTTAAGCATAGCATTTGAACTGTCAGGCAAGAAATTTATAAATTTGCCTTTTAACTTACCCCGTATTTGCCATTTAAGCTTTGACTTTCAAAGAGTCTAACGATGCTTTAAGAACCATTACTCATCTCACACATTATATTTTTGTATATTTCATTATATTAATGTTTTATTTTTGTTTTGTTTTTTATTTCAGTTTACAGTGGGCTTCTTTTTCCTGACTTTACTTGTAAGTAACTAACTGTAATAATCTTGCAGTACTACGGTGTTTTTATATTTTACATGTGACTGTTGCATTGTGGGTCCTCATTGGTTTGACATTTCTGATTCTACTATGTTTGGTCCTTTTCACACCAGTGACAGTAAACATAACCCTTAAATTATAATACAGTGTCAGTGTAAGGCTTCTCTCTGATCTGATATTGATAACAGCTTGCTATTACACTTCCTTGCAGTCATTATAATATTTAACAACTTGCTTCCCCATTTAGTAGAATAGTTTTGATATTGATATATTAGGGGCCTTAACATCATATATATTTATTTATTCTAAAATATATATATTTTTGCTCATTGGCAGGATTGATATGTGCAGAATTAAAGCTATGTGGACTTGAATATGACAAATATGCAACAGCTCCCAGTGGTAACTTTCAATGGTGTTATTGTTTCCACAATGCAGTGGAAATTGCAGAGCACTGACTCGGAGTGTTAAGTGACCGACCTCAGTGCTGTAGCCTTTCTTCAGCTGCCTGTGTTATTTGTGTGCCAGGCTGTTGCATGTCTTCAGCGCTCAAACTTTGGTAGAGGCAGCGCTCGGCGTGTGAAGAATGGTGGGAAATGCAAGCCCCCCACTCCCCCTGCAGTGCACCTTTCTTTAGGATGCTTCTTTAGTACTCTCAACGTGTAGTCTTGACATCATGGGAAAAAGAGCTACTGAAACCACAGTGGGAACAAACAGCACGTGCATCATATTTCTGTGATGCCTGGATCCACACAGTGGTATGATAAGCTAGGAAAGGAGTTCTGTTTAAAAGGTTAGAGTAGTATTTTATGTTTTAATAAACCAAATTGTGCCAGTTTTGGAATCAGCGAGTTTTAGTCTACATTTTAGATAATAAAGGGGAAACTGTTCTTATGTTGCCAGTGTCTGAAGCATAAAAACATACGAGAAATCAGACAGATTTGTTGCCAAGCATGTGGCGTTCTATTCACTTATAGGAAAAAAAGGTGTTTCTTATTTTTGTTTATTACAGTGTCATTTGAGCAATAGCGCTAATTTCAGATTCACAGAGTGTGTCGCATGATCGGAGGGTAACAGGTTTTAACCGGCGTGCCTCGAGCAGAAGATAAGTGAGGAGGGGAACGAGCAAGTGCTTTATAGGGGGAGAGGGAGGGTAGGAGGGAGTGAGGACAAGCGGGTAGGAGGCTTGGAGAGGGAGAGCGAGAGAGAGAGCGGGTGGGCGCTGTGAAATCCGTTAACAGGGGAGCTCTGTGCATTTGTTAGACGTCTTGGCTGCTTGCCCAACTTGGCTCATTGTAATCAAGGCATGATCGTCGACTCCAGCCAGCCCTCTCTGCCGCCACGGCTGCCTTGCGCCTGGACCCAGCCCAGCTCCCAGCGCTGACATGGAAAGACCAGTGAGTGCCTTCTCTCTTCTTCCCCCTCGCTCTCCCTCTCTTTTTTTAGTATTAGGTTCCCCCTCGTTTCCTCTTCTGCTCTGTCGCAGTTTCAGCTGTGTCTCTGGCTCTTTCTCTCCCCTGCTGTCGCTCCCGTAGGTGGCAGGATCGCCGGGTAGGAGGTGGTGTGTGTGTGGGGGGGGGAGCCTTGGCAGCTTTCTCCCTACAGGCTGCTTCCTCCCCCTTTTGCCCGTCTGTCCGGGCATGGATGCCATCCGCTGGCAGGGTCTGTGTGCCGTTTGATCGCGTGAGGGTGTTAGCTGTGCTGCTGCACTGTCACAGGTCTCCAGGAGCCAGAGGTTTGCCATTTCTGCAAAGATTCTCCCCACTTTTTGGTTCGTTGACGCGGGCGTTTGCTTCACTCTCCGCCATTGGCCTCCCTGAGAATCGGAGTCGACAGCGAGTTTCTCTGTTGCGCCTATTCTTGGTGGTATGTCCTCATGGTCTGTTGTGTTTGGGTACCCTGACAACTAAGAGCAGTGAGGTAACCACTTTCCAGCCTGTTCGCCCCTTTGAATGACTCCAAACTTTTTTCACAACCGCTGAGCTTTTTGCAGCTTCCCAGACGATTTCAGGATATGTAGTTGCCGTCATTTTGCAAAAAATCAGACCGATTTGAGAGCTCAGTGTGAATTCAACTATTCAGCATCCCAGTGGCAGCCATTCCTTGCAGTGATGGAAAAAAAACATGAATAGATTCCTTGCGGTCCTCATAGTGAGTCATCGTTATGTGCTAGAAACCTTGACTTGTATGTCGTCAGTGAAGCAACAGTGGAGGATGACTGACTCACTTTGGCACATCTACGTCCTATGCATGTCAGGATGGTCTGACCCCTCAGAGTCACTTATGCAGAGAGTGGAGAACAGGACACTTCAAAATGAATTATGTTTTCCTCACAGATGCAAACAAGCAGAAGTGGCAAATTCTCTATTTGCCGGCGTTACTGTCACTTCTCCAGAGCTGTGAATAACAACAGATGATGCCGACAGTGATTCAAAGAGGGAGACACATAGCTGATTGATTTGACAGTGAATGTTGTTCATTCAGATTTAATCCCGTACTGCTGTTTATGTTTGAATTCTTTCTAAGAAGAAAAATGGTGTTGGCTTGCTATAAGAGAAGAAGTACTGATAATTGAAATAGTCTTGAAATGACAAGTCTGCTCTATTTTAGCTTTGGCACATATTCTATTCTATTCTATTCTATATTTGTGTATCACATCAGCCACACTCAAACTTGTGCAGGACTTTATTGTGTCTTTTATTTTCAATTAAGCCACGGTTTACAAAATCAACACAATGTTGTGCTACATAAGAGTTTAAGCAAGCAATTGTAACAACAAACTCATATTTGTGACCTACATTTAGGTCATAAATAAATGGATTATTTGGAACATTTTCTCACAGACTTCTATATAATTTGCCTGATTTTGGAATCGTCCCCCCAGTGGCGATGAGAAAGATTGCACTTTGCTTTTATCAGCTTCTGAAGCTATATCCTTGAATTACTGTTTGCTTTAAAGAAGGTAGTATAGCCTCTTTTAGCCGCTGGGCTCCAGAGGAGTGCTCCTGTTTCACCAGTTTTCTGAGCCACACTTTGGACCCGGGAGTAAGGGAGGGAGGGAACAGGAGGCTAAGCTGCTGCAGGTTAAAGGAAATTAGCTCTTTTTCATGCAGAAATCTGATGCTTCACTGTCCCTGCTCTGTGAACATCTGTGCACATTTAAGAGTCCTTTAACTTAATGCCTGCCCTTGCTTTTACAGTTACAGTTGGTATAATATGATAAAGTGAGGTTCTCTCTGAAGGAAGCAGGCTGTATGAGAGCACATGGAGCACATTTTCAGTATGGAGCCTCTATTTGTGCCCTGCTGATTGCATTGGGGTATTTAAATTTGGTCTGCATATGCATTCAGCTCGTGTAACTGAGCTTCATGATGAATGCTCCATCTGTGGTGGGTGTGAGGATCTATCAGTGTTATTAGTGTGTTATTAGTGTGCACACTGCTGCACACTGATGTACACAGGTGCCTTTTTAAAATAATTGTCAGTCCAGCTGATCAGCTGATGGTTACTTCACCTGTCAGCCTTGGTTTCTCCTCTGCTTGTAAGCAGGTTTTATATTGTTGCAGTTGCTTATTTAAATGTCATTGTAATTATGGTCAAACTCACAATATATACAGAAACACAAGAATAGAGCTGAGTGCTGAATGTAGGCATTTTGTTCTTTATTAATAAATGTGTCTAGAACAATAATATCAAATTCTTTACACTGCTAAAGCAGGTGTGTATGGTTTGGTTTGTAATCTTATTTGCTCATTGCTTAGTATAGATCAGTTGTAACAAAAGTTTTTCATTTCTAGACTATTGTTTGCGGTGCAAATTCAATTTGTTAAGTAATGAAAGTGTTTCACACACACCAAAAAACAGCTTGTTATAAACAGTGATGATTCTCCAGGGCTCTGCAGTAAAGTGGTCCAAGTGCTAAAAGGCATGTAGGCAGTTAAAATAGAGTCAAGAGAGTTTATGGAGGTCTCAATGGAGTCCTTTGAAACTTGTACGACAGTATTTCAGTTAGAGGTCTGGACATTGCTACAACACCTTGGTTCTTTTAATTTTTTCAGCCATTCTGTGGTAGATTTGCTGCTGTCTTGTTGCATGAGCTTTATACCTTTATCTATCAGACAGATGACCTCACATTTGACTCTAGAATTCCTTGGTATATAGAGGAGCTCGTGGACTTCAAGGTGTCCAGGTTTTATAGATGAAAAACAGGCCGAAGACATCAGCCCTCCACCACCGTACTTGACAGTTGCCATGAGGTCCTGGTGTGCTGGTACGTGCAGTTTTGTATTATGGCCAAACATCTCCACACTAATCTTCCCTGTCCAAAAGACATTGTTTCAGAGGTCTTGTGGTTTGTTCAGATGTAGCTTTGCAAAGCTAAGCTTTGCTGCCATGTTCTTTTAGAGAAAAGATGGCTTTCTCCTCTGTACTGTCACAAACTTTAACTTTTAACATGTTAACTGAGGCCTGGTATTTTTTCTGAGCATTGTATAGTTTGAGCTTGAGGTGATCCATACCAGCTAATGGCCAAAAACCCTCTGCTTCTATAGAGGTGGACACATTTGGTGATGTTCTTTTTAATCTAGTGCATTTGATTGGCAGCAGCTGGATTCTACTTGTAATTTGTGGGGAAGCAGTAAGTGTTCTTTTTCACACAGCTGTGTTTGGAAAATAAGAAACCTTTCACTGTCAAAATGACTGCAATTTGTCTCCTAGGTTCCCACACAAATGTTTAAAGAAGAAGTGATGCAACAAAGTGGTAACATTACTCCAGTCCTAAAAGAATTGTGAAACCTGTTGGATGCATGAACTTCAACATGAGACTGGGTTATTTCTGAGCTTGTGCCATATCCTGTTTGTTTTATTTCCAGTGAACAGTAGGGTTCAGATCATTTCATTCTGTTTTATTTAAATTTCACACGGCACCCCACCTGTGAGAAAACCAGGTTTAATGAAGCCATAGAAGCCTCAAAATAAGATCAATCAGATGAAATGTAAATGTTTTTATTTTTCTAATGAATACCTATAAATGTCTCATCCCAGACCTCCAGTGACATGATGCCTAAGAGGGATCATGAGAAGGACCTGGAGCTGGACAAGAAGATTGAGGCTCTCCGCAGGAAGAATGAAGCTCTCATGAAGAGGTACAAGGTGAGAAGAAGCCTTCACATATAGAAAAGCTTCTGAGGTTTTATGTGTGGAGCTTGCAACTCTTTCAGGTTTCCTAATTACTTTATTGTTTGTAGGAGGTAGAGGAGGACAGGAAAAGAGCAGAAGAGGAAGGAATGGCACTGCAGAGCCGGAAGGGCAAAGCCGACGATCTTACCATCACAATCAGCAAGTCCGCTAGTGTGAGTGTCAGCAAAAATAATGATAATAATAATTTTATCTTTAATTCAAAATCCCAACACGTCTCAGTTTTACTACCTGAATAAGAAATGCTGCTCTATTTAATAAAGGAAATCTGTCAGCTTGACTCTTTGGGCTTAAATTATAAAAAATACATGAAATAAGTTAAACTACAGAAAACGTTCTGGTACATCATTCCTGAAGTGGAAAGTTTTGTTAATGTGCAAAAAAAAGAAAAAAACAGGAATTTCTGTTATTTAAATGTTTATTTATTACTTTGGTGTTGTATGAAAGACTGTGGGGGAGGTCTCCATCAGTAGGAAATGCTGTACAATTTATGAGAATACAATTAAAAGGAAAATATTTTCACATTTTTCAAAGATGTCCAGTGGGCCGGTTTGGAGTCTCTGCCCCCCCCCGGCCTTATATTCGACACCCCTGGTTTTTTAAAAAAGCTACATTAACTAATATCCCACAGTGTTGTCTTTGCATTTGATAGAACCCATCTGTTCTATCAAATGCTGTTAACTACATCAATATTTCATATATTTCATAGACTGTCCTTTTCTTTGATTGGAAGCAGGATAGTCGTGTGGTGGTGACAAAGCCATTCAGTGGCGGTTCACCAGCTGGGAAGGGACAGCAGGAAGCCGGACCTGACAGAGGGGGAGAGGCTCCTCCACAGACTGCTGGCCGAGGACACAGGAAGCAACTAACGGTCACCATGGCTGGCAAAAAGGTAAATTAACTACAAGGAAAAAGTGACAAGGACCCAGTACAGGAGAGCCAAAACCCCATTAGCTTAAAGTCTAGTTATATTGTAACAAGGAAGAATGCCACAAAATGTTTTTATAAAGATCTGTAATTTAAGAATTACAAATATTTCTGGTAGTTTTTTTTTCTTTCCATGAGCTCTTCTTGCATAGGCAAGAATGTGCATCCAAAAGAGTGTTGGCGCATTTAAAAGACTCTACTCTGTAAACCATGGGATGGCTGTGTGGGAAAATCTCAATGGACTTATTGAACAATGAGGTGGAACCATTTCATAGCAGGATGAAATAGATCTCTTAGAACAACTTTCTAAAGATGTCCCTTAGAAGTCTTGGAGCCACACCGGGCCAGCAAATCAAAATATAACACAACAAAGCAACTGGATCTCCATCCATCCATCCATACATACATACTAGGGGTGCAACAATACACAAAATTCACAGTTCGGTTCGATACTTTGGTGTCACGGTTCGATATTTTTTCGATACAAAAAAATGTTCATGCTTTTTTAATTTGTCATTTATTAAAATTATAAATATATATTTTAACTCAAACGTACAGTTTTTAAATTTAATGTTGCTGAAACAACAAAATAAAAAAAATAAATCTATCTGATCGAGAAATCGCTCATCTTTGGAAAAGAGAGTTTATTACAGAGAAATGGCTCTTATAAAATAAAAGCTCTACTATACGCTTCTTCTGGGCTATATTCTCAGCAGCATATTAAACATATCAGGTCCCCATAAGGAGAATCCTGTGCTAACGGCTGTCTAAATGACTCGGGTAAAGTTTGTAGCATGCATGCTTGTTGTTTTTGTCTGCTTCCACTTGTCTTTGCACCAGGATGATGTCGGAGTAAATGTGCAGTCATATTCGTTGTGTTCCCACTAGTGCTGTCAGCGTTAATCTCATTGAAATGACCTTAACGCCACAACGCGGCAAATCTCCGTTAACGAGCTACCGCGGATCGCCCCGTGCATGGGGCTGGACGGCCAACACGTTAACGAGCTAACTGCGCTAACGCACTAGCTCCCACCCATGTAATTGAGCACTGTGTGGCACATCCAACATACAGGGAGTGCAGAATTATTAGGCAAGTTGTATTTTTGAGGAATAATGTTATTATTGAACAACAACCATGTTCTCAATGAACCCAAAAAACTCATTAATATCAAAGCTGAATGTTTTTGGAAGTAGTTTTTAGTTTGTTTGTAGTTTTAGCTATTTTAGGGGGATATCTGTGTGTGCAGGTGACTATTACTGTGCATAATTATTAGGCAACTTAACAAAAAACAAATATATACCCATTTCAATGATTTATTTTTACCAGTGAAACCAATATAACATCTCCACATTCACAAATATACATTTCTGACATTCAAAAACAAAACAAAAACAAATCAGCGACCAATATAGCCACCTTTCTTTGCAAGGACACTCAAAAGCCTGCCATCCATGGATTCTGTCAGTGTTTTGATCTGTTCACCATCAACATTGCGTGCAGCAGCAACCACAGCCTCCCAGACACTGTTCAGAGAGGTGTACTGTTTTCCCTCCTTGTAAATCTCACATTTGATGATGGACCACAGGTTCTCAATGGGGTTCAGATCAGGTGAACAAGGAGGCCATGTCATTAGTTTTTCTTCTTTTATACCCTTTCTTGCAGCCATGCTGTGGAGTACTTGGACGCGTGTGATGGAGCATTGTCCTGCATGAAAATCATGTTTTTCTTGAAGGATGCAGACTTCTTCCTGTACCACTGCTTGAAGAAGGTGTCTTCCAGAAACTGGCAGTAGGACTGGGAGTTGAGCTTGACTCCATCCTCAACCCGAAAAGGCCCCACAAGCTCATCTTTGATGATACCAGCCCAAACCAGTACTCCACCTCCACCTTGCTGGCGTCTGAGTGGGACTGGAGCTCTCTGCCCTTTACCAATCCAGCCACGGGCCCATCCATCTGGCCCATCAAGACTCACTCTCATTTCATCAGTCCATAAAACCTTAGAAAAACCAGTCTTGAGATATTTCTTGGCCCAGTCTTGACGTTTCAGCTTGTGTGTCTTGTTCAGTGGTGGTCGTCTTTCAGCCTTTCTTACCTTGGCCATGTCTCTGAGTATTGCACACCTTGTGCTTTTGGGCACTCCAGTGATGTTGCAGCTCTGAAATATGGCCAAACTGGTGGCAAGTGGCATCTTGGCAGCTGCACGCTTGACTTTTCTCAGTTCATGGGCAGTTATTTGGCGCCTTGGTTTTTCCACACGCTTCTTGCGACCTTGTTGACTATTTTGAATGAAACGCTCGATTGTTCGATGATCACGCTTCAGGAGCTTTGCAATTTTGAGACTGCTGCATCCCTCTGCAAGATATCTCACTATTTTTGACTTTTCTGAGCCTGTCAAGTCCTTCTTTTGACCCATTTTGCCAAAGGAAAGGACGTTGCCTAATAATTATGCACACCTGATATAGGGTGTTGATGTCATTAGACCACACCCCTTCTCATTACAGAGATGCACAGTAGCCTATACAGCTTGGAGTAAGACAACATGCATGAAGAGGTTGATGTGGACAAAATACTCATTTGCCTAATAATTCTGCACTCCCTGTACTGTTTTACTTTAGTCCATGACGCGCTTACCTTCAGGGTCATACGTCACATGAAGACCAAAATAGTTCCAAAGGCCAGATCTGAATGAGGGTGGGGGAGGTTCAATTTGCAATGTTGCTACGAGAGCTTAACTTCTGTCTCGCTAGCTTGCCCTGCGCTCAGTGAATCTGCGGTCGACTACTCCGCCGAGGCTACACTGTCGAGCGCAGATCCACAGAGGGCTCAACACAGACAGCAGAAGGAAAGTTGATAAAATAAATTAAAAATGTTGTATTGTTCGATACATATGCATACCGAACCGAAAGCACTGTATAGAATGGTTCAATATCGATACGAGTATCGTTGCACCCCTAAGACATACATATCTAATTCAGAGTTGGTTTCTCCTTAACCTAACTCAGTGAGAGGTCAACATGCTTTAACCATGTATCCTTAGTTCACATGCTAAATTGACACAAATCTGCAGCTTGTATTTACGATGTTTATATTATTATTTAGTATAAAAGAGAGATGGCACAATACCACTTTTTTATGTCCAATACCGATATCATAATTCTGGATATCTGCCGATACAGATATGAATCCGATATAGTGTATTTTTAATCAATAAAACTGTTTTTTTAATATCTTGCTGCATTTTGTATAAGTTCATACTCAAGTTTAAATAAACAAAACACTAAAGCTATTCTGTTATACTGTATGTAAAAAATGCACTGCACCCAAAATATTTCATAGTTCAGCAAAACTGATCAATCTAATAAACTTAAACCTGCTCCATCCTCCCTATTCTGGTATTTTAAAGAGTACTTAGCAGAAATATTAAGCAACCTAACTAATAGGGTTGCAAACTCCCAGCAAAAAAAAATAAAAAATAGGGACCCACCCCCCACCCTCCACCTCATGATGCTTAATCGACGTAATCAACTTTAATTTGATGCAGTGTGAAAAAAAATGCACAGAAATCAATTATTTTTCAAGAAATATTAAATAGATTCAACATCTTTCTTCAACAAAATTGCAGACTGCACAGATGGTTCCCAAAGGAAAAAGTAGTATAGCTTACTAGGGTATATTAGACTTAACAGTTACTATATACAGTAATGGACTTCTATTCATTTTACATCAAATTAAAACTTTGGGTGTCAGATAATTATTTATTAAAAGCTCGACATTTTAAATGAGAATAAGAAAGAAAAGTATGTCTTTGTGCCCCCTTTTCCCTGTTCATGCCCTATCGGCCCCCCTGGCTAAACTTTGCTAGATCCGCCCCTGCACAGTTACGTCAGCTGTAGAAAAAGATCCTCGAGTAGAAAGTAATATTAAATAAATTCTAACAACAGCTGATCAAGCTTAAACGTGCTGCTGTTGTTCAGCCGCTGGTTTCTTTCTGGTGCAAAGTGGACCAAAAACAAAGAAGAGAGATGGACTTGCGACAGAAAAGCCGATCAGCTGATCATTGATCAGCTTCATGATTGAAGTAGCAGCAGGAAGAGGCAGTCGCTCCATATATCAGTTGATAAGCTTAACATGGGAATGCTTTACAAATAGAGATGAACTTACACACTTGCTTTACTTCTCTCTGGGATCACTTCCTCGGAGATGAAATGCTGGTTTGAGGCTACAAATACACACAGCCGCTCTATCACATGACCACACTGCTCCTACGTGCTACGGTTATGAGCCGAGTTACGCCATGTCGCAAGTTTTGTGAGGTGCTTTTTTGATATTTAATGGATCAGATTACATTTTTTATTTCTCTCCGATATCCGATCCAGTAATTTACGTCAGTATCGGACCGATACCGATACATAATATCGGATCGGTCCATCTCTAGTATAAAATAAGACATGCTGATTGGGTCATTCATTGGCTAATTAGGGCTAAAGTACAGCTGAGACTTGTAGTTAGTTTTCAATGAGATAAAAGGTAGTGATGGTGCTAAAGTTGGGGACATCACAAAAATTTGTCAAATTTTTAAAGCGTATGAATGACTTCACCAAACCCACAAACTAGTGTCTAAGTACTTGTAACTGAGAATCCTTAAATGAATGTTTCAAATTGTAGTGCAGAGCACATACTGACACTTATGTAATGCTAATAATATGAGTAACTGACTCTCCAGGGTAAGAGGGTGGTGAGTGAGAGGCCTGAGAAGAGGCCGGGCCCTGTGGACGTCAAGAGCCCCGCCGATGATGGACAGGCGAGGCGTGTGGAGTCAGCGGGGAGGGCGAAGCAGCCATCTCACATGACCAAGAGAGACTCAGCACCACAGGTCCGACTCACGCACACCGAACACTCCTGCCTGCTTCCACTCTCACTCCCTCCCCCCTCCCTTTGTTTATTCTCACATGCTGCACCGACGTGTTTTACATAGATATGAGACATGTTGTCTGGCCCATCCCCTCCATCCCTGTGATGGAGCATAATGGTTTGTTGACAGGAGGTGGACCGGGCTGTGACTGACTGGTGTGAGATTAGGAAAGGAGAGGGTGGCTAATAGAGCTGTGGGTTGAACAGATGCTCTGCATAACTAAGTTTTCAACCTTTTTGAGCTGTTTTTACACACACGCTGCAGCTCTGATCTTCTCTAGATGTCACTCGACAAAGGTACGTGTGAAAAATTCAATTCAGGCAACTTCCTCGAGTAAACCGCATGAAGAATTTCCTGTCATCTCCTGCTGTGTGTTTCACGTGTGAAAGGGAAACTGAGGAATATACCTTGACCCGAATCTCCTAAAATCATCCACAGTTAACTTTTACAAGTTACTCCGGTTTGCTTGAGATGCCATATTTAATGCAGGCAGGGACTCGTGTGCCCCTGCCATCGTCTGTGAAATGCAATGTGACCTTAGCCTCCCCTCCCACCCCCCCCAGAAAGTCTGGAACAGCTGCTCTGCCTCAGTCTGAAGCCTGACGCAGACACACACACTCACAGACTGAAATAAATAAGCTGATGCACAGGCAGCTGATCCTCGCCACTGTAAACACAGACACAATCTGGTCATAGGGTGGGGGTGGGGGGGTGGGAGGGAGGGGACATGAAAGCAGGAGTTGCAGAAGTACAGGTTCAGTCTAAAATGTGCATCTCTGCTACCGATTGGCCGATACACTAAGTGCTGCTCACTGGGCGTCTGGGTTAATGTGCACTGAATCTATGGGCTGAACACATTGTTCTTTTTGCCTTTATTTCTGGCCCACTAGGTCTGTGCCCCCCCCCCCCCCCCCCCCCATTTATCATGTGGACTGAATCAGCACTTGAACAGTAGCCAGGGCTCCAGTGCACCAGTCATCTGTGAATCCCAGAGACCTGGTTTACGTAACCTGTGTCATTTCACTAGGTTTATATGAGAGCAGCGGGGGAGAAAGCTGCTAAAGGGTGATACCGTAGGAGAACATACCATGGATCCATCTGGCAAGCTTTAAAAAAATATTTGCGTTGGTTCACGCTGAGGTGCACATTGCTACTGCACTGCCCTGCCTCTGAAATAATTATCTGATGGGTATGTGTGTGTGCGACAGAGCGAGAGACACCCTGGAAATAAATAATGACTCTTTGAGAGACAGGGGTGTGGCTGTGCAGCGGTGTCTCATGCAGCCTGGAGGAACCTCATGACCAGACTGCTCACGCTCACGAGAGAGAGAGTGACAGGGGTAAGGAAATGCAGTCGGACGGAGAGGAACAGAGGGGAGGGTGAGAGAGAGAGAGAGAGAGAGACACTTGGCAACCGTGCCATCTGTTTCAATCTCCCCTCATTTCTTTTTCCTGAAACTTTAAGTGGTCCACACTCCTCTGGCACGATTGTTTCCCTATTCCCACCATCCTGAAAGGGCCGATTTGATCTAATTAACATTCAACTGCCTTCTCACTCTGAAAAGGCTCATTATGCGAAGAGACAGACCTGGCAAGGTGCCAAGAAAAAGGGAGAGGAAGACGGAGTAGTGGGATGAGAGAGAAAAGAGGTACCCGGGGGTCTTTGTGTATGTGTGAGCTATACTCTCTCTGGATGTGGGCGTGTGAATGATCGTGTGGGCGTCCCAGCCCGTAGGTGTGTTACCAGCCCACTCGCTCTCCCCGGTGCCTATTGTCCCCCATCCTCCCTCAGCTGTTAGAGTGTTGCTGTTAATAGCAACATGACTCATCCTCTGTGTTCACCAGAGCGCATCATTGAAATCAGAACTACACCAGAATAGAAATTAGCACAATTCTGTACCTCTAATAAGCTGTGTTTGATTTGCAAACCGCCAGGTGGTTTCCAAGGTCAGCTACCTGCTAACTGCAGTCTGCCCCTGTGCAGAGTGGACAGAAATTACATTATAATTGAAGCTGTTGTGCCAAGTTGTGCCATTACACTTTAAGACCACTGGGTGGCAGTCTAGACCTCTCAGTCCTTCCTAATGGATGAGTCAGTGGCCTGATTGTGACAGCAGCAAAGCGATTCTTTACAACAGTGTTTAATTAGCGAGAAACAAGTTGCTGTGTCACACTTATAACTGCTAAGCTCATCTTTTAATTTCTCCTCTCTGACAGGATGAGGTCAAACAGGGGCAGAAGCACACTGAGGAGCATCACGGGGTGTCAGAGCAATGCCAGGTAAATTAAAAAAACCCTCATACACAGATGTAAACATTTAGATGCTGTGTGTCTAACCTCTCTCAGCTCAAAGGACTGCAGTTTCAGCTCATCGTGACCACGTAATTTGCTGATGATCAGTCAGTGAAAACAAGGTTTTCACCAACACTACGTTAGCATACAAAGCACAGAGAATAGCAAATGCAAATATGCGCTCTGTCCACATCACAAACACACGCAGACAGCACAACACGTTGCCGTGCACGTGCCCCTTTTCCTAGCGCTTCTTCCCATCTGCCTCCCGCTGGCTTGCATGTCAGCCTTGCTGCAGTAGCTCAGAGCTGTCTCACAGATCTGGTGTGCGATAAGCAGCCTGACTGGGGAGGCAGGAAGGATTGGCTTCAAAGGCACGGCGGATTCTCCACATGACAAGTGATGCTGTTCATGCCTCTCTGGCTGCTGCAGTCCTGGCCTACACAGATTTCAAGGAAATACCATGTAGATTTTTTTTTCTCATCATGTTGTAAAGTGTGTTACACTTTTGTGTAACAAATATACCATATGGACCTAAATCAGTGCAGCTTTTGGAAGCTCAACTGTCACTGAGAGTAAGATTATGATCTCAGCAACTGGCCAGGTTCACTTTGTAATATCCAACATGCCTTCTTTGGCTCCTGGCAAAAAATTAAAAAAATTTTTAATTAGCAGCTGGGGCGGCAGCAGATCATGGCCTGTTGGAACATGTGAAAACCGTCTTCCCGTGTGACCCCTGATGTCCTCTGAGGGCCAGCACAGAGCAAGGAGAGACGAGGTGGAAAACAGGATGAGGACAGATGCCATGTTCTCCAATAAGTGTAGGCAGGAGGGCAACATGTTTACTTCGATTTGATTGGCCCTCACCTGAGGGGAAAACATGACCTGTCATAGCTTCTTACCAGCACTGTGTTGCATCTCTTTTTCTCTCACGGTTTTAGCTGCTGCTTTGAGCTTCAATACAGATTTTTATGGTCATTCCTGGTACTCAGAAATCCAACAAATGTATTTTTTTTCTAGACATCAGCACGCTCTCTCAGAAACTGCTGGTCTTTTTCGTGACATCTCTAGTCTTGGTTTGCTTGAAGGCTTTATAACACAAGCAGCTTCTGCCCTTTCTGATGTGTTAATGAGCCTGTATCAGATCTCCTTTTACTATTAGCCAGCAATCCTCTCTGCTCTCATCACAGTAATCAATAAATAGGTTAAGAGGGGAATGGAGGAAGAGCTTCTAATTGTATTTGCTATAAACTGTACTTTTCCTGGAACACTGATCGGTATTTACCCAGGGAGGCAGTGGTTAGCACTTAAAGTTATGCAAAATACATCAACGTAGCAGAAATACACACATTTGTGGTTCCCACAGATCTGTATATGTATCCATTATTATAAGTTTATACACTGAAATGCTGTCTTTTGCATGCGCATAGGATATCGAGAACCTGCAGGCCATCACAGACCTCAACGTCCCCACATCAAGAGAGGAGCAGGAGGAATATTTAAGGTGGAAGAAGGAGCGTGAGCAGATTGACAGGGAGAGGGTGGCACGCCATAAAAATGCCAAGGGCCAGTGGAGACGAGCGTGGGACATGGATAAAACTGACAATATGTAAGACTTTTTAAAGAGTTAAAGGTTTACATTCATATTCCCATTGGCTGTAGCTGTTAAAGCTGAAGGACTAAAAAAGAAATAAAATAATAACATTTTAAACCAAAATATGGCAAAATATGAAGTTCAGAGATCAGTGAAATACTGTGGAGCTGATTTTCAGATGCATCTTTGTTCTAGCACACCTGAATTAAATGAATGGCTTGTTACCAGGCCTTTGCTAAACTTGATTGCTGAAGAAGTAATTCCACCATTTGATTCAGCTGTGCTGGAGTAGGGATGCATCTAAAAGCTGCAGGACAGTGGCTCTCGAGGACTGGAGTTGGAGACCCCTGATTTACAGGATGAGTAGCTGCATTTTGAACCATCTGTGACTGAAAAAGACTAGAATTGGGTAATCCTATAAATAGGGAGTTACAATAATCCAACTGGGAGGTGATTGAGTCGTGGATAACTGTTTCTATATCTGTAATTCTGTGATGGTTTAAAGCTGCTGTTCACAAAACTACTTCTTTGTTTGTTAGAGGCTGAACTATCCAGGATTTTAAGTTATAGTTTAACTATAGCGCTTGATAAGCCAAATAAAGTTTTGCTGTCATTTAGTTGAAAATGTTGCCAGGACTCCAGGATTTTAGATTGTCCAAACAATTCAACTTAATTGAATTTTATTTATATAGCACCAAATCACAACAACAAAGAGAACCCCAACAGTCAGACCACCCACTATGAGCAAATACTCGGCAACAGTGGGAAGAAAAAACTCCCTTTTAACAGGAAGAAACATTATGCTTTGTAAAGAGTCTAGGGGTAACATGTATAATGAAATGGAGGTCAAGTAAGCAGTACAAATTCCTTTAAAGAACAAAAAAGTCCATGTTGGGTTTGGAGGTCGAACAGTGGACTGTCACTTTTAAGAGAAGGCTTTTTCAGTACTAAGATATTTTCAGTATGCAGTACCATGCAGGCTAAAAATGGTCTTATTAGCACTAAGGCCTTTTTTTTTTTTTTTTTTTTTTTTTTTTTTTTTTAAGTTATTCGTTTTGTAGATTTCCCCTTTTCACTTTTAAATTCTTCCTTCACTGAAAGGCTCACTTCACTTAGGCAGATGAAGAGGAGAAAATAACCCCGGAGAACATTGTGCCTCTTTGTAGTTAAATTATTCAGTGAAGAATCCATTAGATGAGGTTTCTGGATGTTGTGCATGTTCTAACACATGATTGCAAGGCTGATTGTCACCAAGTCACAGGACGATGTTACACAGCTAAAACATTACCAAACAGTTACTTATGTATGCCTAATATAACTTTTTTCATGTGAAGGAGTTCATGAGCTACATTTCATACAGCGTTGCAGGCTGCTGCCCGCATTGGTGGGGGAAAATCACACGATAGCACCCCAAACTGACCGCGGGAAAGAAATACAACTCGTTTATTGTGAACTGTTTGTTAGATTTCAAACAAACTGAGCTGTGGCTGTACAAAGACTGACCAAGTTGCAGAGTAAATTAATGTGCTGTTTAGGGTAGTATCCAAATGTAAAGGCACAAGGAAAGAGCAGCTATTTTTAGCTGGGGGGTTAGGGATGGAAATGCCTTGCCTTATTTGGCGAAGCATTAACAAGGCTCCCGAGAAAGAACAGAAGAGGAAATGTGTTTTTGATTCGACAATTTACGCGGTTTCAGAGGATGTTGAATGTAGGAATGGAATCTCTGCACAATCTTAAACTCTAGGCCCACAATGATATACTGAAATGTCCGTTTATGTTGTGCAGATGAGATGTTATAGTGCCTGAGGGGGGAAAAGATGAATGATTTTGGAACATGATAGAGATATTAGTCACACTGGGTTTTGTTACTGTCTAAAACTAAACCTCTGCTTCTAGGTTTTCAGACAAATCCCTCTCTGACAGAGAATGGGGGCCTTCCAGCAGAGGTAAGACAAAAGACACAGACCTTACTGAGAACGTAAGGAGTAAGACGCTTCATAACAAATCATAAAAAAGACATATCACATTGCTGCAGGAGGAAGAAATGCTAGAAGAGGACCCAGGGCAGGCAGCGATTCAAAAGGTATTCCCCACATAATTTAGTGAACAGTTAAATCCCATAAAATACTCTTATAGTGTTTAGACTTTTAAACTTTTGGTATTTTTCTGACCTAGCTCATGACAAGCGAGGCAAAGACAAGGGAGCTAAAAACGTGCAAGTGATGAGCAGTAAAGCAAAAGGCAAAGATCGCCTGACTGGGCGGGCCAGAAGGTCAGTAACAGCTAAACACAATGGGCTGCTGGCAAAGGTGATTCAACCATCAGAGCGTTTTTCAACATAGCTTCAATTAGCGGTTACAAGAAACATCGGCATGACTAATGCAGTACGTAAAACGGATGTGGAAAGACATGCTGTTTTTCTGCACTGTGCCCTAATGTACAAATTCCCCTGGATGTCATGAGACTTAATTTAGAAGTGGTGGCAGCTGACTAAATAACCCAGAAGGTCGCATTCTGTCCCCCCCTCCACAGTTTCTCCTCTGCTGTGAAACACCACTTGATGGTGAGCAGGCCGTCTAGCCAATCTGGAGCATGCAGCCTGTTGACATCACATTTTGGGGTCATCTCAGATTGCTTAGAACCCCATCAAGTACTAAACAAATACCTGGTACTAAGTACTACACCTAATGAGAAAACCCTAAAAACCAAGCTGAGCCGATCTGAGTAGGTGCTGGTGGAAAAGGCCATATGTGCGCTGTAATGCAATCATAATGTCCAAAAAATTCCACAGCCACAGAGCTGAAATTGAGGCACTGTGTGGACTTGGAGTGAGAAAGATTATTTTATGTCTCTGTAAAAGTAGGTAAGGGTAAGGATTTGGAGGGGGGCTCTGTAAAACAGCACTCGGGTGTGAGATTCCTGTTATCAGGCTGTGCTGCTGTTACAGTTGGCAACAGATTTGAGTGTGGGCAAAGGCAGCCCACAGGCCACCAAAGCCATTTTCACACATACACTGCAGCTCTCGATGTTTCTGGATATTATCCAAATGGAGGTGCGTGTGAGAACTTTGTCTGATGTAGCTGAATTAAACATGAAACAGTGTTAAACAGTCTTTAGCTCACCAGTTCCTTAGTACAAAGTTGGTGCGATTTCCTATCGCTGATGTGAGGAAAAAAGGGAAAATGTAATAATTGGCTAAATTCACAGCTAGCAAGTGGTCATCTCGTGCTCTGCTGCATGCTCTACCCAGACAGCACCCTTACCTAAAACACACAAAATCCAGTACTGAGTCTACATGTGACAAAGGGCAACTGAGGACAGTGTCCCAGCCTGAGTCTCTTGACACTGTCTGGAGTTCATGCATGAAAAGCCATTACAATCACAACAACTGAGACCGGTGTGTGTCTGTGCCTCGGAAGGCTGAGCCCCAACCTCAAATCACAGCTCTTGCTTTCCACATGTCCTTGGACAATCACCTGATATGACTCCCATTGGTCATTACCTTTCATGGTGTAGTCATTGGTTTTTGAGCAAGTATGTGACTGAGAAGCAAATGCTGTTATAACACTGAAATGGCCTGCAGCAGTCTCGTCTGACCCGTTACTCGTGGAATCTCTGAGGGCGACCTGTAAATAGGGCTTATTGCTGCACATCCCACAGATGCTCAGTCAGACCATTTGAAGGCTAACTGAGAGCTTTGTGCTCTTTTAATGTCAAAGAAAAAAACTAGTCCTGAACTGTTTTTGCTTTGTGGTGTGACATGTTGTCCTGCTAAGGGTGAGATGCTGTGGTGCCATTGTAGAAAGCTTGTGGGGGTGTGCTTCTTCTGCGGTAATGTTTAAGTGGACGGTATGTGTCAAAGTACCACACGAATGCCAGGACCTAAACTTTGCCAGCTGAACGTTGCATTGTGATAAAATGATCTGTGTTATTTACTCTTGTTGCTGATTGTTATATACAATATTGCAGCATGCTATAACTTGCAAAGAAAAAGAGATTCACAACACACTGCTTTTTTGTTTCTGAATACCCTTTTTTCAGATGGCAGGCAAATGATGATGGAGAGAACCTGCAGGTGAGAGGTGAAACCTCTTTTGACCCTGCTATAAAGTGAATAATAAAAGACATCCATTTAGCAAGAAACACTCCTGTTTTTCGTTTTGATCTCATCTTTTAGATGCCTGAGACGACGCTGGAGGAATTCCTTGAGGAACTTGATGCCCTCACAGACGCTAATGCAGACGAGCTGAAAGATCAGGACGCAAAAACAAAGCAGTCACCGAGCCCGGATTCACTGAGCACGCCCGAGGAAGCGAGTGAATCAGCAGCCTCGGTGTCGGCTGCTATCCTTAGAGAGGACACCCCGACTCAGGAGAAGGCAGAGGCTTCGTCCTCTCGGGGTTTGGAGAAGAAAGTGCGCTTCTCTGAGGAACTCATCCAGGGGGCTCATGCAAGGCAAACCACGGGGTCTCAAGAGTCAGAATCCAGAGGTCCCAGCTCTGTGAAAGCTTCCTCACCTAAAAAGAACAAGCATGAAATGCAGAGGCCACGTCAGCCTCTTGAAAGTGCCAAGCAGGATGATGGGAGTCTTCAGGATAAAGGAGGTGGGCCAGCTGCACCTTCTTTTGCACAGCAGCAGGGATCTGAAACTGATTGCACTAAAAAGGACAGCAGCCCACCCACAGCTCCCAGCTCCCCCCCTGCTGAAAAAGCCTGCACCCCTCTACATGAGATCCAGCCTGTGGAACTTCCTAAGTGCAACATCAGCAACACAAACACAGGTACGCCTGAACTTCAGCGAGCCTGATTTTTAAGATTTATTTATTTATTTTTCTCCTGGCTGCGTGTGTGGATGTTCCAAGTAAACTAACCGTGCTTTTGTTTTCACAGAAGAGCTGATAGACTCTGGTCTGTCTGTTCTGAGCCTGGAGTCTGGAGAAACACACCCAACACACTCCACCAGCAGTGACAAGGTCAGTGTGAGAATCAATAGATGTGCAAATGGAGGGAAGTGCAAATGGATGAGGAGAGCAATATATCTGCACTGCAGCTGCGTATTATCCAATTTTAATTCAGCCCCTCTGAGTCTTGATGGAGTGCAGGAGAAATAGTCTTGTGAGAATGGTTTTTCATTTCATCTTCCACCTGAACAGATAATGTATGATCGTTCATACTGAGGAGGGAATGAGAAAATACAGTAAATGTAAAATACAGAAAGTTGCAGTTGGTAATTTTTATCCTTTTCTCTCTCTCTTTTTTTGTTTGTTTTTGCAGGCACGAGAACATGGGAAAATTGTTTAACTGACGTTTTCTGGATATAAACACTGAAACCAAAACACAGCATTTGGATGCATTATTTTTGCTTCAAAGTAGCTCGTTTGCAATACTGTTTATAGCTTACAGGCAAAACTGTGGGAGCTGAATTTTTGTCTCAAATGTGACACATGAATGGTGAGACACCTTTTTCCCGCTCGATTATTATTAGTGTTTTTTTAATTTTTTTTAACATCAGAGCACTTTATGTGTACAAAAACATGTGTACTGACATCTCTTTCTGTATGGAAGTACGCTGCTTGAGTGCAATATCACTGAATGTTTACACCTTTGTATGAAAATGTTGAGGTACATATCAGGAGGCTAGCTAATCGGTTAAATTTAGATAGCCCTTGACATTAAACCAAGCCACAGTCTAATTACTTAGTGCCTGATTCTGCCTTAGAGGTATATTTTTTTAATTTATTTAGCTTATTTAGCAGGGACGATGCACAATAAATATATTGTACCGGATATAGCTAAAAGCTACTTTTCAGCTGTAGTCCCTGAGTAACTTTTCAGTAACTGAATAAAGATTGTAATATATGACGATACATAGTTGCAGACCTCCAGTAGAGTTTTTATTTCTACATTTAAAAGTAGTAGACAAATGGATATTATTAACTGCTTCCAGCATCCATAAATAGCCTTTGGGAAGTATGAAATCAGTATATTGTTAAAACGCACATTTGAACCCTAATGTCTTTGGCCAGTGACCAAGACAGTCCAAAGTTTACAAAATGTTACTACTGACATGCTGTAAATGTTTCTGCTATTAAGAGCATTGAAAGGAGCGCGCCACTGATTTTTGATATCAAGACAGGAGCCTGATGATGTCATACTCTGGTTAAGATTATCTGAATTTGGGGATGACAGCTTTGCAGTCATGAAACCTCACAACTCTGCCCATAAGTGGCAGAAATCTACTTGATTTAAATTTGGCCTTTTTACTTATCAAGGTCGTCTCCTTGTGCAGCTCTGAGCCACATCCCCTGCGCCTGCTGTTTTTACATTGCTTTGTGGTCCGACTACTTTTCACCGGGGAAAATAGAGGAAGTATACATTTGTGTCACAGTGTGGGGGGGATCAGCACTGGGGAACTGGATCTATGTCCCAGAGAGCAAAGGGCAGCCTGAAAAAGGAAAATTTACCCTGTCAGAGCCTTAAGGCAGGACATCCAGAACATGCTCGTTTCTTCTTTCTTTCACAGTCATGAGCGTTGTGCACCATGAATATGTCCCCCACACTCAGACGATCGGCACAGAGTTCTACTGTAACATCCCGAGGCGTCAGAAGTAAAACATTCAGTCCAAACCACTGGGACTTGGATCAGATGGCGCCCTGAAAATGCCTTTCTTTTTCTAAAAGCCTTAACTCAATTAAAAAAGAAAAACGAAAAGAAAAAAAGCAGCCATGCTGGAGTAGCTTGCAGCGCTGCCCAAGGAGGCCATCTAGAAGAGCCAATTTCCTCATTCTGTTTAATGCAGAACTAGGTTTAGAAAGAAATAAATGCGATCCAGTTGTAAGATGACATAACTCACTAGTGTACTCCTTTATTGTTAAAATAAAAAGCCAGCTGACGGTAAAGCATAACACATTTGGATGTTTAAATATTGATTTATAACACTGCAGAGTAGAAACCTTGCACACTATTGTTGTGTTCCCTAAAGCACAGTTTTACAGCTGAATCCCGATGATCCGGTCTTCCTCACTCTTCTTATGTTATGTTTTGGCACTTAATTTAGGATTGTAATGTACTATGTTAGCTGATTCTAAACAAACAGTGTACAAATTCTGGTCTTTGGGCCCCTGTGAGTGGGGGGAAAAAATATAATTCAAGCATTTTTTGAGTTGGGTGAATTGAGAATGCCGGGATTCAGCTAAAATTCCCTTTTGTATTATTTGTTCTGTATTATGTTTGTGAAAGAGAGCCTAATATCTTTCAAGCTTCCCTTGATTAATATCTTAGCCAGTTGTTGTGCCTTGCATATTGGCTTCTTCAGCTATTGAAGGTGTACTTTAATTTATGGTTTGTATATTAACTGCCTCATTTATTTTATTTATTTGCCTATCCATTTCGGACAGGAGAATGTTACCAAGTAAATCTCAAGCTGTGTTTCTCTGAGTCGTATTTTTTTTCTCCTTTTTAAAATTTATTGCCAGCCTTTGATGCTATTTTGGTAAGAAGCGACAGTTATATTAAGAAGTTTTTGGCTTTCGTCAATGCCACCGTGTAGTAAACAGTTATGTAACTGTAAGTGGAAAACACAGCAGACATGCTCTGAGCTGCGGTCTTGTCTGTGTCTACGGAGGTTACATAAAATCAAAAAAGCAAGAAGCGAGCCACAACGTTTGAAGCCAGTCCATCCGTTAAGAAAGAAGGGGCCTTATTTTGTATTATATGTGGATAGCAATCTATCAGTAGAAGGAAACATCTGTGTGAAAAACAGGTCACTGTTTCCCTTTGAAGTATTTTTTTAAATCTCCCTGTGAGATTTCATGTAGTGGAAGAAACACAATCATAGAGCATTTTATATTTAAGTGTTTAGTCCTTGTTCATTCAGTTTGTTTAACATCTGCACTGTCACCTTCCTTAAATGTCAAGTTTCTGAGGTGAGATGAGTTGGTTGGCGGGGAGTATGCAAGTACCCCCCACGTGTGTTCTCGCACTGTTGTAATTAGATGTGCCTGTGTATGCGTGTGTGCTGCATTTCAAGGTGTGATCCCAGCCTTTTTTGCTGCTCAGAGTACTCGCTCTAATTTGAGTCCATGTGCAACATGTCTTCATTTGCTGAACCGCTCGGAACGAAGCATACGCCACATGAATAAAGATTTTCTGTGTTTCAAAGGCTCCGGCTGGCATCGTTTTGTCACCCTGTTCACTTCACTTTACTCGTGCACCTGAGCAAACGCACAGTAGTCGGTGAATTTGTTGCGTGCAGGTTTTTCTTTTGTTTCGTCACTCTTAACACGTTATCGGAGGACCAGTGCGATAAAGACAGAGCACGCTGCAGCACCAACGGTCCATACATTTTGACTTCTTGCCTACAGACTCTGCTTTCATGTTTAATTTGATTAACTTCACACGGGTTCTCTGAAGAGTTGTTGCATTAGACACAGCTTTCTCTCAGCCCTGCAGGTGGGATCCCATAGGTGCTACTGTTTTAATTATCTCCTCACAAGTCTGTCTCCATGGCAGCGCTCTACCTTTGAGGCCTTTGAGCTTGTGACCTGCTGTACACTGTTTTTACTTTTTAACACAAGAGCACAAAAAATAGGTAGCTGTAACACTTCTGGATCACTTTAATGCTATAAGCTAACTAATGGTTTGAAGGGTTTGACACAATAGCGCACCAAATTGGGGGTGTTGATATTATGGAAATAAGACCTGTAGGCTGTGTTAGAGGATTGAAGTGCAGTGTGGGATTATGTCAGCTGTGCACTGCAGTGGAGAGAGGCTTACTATCCTGAGGAAAATTTTTTAAAAAAGAGATCAACATTTGGTCCAAGCAGCTTTAAAGCAAGACGATGTCGAGGCCTGTCATCCTTTTTTGGTTTGCAAAAACACCCTTCTGTTTTGGTGCTTTGGTTTGGCGTTTGCCTATGAGAAAAGAGTCGCTACTCCAGGCTGTTTCATAGAGGTAAAAGCAGTACTTCTACTAGTTCTTCTGGGCAAATACAATTACACCTAAACATCAATACTAATCTGTCAGTCAGCAACATGCTGGTATACCTGCTGCTGATTGACTCCATTCAGTTTGGCAACTTTAGTTTATGTGAAAGCTGAAATGTGGGAACAAGATTGTGGTTTGTTTGGGGTTTTCTTTTTAGGAAAAGTTTGGGAAAGTTTCCTGACTGGGGTCAGTAACTTCCTGAAGTCTCAGTAAGTACTAGGTAATAAAACATAAACGCTCCTTAAAAAACACAACCTTTTGCACAAATGAATCAAACAAGATGTAATCTGTTACTTATTGACCTTTGTCTGTGGTTACAAAGGTCAGCGTCACTGAAGAATAAACTTAAACAAGCAAATTGCTCAAAATATAAAACTGTGTGAAACTGTTGTTTGTTGTCTATAAGGCGCTCCTTTGCTTTACTGCTCGTGTCAGCAACGCCTCCTATTAGCCAAGGTTTTTAACAGTGATTTAACAGTCGGAGGCTCTCAAGGTGTTTCATTACAGCTGATGGATGTCGGTCAAGCGGAAGTGATGTCCAGTCTGGACCTGTGACCCTAACACAACCTGACACGGTGTCTGTTTCCGCTGGGTTTGTTCATCTCCCTCCAGCCCGGTCATAGTTAAGCATGTAACAACCACGCCTCGGCAGCTGCCGTGATCAAGGAGAGTGCCCTCGCCCCTCCTCTTTCTCCTGGCCTGGAAACAAGAGGCCTGGGGCGACAAGGTGCACATATGCTGTTTGTCATATTGATCTGAGGTCAGCTTAGCATCATGCAATAAATCTAGTTAAAACCCTCTGGTGTATTTGTCTTTTTTAGTCTCGTGACATTGTTTGAATCAGCTGGTGGCTTTTTACCTACACACAGCTTCATTTTCCTTTTGCATCAGCTCCTAATAGAGCCACACGTTTGCCCTTTTGTTAATGGAAGAAAGCTCTTGCTTTCTTCCTTCTCATTGTCACTACTGCAAAACAGCATCTCCTTTCTTTTGTGATGGTGTCTTGTTTAAATGCTGCGTTGATGGAGCTTTCATTCCCTAAGGTTATTCTTGGAAAGGTCTCTGCAACTAACCGGGTGCTTAACATTCACCATGCAAAATGATGTTTGTGAGCCTTTTAAACACTAAGTACCACTCTGACATTCATCTACAGAACGTCTGATAAACCTAAATGTGTTAAAAAGATCACTTATGGTGGCAGCTTCATGTGGTCCAAGTTCAGTGTTTTACCTAGTCTGGCCCCCCCCCCTTAAACGCTGGTTTAAGGGGGGGGGGGGCCCTTAAACCAGCGTTCTTTTGATTGGCCGACCTTTGTAAACAGACGTTTGAGCAATAGATGGGTGAGTTTTTGAAGATGCCTGAAATAACTAAATTAGCTATTTTCCCTCTGATTACTAATACAGGAGTTAACTAGGAAAAAACACCAGCAAAGAAACAGAGCATTTAAAGCAGTTCATGCAGGTAAAAATCTTCCTTAAGGAGAAGAAAGGAGGGAATGTGTTGAAGAAATGCTATCTTGGCCTTAAGACAACCATTCTGATGGCTAAAGATCCAAACGGGACACAAGAAAAAAAGAAATGCTATCTCGAAACAATTGCCTATCATCTGGAGTCAGTTAAGCACTCTGCTTTTTAAAAAAACAAAAAATAAATAAACCCCCAAATATTTGTGCATATCACACAGGGATGGCCCCCAAAACATGCTTGTTGCACTGATAGACTAACTCCACTGCATTGGGTTCAGTAGTTAAACTGTTTATGTGAAAGCTATTTTGGGTTCAGTAATAGAGAAAATGTAAACCCTGATTTTTAAAAAATACATTTTTAGACAGTTTTCTAGAGAAAAGGAGGACACTGTCAAACAATTTCCTTTTCTTCTTACCAATGTTTTATGCATATATTCCTCAGGCTTTTAGCAGTAATAGTAATTATATATACAGCTATATCTATATCTATATATATAGATATATAGATATAGATATAGAGATATAGATATAGATATAGAGATATAGAGATATATATATATAAAATCTCAATGATTTAATAGCTGCAGTTTCACTTTCCTGTGGTTGTGCAAACCATTATTTGATTTCAGTCACAAGACAAATTATTCTCATATGACACTGTTATGTAACATGTGACTGATTTCACTTTAGATAATGTGATCATCTACCTTGGTGAGGGGTCGGGGGGTTCAAGAGTCATGAGGTCAGATGCTGTGTCCTGACTCAGATGTAGCTTTCCTGCAATAACTGTCACCACAGATAAACTCCTTCATCAATAGGCTACCCGCTGCTCCTTTCATATATCACAAAGCCATAAGAGGCACTGGAAACACATTTGCCAAAGTCATCCTATAAACTAAGGCCAGTGTCACTGAGTTATACACTCTCTGTTGTCTTCCTGTACACAAGGCTTGCTATGTGATTGTGTGTGTGTGAGTCTGCTGTCTCCCATGATGAATGGGCTTCCCATTTAGCACAGCGGCACACATACCTCAGCTTCTGGTTCTGAAACTCTGTCACATTAAGAAAACAGTGCATGTCATCACCGTTTACATCATTATAGAGGTACTGGCTGCACGGAGGAAATCAAGTGGTTTTATTTTCGGTGTGATAGTGAGTGACGCTGGTCACAGCCAGCACGGAAACCTTTCAGCCAAACAGGCCTTTTCAGAGGGAGCTGGATCAAAATAGCACCGAACGGCATTGTGTAATGTGTTCTTCTCTCTTTTGTACAATGTAACAACAGAGCTCGCAAATCAATACACCTCCCTCACATGCTGCTGAGAGAGCGCACGGGGTGGTTGGTCTTATTTCCACTTCATAGTTCACCACATGTGACTGTGTGAAGTGGTTTCAGTGAGAGCTGCAGCATACCAAAACTGTGGTAGACTGCGAGGCGAAGGCTTCTCTTTCTCTGAGAGAAGCCGACAGTCCCTCTGATCACAGGCTGGACGGTTCACTCGGGTGATTCAAAGAGCCCAAATCTGATTAAACCCCAAGAACAAAGGCTGACTCTAAACTGAGTCCTCTTTGCGCCGGCGCTGCTGTTACTTCTGTCGAACCTACGCCTTCATATCAATCAATAATTATACTTGCACTCCAAAGAGTTCATGTAAATCACTCTCTATATGAAACACAGTGTAAGATGTTAGGAAAAAACTATCATTTATTTGAATCTATAGTATCCATTATGGCTCTAAATAAATAAAATATTGGTAACATACAGGATAATGTCAGTGAATAATTTTTTAGTTACATACATCTGTTATAAAACCATAGAAATGAATCATTTTAGGATGTTTATTTGTAACCTTGTGATATTGTTCCTCCTATCATACATACTATAGCTTTAATAAAAATCATCTAATTATGCTAAAAGTTAAGTCAAGGCCCAAAGATGTATGCCTGCCTTATATGTACACAACCAAATACAGAATACATTTACATGGTTATATGCACATACCTGAGCATAACTCAATAACGTAGGTCCTTCTACTTGGTGTCCTGGGTTTAATCCATGAAAGGAGACACGGCCTATGTGTTAAAAATGCAATAATGTAGTATTGATTTAAACTGGCTGAAGAATGGCAGTGATGTTAGGAGCTGTATGCCTGCAAGACATATTTAGGTCCTGCAAAACCAAAAGCATCTCTGGAGCCTCTTTCCTATTCATTTAACAATATATATGTAACACACACAAAAGGATTCTACCATCTTACATATATATTGTTAAACGAATAGGAAAGAGTGTATATATATATATATATCAGTGTTGCACACATACAGGCAGGTTAGTGGCCTCAGAAGCTGTCCGAGGTAAAGTAGACACACACTGATTTAAGGCATACAGATGGCCTAAAACAAAAGAAAAAGGAAACGCATAGTTAAGGGGGTACAGGGTCCACGGGGGAGCTCTCCTCTTTTCTCGGTAATAAAAGCAAGATGTCTGTTAACATGTGCAGTTCAGTATCCATACGGGGCTCTGCAAATTCACTTGAAAGACGTGAGTTATCCGACCTGCGGTACTGAGGATGTAAACCACTCCTTTTTGGGGGTGGGGGGTAGCTGTTTTAAATATGGGGGGTCCTAAGGGTGGTGTGGTGATGGGGATTAGGACCGACCAGTCTCTTCCATGGCCACCTCGGCTCACCGTTCAGGTCGGAGGAAGAGTGATAGCGTCTTCGGGCTCGCGCTTTTCTGTCACCCCGCGCGCCTCCCTCTCCCCCTTGTCCTCAGCGACAGACTCCCTCGCGGTGCTCGACGGGATGTAGTGGCTCAGGCGGGGTTGAGAAGACCCTTGCGTCTCTGTACCCAAAGCTCCCGACCTCCCCGCGCTCGTGTGACCGTGGGAAGACGCGTAGAGTCCTTCGTCCTGTTGCGAGTGCGCAATTTCTGCTCCCGCACCCCGCGGGGAAACCGCCACTCTCTCCGCTCTGTCACCCCACTGAATCGCCGGACCGTGCGGGGTTGTGCCCTGCCTGGTCTGGTTGAGAGATAACAGCCGTGTTTGCGTAGAGTTCCACTCTGTCATGTTGTCGTTTGTGGACATGTTAGTTGAGATATTTGCAGTCGGAGTGGGCACCACCAGCTTCCCACCAGAAGAGGATGCGCTGGTTGGCTTCCAGATCAGGCTATAGTAAATTGCCAGGATAATGGCTGCTAAAGACACAGACAACACATATGCAAAAACAGTGGCTAGTCTCACCCACTTCTTGTTAGTCTTAGCAGCCATCTTAGCCTTTTTGTCCCCCGTATAAGTAGCAGGTTTGCCCCTCTCCATATTGGGCATGAAGTCCCGCTCTCTCATATTGCCCCTGTTTTTTCCTCGATGCTCCACCACCCCCTCCGTCTTGAAGGCTTTATGTTATCCACAGTCCAAGAGAAGAGGAAGCAGGAGGCTCAGAGGGAAGATGCTGGACCACCTTGAACCGTCCGCGCCGCAGGAAGATGTTGCACCTAAACAGATTTCCCGTAATTCATTTGATCTCAGAGGAACTGCGCCTCATATTGTGCAGCCAGCGCAGCACTGCGTTTCATAATGGACATCAAGCATCCACAGGCTGACTGACTGCGCGTTTCAGAATCCGACAGCGGCGGGACAAATGTCCCCCCTCCTCCTCCTCCTCCTGTGCGAGGTCTCCAAGGAACAGCTGGCCGCAGGCCCACGGCGAATCCGCAGTATACTATTTGATGTCATTTATTAAAACGATTAAGTGAGATCATACGGTACACAACTGTCTGTCTTATCCAGCAAATGAAGTGGCTGGCTCAGCTAAAAATACAGGAGAGGGGGCGGGTGGTGGTTCTTAAAGAAGCAGCAGCTGTGCAGCAACCCGAGAAGAAACCGTAAAAACAAAACAAAAAGAAAAACGATATCTCCTTCACATCAGCGCGCGAGAAGTGCACACGGAGAACAGGATGTCGCGGAGGGGATAAACACGGTCAACCGTGTGTTTTAGCTTCACTGCGTTCACCCGAGTGGAAAGGATGGTAGTCCATGTGCTCCGAGCAATCAGAGAGAGGGGGGGGGGCTTCATTTATGTTGATGTCTTACGTAATCACGTGTTAAACTCGTAGCCAGACCCATACACAACGAGTGGCTTTCATGCCGCTTATGATGTTTCCTACCTGTTGGCTGCTCCACAACGCGCCTTTTCAGCACAATGGACAGCGACCCGAATTTGTCATCGCTCGTGTCCTCCGGGAAGGTGAAAAAGGTGAAGCGACAGATTTAACAAGCGCGTGAAATCCAGTTTTCAGCATAAATCGCACAGCAGTTAAAAACAAATAAATGAACACATTATATAACAAGTACCTTCTGTTTATTATACACTCACTGGACACCTTGTTAAGTACATCCAACTGCTAATTAGCACAAATATCTAATCAGGCAATCACTCGGTGTATTTGGGCATGTGCAGGTGGTCCACGTGCTGAACGAGCCTCAGGATGGCATAGCTTCAACTGGCGTGGTTGTTTGTGCCACACAGGCTGCTGTGAGTGTTTGAGGAGCTGCTGATCTGGGATTTTCCCAAAAGGCCATCTTTCGGCGTGGAAATGCCTCGTTGATGCCAGAGATCAGAGGAAAGTGGTTTGAGCTGATAGGAAAGCAGTGACAATTCAAGTAACCACTTCGTCATACGTCTGTGAAGGTTCTCAGTCATCCAGGTCATCGTAGTCAAAGGAGCTTGCAAAGAAAAGCGTCTGGACTTCTTTAAGTTGCTTGAAGGCGTTTCACCTCTCATCCGAGAAGCTTCTTCAGTTCTAAGGTCAAATGGTGGATAGTCCCAGATATAAACCTAGTGGGAGTGACCCCCCACAGAGGGACAAAAGGACCCCCTGATGATCCTCTAATCGCCTGAGCCAAGGTGTGAAATTGGGTGTGGGTCCCAATCAGCCAGAGTTTCGGGTGTGTTCATTGTGAAACCTGGCCCCGCCCTATCATGCGAATTCCTGAGGTCAGATGGCCCAGGATGTGAGTGGGCGTTAAGGCGTCTGGGAAGGGATCTTCGTCATACATTGGACCTTGAAGCAGATGGTCTACAGGAGCACCTCAGTAACAGGAAATTGTTTGCATGGACTCATCACAATTGGACAATAGAATATTTTTTTAAGTCTTTATTTGCTGCAAAATAGGATCAGAATTTGGACTAAACAGCAGGAACATGAAACATGAAAGCATGACTCCACCTTGCCTTCTATTAATAGTTCAGGTTGTTGGTGGTGAAATTGTGTGGGGCAATCGGGGAAATATTTTCTTGGCACACTTTGGGCCTCTTTGGACCAAATGTTGTTTAAATGTCACAGCCTACCTGAGTACCATCATCCATCTCTTTATGACCACAGTGTTCCCATCTTTTAATGGCTGCTTTCTAGCAGGATAAATGTCACAAAGCTCAGATCATCTCAAACTGGTTTCCTAAACATGACAGTGAGGTCATTCAAATGGCCTCCACATTCAGTCCAAAGCTCAGTCAGTATCTTTGGTATGTTGTGGAGGAAGATTTGCATCATGGATGTGCAGCCAGTAAATCTGCAGCACCCGTGTGATGCTGCTACGTCAACATGGACTAAAATCTCTGAGAAATGTTTCATCTCTGGGGCACTGTGTTGAATATATGCCACAAACAATTAAAGACACTTTAAAAGCAAAATGAAGTCCAACGTGGTGCTAGCCATCGGCTCCAATTGGTCACAGCAAATAGGTGCCCCTCCCTGAGCCTGGTTCTGCTAGAGGTTTCTTCCTGTTAAAAGGGAGTCACCAAGTGCTTGCTTAAAGGGGGTTGTTTGATTGATGGGGTTTCTCTTTTTTTTTGCCTGTCCCGTTTGGCTCTTTTGCCATCAGAAGTATTGTAAAATACATGTATCGATCACCTGGATCACCTGTTGAGAAAGAAAAAAGAGAAAACAAGCAGAAGAAAAAAAAGAGCAACAGAATAAACAACATCACGATGATCTATGGGAATATGACAGTAAATACTAAATATTAAACATTATTGTGCAGCACATAAGATCAACAGAACACAGTGTGCTTTGAGGTAGGAGCCAAAAAGGGTGTAGTTTGTGGGTGCGATCACCCGTGTGTACACCTGTGAGCATGGACGCGCTTGTTTTTTTGTTTTTTGTTTTTTTTCTTTAAATGACATCAGAAA
The DNA here is from genome assembly GCF_057382185.1 of Mchenga conophoros. Classification (NCBI taxonomy): domain Eukaryota; kingdom Metazoa; phylum Chordata; class Actinopteri; order Cichliformes; family Cichlidae; genus Mchenga; species Mchenga conophoros. Next base: position 31,715,248 of record NC_140544.1, on the reverse strand, counting down.
CAGCAGTATGCGACATTACGTGATGGCAGAGCTTCAGTTCATCCTTTGTCTTTTTTTTTTTTTTTTTTTTTTAATAAATAGGACAGGGGGAATGAATGAGAGAAAGAGGGGGAGAGAAAGAAAGAAAACCAAAGGGGAGAAGAGACGGTGAGAAGGGGGGGGAAGAGAGAGAGAGAAAAAAAAAAAAAGAACTCCTGGGTCACCTGTATGGAGAAAAAAAAAAAAAAACAAACAAAAAAAACAAACAGAGGAGACAGCAAACAACACGCTTGTTTTTAAAAGGTTCCTTCATGTAATGATCTGCTAGAGGGTGTGGGGGGGCCACAGCCCCGTCCTCCAGGGCATGAAGGTATGGAGGACATCAAAACTCCAGACATCCAGAGGCCCCCAGAACACAAGAGACCAAGGAAGACCAACAGAGGGGGTTTCTCTATTGTTTTAGGGTCTTTAACTTATAAAGCACCTTGAGGTGGTTGACTATTATGTGTCATGCTAAGTTTACAGTTAACATTACATTTTTGTTACATTGATACAAAGTGGAAAAATGACCTACATTATAGTGGCTTGGCTGCAGAGGTGAAAATGACTTGTTTTGCAACAGCCAATCCATTTCTAAGGATGAGCGTCAGCACAGGTTTCTACACGTGACGGGTGTGACAAGCCCTGCTCTAACAAACATCTAATGGGGGTTGTTTCTAATGACTGCTTTCATTGCAATGTTTTATGGTATGGTAGGGTATGGGAGCGAGGTGGCCAGGTGTGATGTGAGTCTGATAAGGTTGTGTGTAGCAGTTTTTCATTAAAAGGTTTTATTTCTCCATTAAAATCACCAGTATAAACTGATCCTGTGGTTGGTTCACCAGCAGTCACTTCTTTGGTTCTTCAGTGGCTGACTGTTTGCATCAGATATTGCGCTGTCTGAAGGTTTATTTGAATGTTATCCAAATGGCCTGGCATCTTTTGTTGAAACAGCACTGCCCTGAGTAATAAATGACACCGTGACCCTGGACAGGTCACAATTTCATAAAATATTTAGCCAATAATGCAAAATTAAGCACTAGTATGTGATCAGATCAGGCATTTATTCACAACATATAGCAGAAATAATCAAACACTTAGTGCAACAGATGCTGCTTCAACTATAGTTTGAGGCATACATAATGTGATATGCTGATATAAATAATGCTAACTCAAAATCATTGTGTAAAGAAGGAACTCATTAACAAACCAAGTGTCAATTCATGGAAGCTAAAAGAAAAGCAAATCCTCATTATCTCCAGTTGTGTCTTGCCATTATGCCACTTATGAATTCATTTGGGGCTTAAAAACTTTGTCACTTTTTAGAACCCAGAGGATTACCCTGTTATCACTTTTTAAAGGAACTATTTCCTCAGTAAAAAGCAATTTCAGTTATTGTTGTCACAGCAACAGTTAATGGGGGAGCTGGATGTTAAAAAAAGAGTTTTAAATATCTAATTTCTGCCTTTTATTATTTTATCTTTTTATTTTATAAACACGTGAATGCTTTTACTTTAAGTGAATGACAGTTAGAATCATATACTTATGTAACCTTTATCTTACATATATAAACTGTAATTTTATGGGCAACAGATTAACCTTCAGTCCTGTTTTTTTCTTTTCTTTTTTTTCATCTTAATTTGCAATGCATATTTTCTTGGGTGCGTCCTGGACACAGGCAGGTCAGCAGAGTTCCAGTTTAGTGCATCTTTTGGTTGCTAGTGTTGGAATAAGCTGGTTAATAGTTCTGACCATGGTGGAGAATCAGATAGTGGATATATTTTAGCAATAATAGGCTATTTAACTGAAACAAAGTCCACTCTAGAAGGACAAAATGAATAAGAAAAGATACTTTCTGGATCCTCCAGAGATCAAAGACTACCTGGTCAAAGGAGAAAGGTTTACCAAGTGGTCAGAGGTGAGTGAATATTGAAAAAAATTAAGCTGTTGATTCTTGAATATTAACCAGAGTGTTTAGGAGTTTAAATATACATCAGTAAGTGTTGCTTATTTTCATTCTCCTGTGAGCAATACAGCCTTCTCTGTGAAATTACATGGTTTTCATCTGTTTTTAAAACACTAATCATTAATTTCTTATCTAATAACTTAAATATAGCTACAAATGCAGTTTAAATATCAGGTTCAGTATCGGCACATCGCCAAAAAGCATCTCTGTTTCACGGGTTCCATCTCAAACAATTACCAGAACCACGTCAAAGATTATTCCTCTATAATGTTGTACGGTCTTCATCTTATGATGCACACTACCCTTAGATGACTACTGTTGTCAATCAGCTCGATACAAGAAGTACTGAATAAATTTGTCTCTATCAAGGACTCAACCAAAACCGTTCCTGTCACCATGAAGATGGATCCAAAAGGGTTTTTCGTCTACTGGATTAACCAAAGCAAGGTGGGGAAAAGCCAGCAGCATTCTGATGTGTGGGTAAAATATATGTGATTAGGATCTGCTAAAGGTGTGAGATATGTAAGCGCATCATTCACCACCTTCTGGCCTCAGCAGTCTGTATAGATTATCGATCAGTGCTGATGTGGGCTCACTGTCCTACTGTGCTGTGCAGCTGGACTGTGATGCACTCAATGAAGGTGTCTAGCTGTGTTTACTCTTCATCTCTCTTTCTCTTCTCACTAAACAGGCAAGGTCTTCTTTAAATGTGCTACCACAGTTAACCAAAACTAAATTTTAAGATAAAATAGGTGTAAAAAGCAAATGTTGGCTGAAAAAATTACAGGTGCTCAAAAAACTAAATAATATAAAAGAAATGTCTTTGCTTTCTTTTTCTTAATTTGGTCATACTGGTCACCACAACTAAAAGCAGGAGGCAGTGATATAGGAAATCATATTGTTATTGTGACTGTGATGTCTACATGTTCTTCACTTTGTCTTGTGATATCTTTCATAATAGCTTCTCAAATGTTCCCCCTGATGATGCGCCTCAGATGAAAACAAAACAAAATGGAAAAAGAAAAAAATAAATAGAGTCAGGAAAATATAATATAAAATATAATAAATAAGAGAATACATTCAACAAACAAACAAAAATCCTTAAGTAGCACTTTGCGGATCAATAATAACAGAGATTTAGTTATTACCAAGTAATAATTCTGTAATTACACCAGTATTAGCTATAATACTGGGAAACATGCTTAGCTAAATGTCACAGTTTCCCCAAAAACCATCTAATTTGTTTACGGGTAATAACAGAAGAAAAATGTAATATCTACCTCTGGCACGCTGACCCTCCTCATGATCAACACACAATATTGTTAAGTAACCATGTTTCATGACCACCCCATCACTGCTGCTATTACAGATGTATTGTCTGTTGAAAGTGAACAGGAAACAACAAGCTATCCCTACTTTGTAAAAATATCAGAATGAACTTGGCATTTATTTACTCATTTATAGGTTAAAACAGCCCTACAATATTCCCAGCCTTAAATAGCTTGTTTATTAACTCACTTATTTTACTGATGGGCAACGTGTTTTTTTTTCTACTTTGCTAAAGGGTGAGTTGTATCTAATCCATATCTGGAATGGTGCCTACACGTTGAATTTAGTATCCACGATGATTTCTTGTCTCTTGTTTCTAGGAGACAACATTCCTGGATGTTGCTACCATCAGAGATACCAGAACAGGAAAATATGCAAAACTTCCCAAAGTAAGTCCATTTGTATTATTTAATTTGTGGCGTTCACTTTGATTTAATTGAGCTTAATGATTGTGCTCTGTGTGGAGGAATCTCTCCAAGCATGCAAATATATCTGTCGAGTCCTTTGTTTGTCCATTAATATTGACAGACATATTTGCATTGCAAAGAGAGAAAAAAAAGCGCCGTGGACGCATGAACCCAGGCTACTCCTCCACAGAAACACACAGATGCACTGGCACGCAAACAAACATAAACACACACCCTACGACAGGCTGAGTCATGGCGGGAGATTTCTGTGAGCGAGTTTCGAGTGAGCTCCAAAGCTGTCAGCTGTAGTTTCGTCTCTTTTCCCACTCCTCGCTGGCCTCCGCAGAGAGCTGCATTATGCAGCTGTCATCATCCCTTACGGGAGGGAAATCTGAAAAATCTGTTCTCCTTAGGGAGAATGCATCATCACAGATGGGGTGCTGCTGAAAGCACATCCTCATCTTTTGGTCCCTTAGGACTTTTTGGGAAAGCTGCTCCAATGCTGACGTCAGGCGTGCATAGAGAGGTGATTGTAAAGCATCATACACAGGAAGGCAGCACATGTGTGCTTGTGCTCTTCATGACCGCCTTGTGTGTGCGTATATATAAGCAAGTGCGCGACTCTCAGTGTGTTGTGCATATGTTTGCATATGCTGGTCAGCATATTTGCATGTGTCGAAGCACCTTTCAGGTGTCCAATCTGTGCAGACAGCAAAGTGCTGCAGATTTAGATTTGTTTAGTCAGCTAAAACATGAAATAATAAATTTTATTTGTCCACAGCACCCAAAGGTCCGAAATGTGTTTAATTTGGATTTCCCGGACAGCAACCATCTCGCCAAAACCCTGACTATCGTCTCGGGTCCAGACACGGTGAACCTGACCTATCATAACTTCTTTGCCTCAAAGGAAAAAGTGACACAGGTAATAAACCGCTGTATCTGTGTAGTAGCTGTTCCCCTTTGACTGTTCAAACACAGCCAAAGGCCTCTAGCCCTTATACCACTGGAGCCTTTGCTTCTTCTCCCTCCCAACCCCTCCGACCCCTCCCTTTCAGTCTAAATTAGACTCTGTGACTCCAACATCCAGATTTAATCTGCTGTAATGAAATCTCAATAGTGCTTTGTTCAAATACAACATTCACTGCTCTCATTTCCTAACCTAACTCTGCATCAACACCCTCTAGTGGTGAGCTTGTGCATAGACGCTTATGACCTTTTAAGCCAAACTCATGCAGACACCGAATTTCATGCAGCACCTCTGTTTATTTTTGTGAATTTAAAAAAAATGCACATTAGAACTGGGCGGACGACATTCTTGCGATCACCTACAACGCTGCAAGAAACAACGCGTGCAGGCAGGTCTTCCTGGATAAAATGTAAGTGAACATCATCACGTAATCTACAGCTTCTAGATGATGAGGGAACATAATACCATGCAATCACATCATGCGCTGGATAACACGTGCTCTGGGAATTCTAATGGAAATACTATTAAATCTTAGATATGTCCGGCTTTCTCTTCAGACCAACAAAGATGGGAAGATCCCAGTGAAACAGTAAGTTTCAGGACAACCACATACTGGTTCATTTGTTCAGCAGATACCTGTGTTTCCTACTCAGTTGTTCACTATGTTTTTTCAGTATTTACAAGATGTTCCCTGCGGATAAAAAGAGGGTAGAAAGTGCTTTGGCAGCAGCACAGCTCCCCAAAGGAAAGGTCAGAAAATAAATCTCCTTTCGAGTGGAAATACATTTTAAATTTGGACTTTATTCTTATCTAACTTAATGAAAACAGTTTGCGGTTTTCTGACAACCCGTCTGCACATTTTGTTTTGTTCTTCAGTATGACACCATTAAGCCTGATGTTTTCACTGAGACTGCCTTCAGGAGCTTTATGACACACCTCTGTCCTCGGCCTGAGATCTATGAGATCTTCACTTCCTAGTGAGTAACCTGTAGAAGTGTCCTTAACTGATCATTGTACAGCCTGAATATCACACACCTACTGTAGCTGTAGTTATGCTTTATTCATAATTAGTTTGTTATTGCATTTACGTTTTGAAACTTCCACAAATTGTCAAGCAAAAAATAAATAAATAATAATAAATTTAATGGTTAGTGGTAAACCTTCTTCATCTGGTGTTTAAATCTACTCGTTTCAAAAATGATGTCATTGTCTGTTCAAAATGTATGAAGCAAAAAATTGTCCTAGTTTGACAAACTAAAGTTAGAGGTGCCTCATGTAATATGCTGGTCTTGCACTGCCAGTCTGTGCTCCAGCTCGTGCCTCAGCAGCCTTGCCTGAGCTAAAATGGCAGGAAATTGGCCGTGATGGGGATGAGGAACCTTATGGGCATCGCTGATGCTTTTATTTATTTATTTACTTGTATTTAATCATGAAAAAAATCTGTTTTAAGAGAGTGTCCTGGCCAAGAAGGACAGCAGTGCAATCATAAGTTGCATAAATTAGTTGCACATACGCACGCATGTATCCAAACCCATACAGCAAGTAATAAAGAATATCAGAAACAAAGGTAATAATATTCAGGCAAATTACTGCAGCCTGAAGTAAGTGCAAGTCCAAGATGTGATTGTCTCGCTGTGCCCCGCCCTCCAGCTCCACCAAACCCACCATGACGAAGGAGAATTTCACCAAGTTCCTCAACGAGAAGCAGAGAGACTCTCGGCTGAATGAGGAACTGTTTCCGCGTCTCCGGCAAGATCAGATCAAGGCACTGATTGACAAGTATGAGCCCCTGTCCAATAATTCTAACAGAGGTGAGATTCAGCGGTGGTCACTTTGCTATGCTGAGGATGGAATAATGGGCACAATCACCCTCCTTATGTTTTTGCTTCAAATGGTCTCTTGTTCCCATCTCCAGGTTTGATTTCTCCAGAAGGTCTTTTATTCTACTTGATGGGTCCAGAGACATCAGTGGTCATGCAAGACAGTCTGGCCAAGTCTCAAGACATGACCCAACCCATACCTCACTACTTCGTCAAGTCGTCACACAACACATACCTAACAGGTCAGAAAAAAAAGAGAAATGGATATGATTTCTTTAAGATGCTGCTTAACAATGTGCCTTATTTTTCATTTTTCTCTCCCTGTGCAGCTGGTCAGTTCTCAGGCGTGTCCTCCCCAGAGATGTACCGCCAGTGTCTGCTCGCCGGCTGCCGCTGCCTGGAGCTGGACTGCTGGAAGGGTAAACCTCCAGATGAAGAGCCCATCATTACTCACGGCTTCACCATGACCACTGAGATCCTGTTCAAGGTTGTTGAACATACTCATGTGCCCTCAGTCTCCCACCCTCCAAGTATTTGAAATTTTTCCTCTGCAACTGTTCACATTACCATATTAGGAATATTCCCACCTTTTTAATGTCGTGCTGAAATGTTAGTTTTGGGGTTACTGGAATTTTTTGGCCACAACTAATGACCATCCACCAGTGCATAGAGCTGATGTAGTTAAGTACACCTACATTATTATCTTTTCTTGTCTTCTATATAGTATAGAAGATAAGGAAAAACGTAAAGGGTCCACTCTAATATTTTGCAGCCTTTACAGAAAGGAAAGAATGGTAACGATAAACAAATTTAATATTCAAATTTCTAGTATTATTTTTTTGGTGTTAAAAATTGTGATCAGAAAGCGACGGCTGAGTCCAAGTAAATGACCGTCACCATTTTCCTGCCAGCACATCTTGAATGTGCAACATCTAAGCTTCTTGCACACCAAAAAGCTGCTCACACTTATCTTTAATTCATGCTGAAGAGAACATTCGAAACACGAAAGTGTAAGTACACAGTAACACACAAACACACTGATAGGCCATTCTCTTACACTCAACACTTCCATATAAGGGCAGCAGGAGATGAACAGCCCCAGGCCGAGGCACAACGTGCAGGTTCAGTTCAGCAACATCACAGCCTCTGCAAGAAACACCTCTGCAGTTTGACACAATGTTCATGTTTTCATAATTTTTATTTTAGTGAGCTTGTTTCTTTTTTGCTCTGCGTCTCATTAACTTCTTGAAGTTTTCTAATGTGCTATTGCCAGTTTCATTTCTTTAAATTTAAGTCCAAAAGTAAAAATCCACTTTTACAAAATAACAGCTAAAAGGCCTCTTTTTGTGACACTTGACAGGACGTGATAGAGGCTATTGCAGAGAGCGCCTTCAAGACCTCACAGTACCCCGTTATCCTCTCCTTCGAGAACCACGTTGACTCGTAAGAGCCGAGCTTTAAATAAAGCCGTGTCATAACATGCCATTGATGCTGCTGTTCTGATGCACGTATCACGAATAATAACAGGCATTAATGTGATTTCTTCCAGGGTGAAACAGCAGGAGAAGATGGCCAACTACTGCAAAACCATATTTGGTGATGCCCTGTTAACAGAGCCACTGGACAAATACCCTGTGAGTGAGTACACTGCTGCAGCACAGCCAGCTGTCAAAATAACAGATAAAGTTTAGATGCTATCATGCTACGCTGGGTGACTCGGATGAGTTTCGCTATTTAATCACAACGACATGAAGGCAATAAATGGCAAAGTTCAAGTTTCACTGGTGTGTTTGTTGTCCTCTGTCTTGTATCTGCTGTAAGAACCTCTCAGATTCCCAGAAACAAAGTCTGTCAGCTCCTCTTAGGCCTGCATGTGTTTATATTCCTGAGGCTGTGTCTGTTTAACTATCTTAGATGGTATTAGGGACAAAACCAGTGTTTTAGAAAGGTCGTCAGCAGACAGTTTGAATCCAGGCCTCAATTTTTGAAGTATGAAAAAAAAGATGTTTATTTTATATGTTGTTAATTTTATGTTTGTTTGTTTGTTTGTTTGTTTGTTTTTAAAAAAGGTTTAAGTAAAGGCAACAAGCTAAATGGGAGAGTGACCATCCGGCTTTTTATCAGTGTGCAGACAATAAAGGCAGCTTTCATGATGGTATTTGGGCTAAATTATTGAAGTGAGGTAATGTCAGTGAATGCAACATTAATGTAGAGGATGCATTCAGGTTTTCGATGCATCCAAATGCCTGAATGCTTTTTTCTTTTAGAAGGTCAAGCAGTCCCTGTGGCCATGCATATGATCACATGATGACCTGACTGTCTTAGGAAAATTAAACACAAGCTTTTAAAACAAATTCTTCTACTATTACTACTATTAAAATAATAGCTATTATTGTTGATTATGTGTAGAAGAAAAAGGTTAAAGTCTGCACCTTTCCATTTACTATTTTGTATTCTTTTTTGTTTTCTTTTTTTTTTTTAATTTAATTGTAATTCTGAAAATTTGGAGGAGTATGTTTTTGAAAATTGAGCAAAAGGCAAAATAAAAAAAGGTAAATAAATTAATAATAATAATAATAACAGTTTTATTGTATTTTACTGTTAATTAAAATACTAAACAGTCTCTCCAAAATGCAGCCCAGGATAATAAATAAAAACTGCATAGCAAAGAAATAGGAAGATGTAATCGGAGTATGGCTATACCATATAGTCCACTATGTGAATGTCTTTTTAAGTTAACCTGTCAATAACAGCCATTCATTTCATTTTTTATTTAACTTTTGTGTTTAAATTACACGTATTTGTGCATATGCAATGTTAATAAATGAGGGCCATTGCTTTCCACTCAAAACAGCTTTCCTTTAATGACAGACTACATTTGTTTCATGCTCAACAGCCAAACAAAAAACAGACTAAGTTGATTAAATTTAGCAATGACACTTTGAACATTAAACAACTTTGATGTAAATCCCTCTGAAACAAAAGTAAGAGTATAAGTTTGATGTTTTCTGAATATAATCGATTTTGTCATTGTTTAAACTTCTTGTTTGTGTCTCTAACATTCAGCTGAAGCCGGGCCAGCAGATCCCCAGCCCGTCTGAGCTCCTGGGTAAGATCCTCATCAAGAACAAGAAGGGCAGCCATGAGAAACCGGCCCAGAATAAGAAAACTGCCGCAGCAGCCGCTGACCAGACCGCAGCCGCAGCTACGAATGCCCAGGCCCCGAACGCCACTTCCCAGGATGAGGCCAACCCAGCAGCAACCACCCCGGAGAATCAAGATGAAAATGAAAAACCACAAGGCAAATTCAGTTATACTCCAGATTTAGACGTGTGATTTTATTTCCAGGTGTCACTGACACTGTTTTTATGTGTTTCACCAGAACCGGAAGCAACTGTGGAGGAAAATGAGGAGCAAGAAGACACAGAGGAACAGGATGAGGAGAAAATGAAGACATCAGATGAGGTAAATACTTGTTTTACATCATTTGTTCCAGCCAGGAGAGTCCAAATATAAGTTAACCTCCTTTTGACGTCCCGCAGGGCACAGCTGGACAAGAAGTAACAGCATATGAGGCCATGTCATCCATAGTCAACTACATCCAGCCCAACAAATTCATCTCCTTTGAAAATGCCAGAAGTATGTCTGCAAACAACAAATTTAACCTAAATTCAAACAAAACAGGTACAACTCGATGTAACCTTGGTAACGTGTCATTTTCTTCTCCCTTCGCAGAGAAAAACAAGAGTTACGCCATCTCTTCTTTTGTGGAGACCAAAGGGGAGGCAATGATCGCCAAGAGTGCCGTTGAATTTGTTGAGTATCCTTTAGGAGTGCATCACATGCTGTCATGCTCGACAAAAATGAAAACCATTTAAGTATACGACAAATTTATTCTATGCATTCAGTTTATTGGGGTCGGGGGGGGGGGGGGGGGGGGACACGGAAATATAAATAAATGATTCCCTAACTGTCTACCTAAGATATAATAAGAGGCAGATGAGCAGGATTTACCCCAAAGGAACAAGAATGGACTCCTCCAACTACAATCCCCAACCTTTTTGGAACGTTGGTTGCCAGATGGTGGCGCTCAACTACCAGACGATGGGTAAAAATGGAGATATCACACTTTAAAATGCTCAGAAATATACCCTTTGTGAATGTTTGGAACTGTCTACCGTTCCTGTTTAAATACAGTTTTCTGACACACTGATGACACTGTGTGTTTTAGTCATTTAAAATCTATTCTGTTTATTCGCCACAGCAGGTCAGTGTTGCACCTTTTTGTGCTGCACAGGCCTCTGTTCGCTGCCTCCCTTTAAGCTGAAGACAAGTGGCGTGAATGGGCTGTTTGTGTTTCACTTACAGATTTCCCCATGCAGCTCAACATGGCCCTGTTTGAATTCAATGGCCGAACGGGCTACCTCCTCAAGCACGATGTGATGCGTCGCAATGACAAGAAGTTTGACCCTTTCTGTGACAGGATTGACACCGTTGTGGCGAGCACACTGACCATCAAGGCAGGTTCACGACCCTGTTATTACAGAGTGTCTCTTTCTTTAACCATCAGTGTGGGCTCCTATTATCTGTGGAAGCTGAATGTCAGAGTAATTGAGTTTCAAGCTCCATCTTTTCATCATTCTGCATGCAGAGAAACTCATGAAGAATTAGTGCAGTATGTGTATAACAGATGGCTGTTTTGGCTTTGGGAAGTTTGTCCATGTTGTCCTTGTGTGATATCTTAATAAAAACATAATTTGCTTCATATAGGAGTCCAGCTGTTCAAAAGTCCAGACTTGTATATATAAGTCGTCCAATCATATCTACTTGTCTCCATAGATCTATTCGGGGCAGTTTCTGGCTGACAAGAATGTAAAAACAGGGGTTGAGGTGGAAGTGATTGGGCTGCCAGGAGACCCTAAGAAGAAATACCGCACCAAGTGGTCCACGACACCCAACGCCATTAATCCAGTGTGGAATGAAGAGCCATTTGTTTTTGAGAAGGTGAATAAAATACCATGTAAACATTTTCAGCCACTCCTCAGTCTTCATATTTTGATGTGAAGGCAAAAACAGAGCTTGTACAATTATAATGAGCTTGAAAGTCAGTATTTGGTATGAGCACCATTTTTCTTCATCACATCCTGAACTCTCTTTGACAGGAATAGTTCTTCAGGCTCCTTGAAGGACATTCAAAACTCTTCTTTGGATGCTGCCTGCCTTTTGTTCCGATCTCTGTTAAGACGATCCCACACTGCTTTAGTAGGGATGAAGGTTCAAGACTGATAGTGTTTTATTGTGTGTTTGGGGTCATTGTCATGCTAAAAAAATGAAGCCATTGCCATTTAGATGCTTACCAGATGTTGCACCTCCCTCCTGACCTCCTCCATCCTTTTCACACCTTGAGTTAGATACCTGTATTATGCTTGAATGGTTTATACATCAGTGTTAAGCATCTTAACAAAAACACATATACACACAAAAGCATTCCTCTGAAAATGCCCAGGTACAAGGACAGGATCGAAAAGGAGTTAAAAAGCAGCCGGTGTCCAAAGAAAAATGTTGAAAGAAATTCAGAAAGCCTGGAGAAATCATACTCAAGACCACTTTAAAATATTACAAGAAATTCTGGCTCCTTGATGAATAAATGAATGAAATGATGTGTCACTAACATATCTGTTGTTGTTTACATGGTTAGATCTTGCTGCCAGAATTGGCATCTTTAAGAATCGTTGTCCATGAAGAGAATGGCAAATTTGTGGGACACAGAATCATCCCTCTTGATGCCATCCAGTCAGGTCAGCGAAGCTGAGAATATTTGAATTCATACTTCATTTAATATACATAATTAAAGCAATGAATCACTCTAGGCCTCAGAACATTTGCCAGCTTGTTTTAACCAGCTTCTGCATCAGGCAAGCTGCTGCCTTGCTTTTATTTCACCAAGGTTTTATTTTCATGTCCTGCAGGCTTCCACCACATCTGCCTGCGCAGTGAGAGCAACATGCCCCTCACTCTGCCTGCTCTCTTTGTGTACATTGAGGTCAAGGACTACATCCCTGCTGCCTTTGCAGGTGCTTAGCCTTTTACTTTGTGTTTTTGCAAAAGAAGAAAACCTCTGCTGCGAGTGAATCCTTGTTGCCAGAGTGACAGTTAGAGAAGAGAAGACTAATGTAGTTTGGAAGCATTTTTGTTTTCTTCTTTGTCTTCGTACCCACACTTATGTTTGGTTTAAGAATAAATCATTGTACACTCATTAAAATGGTTTGTTTTGCAGATTTCACAGATGCCTTATTTAATCCAACAAAAGGCACAGAGAAGACCACAAAACCTCCCAAACAGGTAAAAAAAGAGAGAAAAAACATCATCAGCAATACCTTTGGATTTCCAGTAAATCCTAACAACACTAATTGAGTTCCTGGAATATAACCACTTGCTAGATTGTTATGTTCCTGTCCTTTTCTTCTTTTACCCCCACAGTCATCTTCTGACTATGTGTCTCCCTATGAGTTGCCTCTTGGAGCCCAGCCTCCCGCAGACCAAGCTAAAGAAAGTGAAGCCCCTGCTGCAGGTAATGAAGCTTTAGAGGATGACACTTCAGATCTTGCATTGCAAAGATTTTGAGCTTGTCTGTGGCTCACACAATTGGTCTCAATGCTGGTGTATTTGAAGGTGCATTTAATCACTTCCTCCTCTAGAAAAAGCTGCATCCGAACCTACACCGCCCGCTGATGCCACTGACCAGTCTCCACCAGCAGCTGGTGCAGAAGAAGCTAAAAAGGAGGAAGAAAGCAAGGCAGAGACCCCTCAAATTCTCGATGAAGCCCCAGCCGATGCAGCACCAGATACAGGAAGCTCCAGATCTGAAACCCTTCCTGAAGCCTCTCCTTCACCCGAGGAGACCAAAGCAAGCCCGGAGCCTGAAGCGGCTCCTGAAGCCAAAGAAGAACCGAGCACCGAGTCTTGCACAAACCCCGAACCTACATCTGATAAAAAAGAGGAAGCCAGTGCAGCTGCAGAACCTGCTGAAGCGCCTTCTGCTGCGGCCGTTCCCTCTCCAACAGTTGCAACCACCGAGTCTGCAGGATCAGGTGACTCATCTCAGCCGCAGACGGGCAGTGAAGGTAACACTGCAGCACTTCATGTGCTGCACTCATCATAGTTTTCCTTTTGTCAATACACTCTGGATAAAAGCGCTCTGACAAGGATAATACAGAACAATTTAGAGTTATTTTTTGTTGAATAGATTCATTATAATTGCATATCCAGTGCTGAAAAGTAAGAAGACTTCACAAAAAAAAATCCCCTTTGTGTTTGTGCTGCAGAGCCTTCGACTGTGACTACTGAAGAACTGACACAGCACAAGAGCTATCAGAAGGTCATCAAGCGTCAGGAGAAAGAGATAAAAGAATTAGAAAAGAAGTATCAGAAAAAAGGCGAGGATCTGATTCAGAAATACTCCGACTCTTTCAAGGCCCTCAAGAAGAAGGTTTCAGTGAAGAAAAAAGAGTAAGGGGATGTTTTCCTTCCCAAATTTGTTTTCAAAGAGCTTTCCAGAGTGAATCTGCAGCTATATATTTTAGCTAGGGTGCTTGACAAAAGAGCTTTTGATTATCCCGCTGGAAGGAGACAGTCCTGTTTCCTGCAAAGCAGCGCTCAAATCTCCACAAATTAATAGTGACTCACTAATAATGTTGCTGTTTTTGGATTAATAAGACTATATTTAGAAACATGAGGAGTACAGCTACAGTTAATGTGCGTTTCTAGCTGACACTGACTATTAAGATGAGGATGAAGAAAATGAGTGTCTGCAGTGTTTGTCACTGAGCTGTCAGAGCAAACCAAGTGTTACTAAAGGCCAAATAAGCATTTTGTATAGTATTTTCTGGAAGCTCATGGTTGTCAGCTATGAAGGGCAGTGGCTGTTAGTCAATAAACTGTATTGCCCACACATACTGATTTATTGTGTCATGTTATTTTTTCACCAGGGGAGGTGACAACACCCCTGAGTCCAATGGGAAGACAGAGCGGGTGCAGGAGCTGAAGGAAAAAATGACGTCTGAAATAAAAACACTGTTTGCTGAGCAGTATGATCAGATGAAGAAGAAGAAGGAGCAGTGTGCAACAGAGGTTAGTGACACTGAAGGTGACAATAAACACATTACACACATTGCAGCCAGATACTGTGCTTAAAGGCGCACTAATCAATACTGTCATAATTAACAGTGAACCAAATGATTACTGCTGCAAGTAAAAGGTCCCCTCAGCTCTATGGAATATTTCAGGATCTTATCTGCTCATTATTTTGGTTTTATGACTCACAAAACACCGTGTTTGTTCAGTGGCTTACTCGCTACGTGACACAGGCAGCTGTTTTCAACTCCAATCAAATCTATTGTGTTCCACCTGCCCAAATACCAAACATGAGCCAGACAAGTATAATCACTAAATACTGTAAAGCCATCGTTTCTATGTGTGCTGGAAGACGGTGAATTAGGAGATAAAGGAGATTGGCTATCAGGGTTATACTAACTCAGTTGGACAGAAACATTAGTCCAGAGAAACATGACACGTATGTCTCTTGATTATATGAATACAGTTACCACTTTATAAGGCACACACGTCCTTTTGCCTTCATATTTTCGTCTTGTAATAGATTCAAAAAGACATTTAATCCATACTGACATGATAGCATGACACAATAGCTTCAGATGTCTCAGCTGCACATCCATGATCTCCCTCACTGTTATGTTCAACCAATAACCAGTTTGAGATCATCTGAGCTTTGCGACATTGTGCGGTATCCCGTGGGAGGCAACCATGCCGATCACACTGTGGTCACAGGGATGGACATTGTCAGCCACCAAGTGTGCAAAGAAAATATCCCCCAGACCTTCATCACTACCAGTAGCAGCCTCAACTGCATCATTCAAGTCAGGATGGATCCATGTTTTCATGTTGTTTATGCTACAAACCAACAAATATCTGAGCAGAAATCAAAAGTCATTAGACCAGGCAGCATTTTTCCAATCTTCTGTTGTTCAATTTTGGTGAGCCCATAAAAATTCTAGCCTCCATTTTCTGTTCTTAGCTCATAGAAGTGCACCGGGTGCAGTTTTAGGCTGCAAATGCTCTCCTGTATGGCTTGCTTGAGATGAGCCGTTATTTGAGTTATTATTGCCTTCATTTCAGCTAAAAACTGTCTGGCCATTCTCCTTCGCCCACTGGCATCATCAAGTTATTTCCACCCAGAAAACTCACTGGCAGATCGGCATTTTCCGAAATACTCACCCTTTCCATATTTAAAGTTACTTAAATCACATTTTTCCACATTCTGATGCTCAGTTTGAACTTCAGTAAGTTTTTTTGACCATGTCTGCATGCCTTAGTGCACTGAGTTGCTGCCATGTGATTGGCTGATTAAAGTGGCTCGTGAGTGTAAATCAGTTAAGACATGATTTACCCCAATTTAAGTAAAAATCAGGATGCTGATAAGACATCATGAACTCGTTCGGTGATATTATTTAAACGTAATCTGCTTTGAAAAATAAAATATTATTTTTATTTTGCACGGTGATACCTGTGAGGCCTGTTTCCAACGTTAAAAGAAGTAGGCTTATATGGTAACAATGCTATGCATTTAACACTATTACTAGATCTATAATGTTAATGTTTGGAGCTGTTGCCTTCCTACTGTTGTAAAGTGTTTCTAAAAGGCATCAAACGGGTATGATATTCACATCCTGTCCTTACAGTACAAAGTGGCTTATAAAAGTAACAACTGAAAGACAAACTCTTCTCTGTGTGCTCTGGTCACCCCTACAGCCATTAGTCTCCTCACTCTGAAATCTCTGTTATATATTTACCTGTTCACCTCAGATTAATGTCCATGATTCAGGATGTAGTCACTATTTCCTCTATGGGCTCTCCTCGTTGTGTGTTTGGGATCATGGACAAGCAGAGGCTTTATTAATTACACACCAACTGGATTGCTGTTACTAATAGTAATCAATCTATATATAAAGAATCCGCTTGACCCCAGTTTTTGCACAGAAGCAAACATTTTCATTCACATTGTTACTCACAGCTATTCACATCTCATGAGTTGGAGCTTCATCCTTACTGTGACTGCACCATCTTCTTATTGTGTTGTGACAGAGACTAGCCAAACTGTTGGAGATGGCCATGGAGAAGCACGCCATTGAACTGAAAACCCTGGAGAGGTGTGAGCACACATGCAACACATTCAGGACATGATGCGCACATGAAGGAGCAGAAGGCTTTGCTGAGTCCATCCAATCTGCCCCTTCAGACTTTGCCGTGACAGTCTGTGTGTGTGTGTGTGTGTGTGTGTGTGTGTGTGTGTGTGTGTGCCATTTGAGGTGAAATATTTGACATTTAGCAAAGAGAATACCTCAAATAATGAATGAATCACCTCAGCAGGCGGGTCTTCCAATGTCCTTGGCTGGGCTTATGGTGTTATATCTGTGTGTGTGCATCATCCCAAGTCCCCAGCTGGCAGATGGTTATCTCAGGACAGCCATTATCCAGCAGGTGTTTAAACAGCAGTAGGGAAGCAAAGGCAGGCTTGATCATCTACCTGTCCACTCAGGCACAAAAACACAGCATTCAAGCGTTCCTTTCACTATAAAGATAAGGTCACATAAGACACACACAGCCCTACAACTCTTGATTAAAGGAGAAAGGGTGTTTATAGGGTCACTTTTCAGTGTCAGATTTGAGATCCTCACATGTTCCCTTTGTCTTGCTCTGCAGCGAAACCAAAGAAAACAAGAAAAAAGCCAATATGAAATGTTCGTCCACAGACAAAGCAAAGTAAGTTCACGACATTCAGGTTTTATTCATCACTCTAAGTTAGTTACAATTTATTTTAGAAAGACAAAAGAATTAAGAGAGCGAGAGTGAAGATCTGAATTTTTAACATTTTGTACAAGATGATTAATTAAAGATAAATTTATTCATTCAGGCTGAAAAAGGCAATGAGCACTGAGATGCTGGATGAAGCGAGTCAGTCGAATGCTGCCGTGAGTACAGAAGTTGTTTCAAAGTGATCTAACACAATCAAACTTTTTTTTTAGTTTGTGTGCAAAATAAAAGGCACTGTTTGACATTTGTGGTCATCTTTTTGCTAAAAGCTAAGCTGAACGTAACACTACAACCAGAAAAAGGGTTACCGTAGCCTAGAAAAAGGAAAATGAGGGAAACACTTTACAGAGGTTCTCAAATTTACATTA
The DNA here is from genome assembly GCF_057382185.1 of Mchenga conophoros. NCBI lineage: Eukaryota > Metazoa > Chordata > Actinopteri > Cichliformes > Cichlidae > Mchenga > Mchenga conophoros. Next base: position 31,697,486 of record NC_140544.1, on the reverse strand, counting down.
ATCAGTAACTGGACTTTTTTTTAGTTTTGTCATTCTAATTAGTTTATATTTTTATTTTGTTTTGACTTTTTGGTTTTAGTTCAGTTTATTTTGAGTTTCAGTTCTTGTAATTATTTGTGTATTGAGGACAAATGTCAGAGGCAAGATGTAAGAAAAGCAGAACAGATATTACATTAAAAACAGAACTTTTTAGAGCAGTTGACTCAAAGTCTGATACATGTCCAGACTCTCAATAAAAAGCTTCATAAGGTAAGTTTTGAAAAATAATTTCACCAAATGTACAAACACTAAAACTAAAAGGACATTTTCCCTATATTGTTATTTTATTTTAGTTAATTTGCTAAGCTTTATTTTTTTAAAGATCTAGTTTTAAGTTTCATTTTAGTTAACTATAACAGGCTTGTACTAGTAACCTTTCTTGTTACCTTTAAACAAACACCTGCTAGCTGTTTCCGCTGTAATCTGTTGTTGTCTTATGCTAAGTTAAACATTTAGATTTTTATGCTAAGCTAAACATTTAGCCTTTTAGGCTAAGCTAAACATTTAGCCTTTTATGCTAAGCTAAACATTTAGCCTTTTATGCTAAGTTAAACATTTAGCTTTTTATGCTAAGCTAAACATTTAGCCTTTTATGCTAAGTTAAATATTTAGCTTAGTTGCAGCTTTACTGTACATCTGTGGGCACTGGCTGAGACAGGCTAAAGCTGTGACATTCAAATCATGAATGTTACTTTGTAAAAAAATATATATTTTTATTATTATTAAAGGAAGATAAAAGCAATGACATTGGAAAAATAACAAAATAACACAACACTGGCAGCAATGCAACTTAGTAATGAAAAATGCTCTCTTTCAAGGTAAAAACCTTAAGGATTTTCTACTTCTGGAAATAAAATTTGAAGGTTGAGTTTTACTGTGGCTTTCTATATACTTGCTAACACACTGTTGGCTAGTAACCGCTGGCATTCTGGCAGGAGATAACCCTGCAAACCATGTGAGAGTGCCAACTGTTGTACTTTCTAGCACTAAAATAAACATGAAAGGAAAGAAGCTTATACTGCAAAAAAGGCAAACAGGAGAAGGATCGGTTAGAGTTTTGCTATGTTCACAGATGAAGAGGTCATTGCTTTGAAACTGCAGAGCCAGAAACCTAGGGGGCCTTATGTTTGACTGGAAGGCTGAAAAATTTAAAGGAAGACCTTATTTTCACAATTTTACAGTTTTTCCTATTAATTAAGCTCTCCACCATAGCCACTCTGTAATTTTACACATCTATCATGTAGAAAACTAAGATGTATTATTGAAATTGCACTATTGCAGGGACCTAATGTGTAGTTGAACATAGACAGAAAGGGGAGTTTCACTCGTCTGGCCCACTTAACCGCAGGCTTTATGAGGCACACGGTGTAAAATGAGCTTAACATCCCTGTTTTTAGTAATTTTCATGTACTCACGCATTACCAGTACCAGATCACATATAATTTAGCTGTGTACCTATTGTTAAGAATGCCAAGATTTGAAGAAAGCATGGAAAAATAATACCCTAGGCATGCTAAAGCCTTTCTCTTTCACACAGCTGTAGGTACACCCACACACGCTTGAACATGCACACACATTAACTCACAGCAGGCCACGCATACACAAACTTACACACGCTTTCACCCAGTGAGTAAAGTGCAGCGGGCCCTGACCATAGGCCAGGCTTGTCCATTACTCAGAAGCTGTTTACAAGCTAATCCATGTGTGGTCGATGACTCACTGAGCTTTGCTTTTGTTCCTCCGTTGGCTCATCAAGATTCAGGCATGATGCATCGGGGTTAAAGACTCAGCTATTTCACTCTGCTCCTCTCAGATCGACTCAGTTTAGATGGCAGAAATCCCCCCCTCACTTTCATCCCTCCACACATTTGGGTCACATTGCAGCTGGTGTTGATCTACTTAATCAACATTTCCCCATTAATTACTGCAGATATTTATAACACAATCACTTGTTTAATCAGCATAGGCTCAGTATTGAATGCACAAGTCCAGTTGGGGGATCTGTAATCTAACTCGACAAGTGCAACCTGTGACTTAACTGTATTGATTCTCTCTCTCAGGTTGCATCCATAGATCCCACGGGTACATATGAGCAGATGAACTGCTTATATAGACACGCTAACAGTCTTTATCGCAAACTTGATACCACATGCACATTCCCATTTGCTCGCACACACTTCAAAACCACAAATCGATAGTGTTTTCCACTTGCAACATGTTTTCTGCTTTGTTGTATTGTTACAGTCTTCAGATTACAGTCCGCAGCAAGAGGCTCTGATGAAGAAACAGGCTGCTACACTGGAAGAAATCAAGACCTTGACCAATCAGGTACACACAAGAAATTCAATTAAAACGGAAATTATTGTTTTTGACAGTCCCATTCCCCTGGACCAGCTAACTAATACACTGGGGTCCTATGCCAGCCATCTCTCTTATACCGTTAGAAATCTTGGAGTAGTCCTGGACAGCTCACTCAAGTTAGACAAACAAGTTGCCTCAGTTGAGAAAACGGGTTTTTACCAGCTACGTCAAATCTCCAAGGCAAAGCCCTATATTCCACATAAAGACCTTGAAAAGCTTATCCATGCCTTCATTACTTCGAGACTAGACTATTGCAATTCTCTGTACATGGGCCTCCAATTCTCTCTCCTCCAGCGTTTGCAATTAGTTCAAAATGACGCTGCACGCCACTTAACTGGCACCAGAAGGCATGATCATATCACCGCAGTTCTAGCCACTCTACACTGTCTCCCTGTTAAATACTGTATCATTTAAAATCCTTTTGTATACTTTTAAAATGTTAAATAACTTGGCGCCCAGTTACCTAACCTTCCACCGTGTCTGCAGTTGTGCAACTCTAACTGTTTTTAATTGTTTTTAACTTTTTTTGTTGCCTTTGATGTAATCTGCTTTGCTACCTTGTGTGAAGCACTTTGATGGACACTGTCCTTTTGAAATGTGCTATAGAAATAAAATATTGATTGATTGATTGATTGACACAGTAACACCAGGGCACACTGGTTTTATTTTTTTTCTCTTAGAAAAATGAAACTACACTTGCACACCTTATTCGTGTTTCCACTAAATCTGCATATTTGTAAAAACCTCTGACGACAGCCAAAACAGTCATGTTTACCAATAGAAACTCTGAGAGGTCCTTGACTCCTGATCTTTAGAAATGACTATACTTTATTACCTGATTTTTGGGGGACTGTCACAGAAAAAATAAATACATGTCCTTGCATTCTTTGGCAGTTCCAGAGTCCTTTAAAAAATTATTCCCAACGCTGCATAAGTTCTTACGTAGGTCTGCCCATCAGTGAGTAAAAATTAGAGCATGTCGCTTGTGTGTGAGCTAGCATCAACCAAGGGTACTCACCCATTATTCCATGTCACGCACACTGATTGGGAATAACCTTGTGACCGTCTGCCTAATTTTGTGCTGGTCCCGCTTTTGCAGCCAATACAGCCCTGACCTGTGGATGCAACTACAATGGGTTGTCGACCAGTACCCGACCTTGATAAAGATAATGATAGAGATTTAATGTTTTACACTGTACTTGCAAAATCACAGAGAGAATTTACACAAACCTTACCTTCACTGTACCAAGAGTTTTTTGGATTTTTCTGTCCAAACAAATGTAGTGTAAATCTGACTACATTGATGGACTTATAGGCATCTATAATCCAAACTGAGCCAACCACCAAATTTTTGTTTTTCAACCACACTGCCAACCACGGCCATCTGTCCTTTCAGTGGATGTACGTAATGCTGCGGCGTGACACATCCAGTTTGGGGGATGCAGAAAGTACACATCAAGCTCCCACCGCTGTAAATGATGTCAGAATGTTTTTTATGACAATACTTTGCTTAGGATTGGTGAAATGTTGGCAGTTATTATTGTGAAAAGAGGTGTGAGAAGACAGCTTAGACACTGACGTGCGAATGCCAGATGGACAGTGTGTTTTTATGTCTCACTAGTAGTATTAGCTTGCAGATAGAGTTTTCAATATTGCGAGAGGCGGGGGAAGGAATTCAAGTGAGGCTTTAAAAACAGATGAATGAAGAGAACTGAATGTGAGCTAATGTATGCAGCTGTATTTAACATACTTACTGAATATTGAGACACTTTTTTTCCATATTGGTAAATCCCTCACTCTTATTTGCAATCAATCAGTCAAACTTGGGTATAAGCCAGTTGAGGTCGATCTTTAGTTTTACTTGCACGAGCACAGAAAATCATTCTCTAAAGATTATGATAAGCACCTGCCTAAAAAGAAAAATGTGTGAAATCATGAAAATGTCAGCCCATTCTCTTGATAATCCTCTGACTAACCTTTGGCCCCTTGTGTTGGCAGCTCAATCAAGAGGCCCTGAAGGAGCACGATCAGAAAACAAGATCGCTGGCACGAGAAGTGCGAGAGGCCGTTAATGTATGTGTGGGGGCGCACTTCCCTGAGTTGGTCGACGAGGTCGACAAGAGTGGGGGGGGAGTGGGCTTCTATGGAGATGTCTTCCTAGGTTAGATGTGCCTTTTGATTACCTCTCTCTGTGTAACTCTGCTATAAATGTTTTTTTAGTTTTTTCACTTTTATATCTGCTTTCAAACTGTTACATAACCTATAATCAGGGCGCGGATATGAAATCGTAGAAGATTGCTTAATGAGAGGTTCTCAGAGTGAAGTTGCAATTTAGTTGTGCTAATTCATAGGTGGGTGTATACTTTGGGGAGCTGATAATGAGGTTTTCACAAATGTCCAGGTACTCCAAAATTAGATGATTTTGAAAAGATTTTTTTTAGTTTCTATTTAACTCTTTATTTCTGTTTCTTTTCACCATTAAAAAACCCCCACCCTAAATTAGGCGACAAAGTGACAAATATCTTGCAGATGTGGGCTCTGTAGCTCTAAAAGCCTTAGAGAGGTGCTTGTGGTCTCCTTTCTGTTCTCTTAAGTTAAAAATGGGACTAAATGTAGATGCAAAAATGGGTTATCAGAGTCTGCAGGGCTGAGCGAGAAAATGGCACATCAGTTTGCATGTGTGATAAGTGCTCGCTTGGACTCTGTGATGTAGCCACTACATATGTTTTGCAAAATTAAAAAACAAACAAAGGTAAATTTGCTTTGTAACAAGCTTGAAGCTCCTGTGACATCAATTCCACGTATACGGCACATCCTGTATTGCATGTAAAACATGAAAGTTTGGAAAATGTAGACGATTGCTTATAATGTGGCTCAACCTATTTTTAGTGTACTCTTTGGATTTTCTCCTATTCTATTCCTGTGATGAATCGATGATTAATAAACTTACAGTTACTCGAAATATGTGTTATTTTTCTATCACTAAAACTGCTACATCTTTGAGGTTGATTTGTTAAATTTCTGAAGGGGAGGTTTGTCTTTCTTAGCTAATCCCTGAGATATTATATTAACTGTAATTTGTTGAAGTTAAGTGATTATCATACTGACACATAGCAAAATGATATGAATCATCATATGAAAAGCAAATGAAGCTGAATCAGTGACTGGAACTTAAGTAAAGAGGTGATGGGAAATGAGGTTAGGTATTGTCTGCCAGTAACCCTTTCTCTTTTCTCCTGTCCACTGTCTCTCTTACTCTTTGCGCATTGCTTCAAACCTCAGTGTAATTTTGCACATTATAACCTGATTCACAATACCACATAATTGCTATGTGATGGATCACGTGCTCTCTTAAAACCAGAGCTATAATAAAGGCACGTGAATCAGAGATAATGCAGGTAGTCTGGGTAAAACTAAATAAATAAATAAATCCGGAAATTGCAGGGTTTCAGCTTAAATTTCAGCTACTTATGCACTGTATCCTGTGAGAGTCATTTTTTCCCCTCACGTGTTTACACGCATATGCATGCATTTATTAGTGAATGCAGCTTTTCTCTGACTCATCATCCCGTGCAATCTGTCCATTCATTTGATTTCCTTTTCCACGCGACACCCTTCTTCTGAATCAAATGACATGAGCGACATTTCAAAGTGGGGGATCTGGATAAATCTCTAGGAGACACAGCTTGTGCCCGAAAGTCCTGCCACCTCATGCACAACACAGATGAACTGTTAGCTTTCGGGTGTGAATCCAGTCAGCCCTGAATCACTGGGCTAATTATCTTACATAAGGATGAAGACATCTCCAGCAGGTTTGTCTCAAACCAGCTGGAGAGGGATGGCCTGAGCAGGATCTCTCACCGACAGGAAACACATGGCTACTCAGTGAAACTGGATGAAAAGCCAAAAGGAGGAGGAAAGCGTTTCCGTTCGCACACATAAATGAATCACAGAGTAGCTGCAAAAGCAAAAGTTTTATACTGTTTTATTTATCTGTGAGATAAAAGTAAAGGTAAAGAATTTCCTAAGAAAAGCTAATTAGATCCTAGGTGGTTTAAATGAATGGCATATGGTTGACCTGTCGCCCCCAACCAGTTGAGGTAGACGGCTGCCTGTTAAAGGGTTTTTTTTCCTTCTCACTCTAACCTAGTGCTTGCTCATAGGGGGTCCACTGACTATAGTGCCTTTCTCCCTATTATTGTAGGGTCTTTAAATTTAATAGAATCTAATTAAAAAGTCTTGATATGTCATTTGGTATGCAATATACTTTTTTCTTTTACTTTAACCTCAATCTTTTTTTTAATTTTGAGAAATTATATCACTTGAAAGCACAAAAAACTGTTAATAGCTACGATCAGTGAAATTGTACTGAATCCTGGCAGTGGCTGAAAAGACAGTACTAGCCTTTGTCTGTTGCCGTCTGTGCTCAGTTGTGCCTCCCCTTGCAAAAGACCAGAGAAACCAAATTCTGCAATCAAAAGCAGAATTCTGCACAACAGCCATATGAAACATTGAACATGCAAGGTTAAACGAACAGCTGACAAGAGATTTGGTATTTTTCAGTGGAATAAGCTCTAAAAATAGGGGTACTGCGAGGTACATGCACATTTTTTTTCTACTTGTTATTTCCTGTGTGAGGAAGCAGGTCTGACCCACAGGAGGTGGAGTCAGGATCCGTAGCCCATCTTGGCTCGAAGTGGATGCCATCCTAGATGAATATTAAGCACCCACACCACCCACATAAACACCACCCACATAAACACCACCTGCCGAGGCTGCACTGTTCACAGCCTGTTTGTGGAGGATTCTGCGAGCTGCTAACTGCACTTTCTGTTTTTAAAGAGAGTACAAGATTTGTGAAATTGGTTGATTTCTGTTCCTGGGTGCCCAACATAATCTCATTAACATTATAATTCTGGCATGGGATCAGCAGCCCAATGAGTGTGGCTCATCGTCGTCGCAGTCACCCTCTTCTCCACTGTATCGCATGAGCGCTGAGGGCCTGTGAGAGGCACCTCCACCTCCTCAGAGATGCAAATTTGAGCGTCCTACATGTGTTGATGATATGGCCCTTTCACTTAAACACACAGACACATACAAGTGCACACGCACAGACACCCACATACTTTAAAGTAGCTGCAGACAGTACTCTGACTACCTGAATCCTGAGTTTCCCGGGTGGCAAAAGTTCATGTTTTAAGGCTGAGTTTGGTTGATTTATTCTGCTCTTGCTCTTTCTGACATTTGGTTACCTTGTCGTGTAGTAATAGCTCCATTATAGCTTTAACCTCTCTGGATTAAGAGCCTCCATCTCACAGTGAGTTAAGAGAACAGAGACACATCCTATGAAAACCCTGACAGCTCAATACACTGTTATGTAAACAGCAAAATGCCTGGGATCTGTTGTTGCTTCTGCAGTGTTATTGGTTCATAGTTAAAAATTTCAAGCAACAAGAAAAAAGTCTAGCACTCAGATTTCATAAAAGAAAAAGTGATAATATTCTCCCAATTTCTGTTTCATGCAGAGCGGTCACTCAACATAAAAAAGAGAAGATGGATATTTTGTATAATGGTTCTGTTGAAGGTTTAAACAAAATGCATTTTGTTATTTGATGGGATCAACAGTTTAATGACTTTTGATTTAAGTTTCAAGCACTTACATGAAACACATGCTCTGCAGAAAGTAAGACAAATGTTTCCAATCTAACAATCTAACTCACTTAACTCAATGAACTAACTCAATTAATAAGCATTGAACCTACACATTAGAACTTAGCAAAGAACACATTTTAAATGATATCACTGAAAGTTTGGCCAGCAACCTGTTGCAAAAAAAAATCACAATTTGTTCCAATTTCTTTAGTTAAATCTACAAAAAGGCCAAAGATAACAAATTTTGACAGACAACAATGTGATTCCCTAAGAGTTATTAGCCAAAAATCTGGAAGAATCCAAGAGAGAGTGCCGACAGTTATCTATTAAACACAGTGGAGGCTCTGTCATGTCTAGGTCTACATTTCATCCAGTGGTGTTAGGGATCTTGCCTAAATTGATGGAATTATGAACACAGACAAAACATCTGATCTTGATCCACTATCAGTACTATCTGAAGAACATCTGACTATCAACAAACTCATTTTTCAGCATGACAGTGACCACAAACAAACTGCCAATAAAGTGAAAGGACACCTGGAAAGAAAATCTTTGATGTTGTCTGTGTATCTACAATAGTACATCTACAGTATATGAACATATTTTATTTAAATGTAGGTATAATATCACTTCATCTTGCCTACATCATTAGTTCCCTTCCCCATGTCGGCTTTTCTTTTTTCTTTTTCTACATTTGTGCTTCATGTGGCAGCAGCTCAGGAGAGTGGTGGGTGTAAAAAAGGTCTTGAGCCACATAACACCCACAATGTCATGACAGCATGTGCTCTATGTTATGCATTTAATACAGGTGAGTCACCAAGTGCCTCTTTTCAGAGAAGTCTTATCAAGGGTTCATTTAAAACTTGCTTTTACTCAGAGCTACTTTTATTGTACACTGTATGTTTCCCCCCCACACACACACACAAAGAAGCCAGTTTTAGCAGTTGGATGGTGAACGCTGAACAACGTGAGTGGCAGAGCATGTGGCAGAAAATGGATATCCATGGGCTTCAGGGCCATTAGTTCATTTAACAAGAAGTGAAATTCCTCCAAGGGAGCACGGCGTGAAAAGGCCTGTGATTTACAAAGCGATGGTGTCGGGGTGACGTCTGACCAATGAGTTTTTTCTCTGTTTTTAAAGTTAGAGACGGTCACACAAACTACACCCTTTTTGGCTCCTACCTCAAAGCACACTGTGTTCTGTTGATCTTATGTGCTGCACAATAATGTTTAACATTTAGTATTTACTGTCATATTCCCATATATCATTGTGATGTTGTTTATTCTATTACTCTTGTTCTCTTCTGCTTGCTTTCTTTTTTCTTTCTCAGCAGGTGATCCAGGTGATTGATATATGCATTTTTTTTTCTCTGCCCGTTCTGTTGGTTTTTGTCTTTTGCCCTTCTCCCCCGTCCCTCTTCTCAGCTGTTTCTCTTTCCCTCTTTCTTTCTCCCCTTCTTTCCCCCAGTCAAGTCTGTCCCGTATTCAGTAAGTGAAAATAAAATAAACAATAAAAGGTGAATCAAATGGACCATTACGGCAAGGTTGGGATGGTCAGTTTGGTAAAGTAAATCCGTTGGGCATCTTTCTTTGCCTTTAGACAACAATTCTGATGCAAAAGAGCCAAACGGGACAGGCAAAAAAGAAAAAAAAAAAAAAAAAAAAAAAAAAAAAAGAGACGGTCATGTTTTAAAATCAATAAAAGGTTTATCAGAAGAGCAATGGATCAGTTTCCCTTTAACTCAGAGTCCATAAAGTGATGGACTTGAGGAAACTGACTAAAACGTTCACTGGTGTCAGCAGTCCAGCCATCATATCAAATGAAATCTGGCATGTGCTATTGTGTTAGAGTCCCCAGGTGCGATTTTTCTGCTTTCTCCACTGACCCAGCTAAACCTGCCATTTGCTGCAGCTTCCTCCCGTTGAGGCAGACCTTTACTCCTGATGCACCCGAGTGTTACCCGCCTCTGTACGTTGTGGACATCACACAAATGCATTTGTTATCCACTTGTACAATTTATTGAGCTGTCAGAGATGAGTGGGCCTGCAAGGCCACGAAAAGGGCCTGTCAGGTGGAAGATGGAGACGGAAGCTCTGTGGCTCTCCATCTCTTCCACATCACTGCAGAAAAAAGAATTTCTGTCAGAGCTGATAGATTATGGAAGTGGGTACAGGTGGTTCATAGGAAATGGCATTGAAGGCAAATCCTCTTGTTCAACAGGAAACCAGTGAGAAGTTTTAGGTTTTGCAAAACTCCTTATGTTGGCCTTAGAGACACAGGCCTGGAGACCAGTTGACAACCTCCTGGAAATCTCTGTTTGATAGTGAAGTATGTGTGTTCCTCAACCAGTTGTGAGTGGTTGTTAGAGGTTGCCAGCAGTTGCTGTGAAAGTAATTGATAAAGTCTTATGTATGAAAGACTAGAAACTGATTGGTGACCCAATAGTAAACACTGGTTACTAGTGAAAAGTGTATAGTTCAGTTAAGCTAGTGATCACAACTGGTCACTAAAGGTATACAGAGGTGCACCAAAAGCCTCTCCAGTAGTTACGTGAAAGACATCAGCTTGTCTACAAACACTTGGGAAAGACTTGCCAAGCAATAGTGAAACTGAAAATTGTAAAAAGAAAAGTGAGACTGTTACTTTTCAAAGTAAAAGTTTTCTGCAATCAACACATTTCAAAAGATGCAACTTTTACTTTGACAATCGGTTACCGGTTTATCAGATACTAGAAGAGTTTAGAATTATGATTGCTTGCAGATTGGACAAGTTGAAAATATTCAGAACTTGTAGACAAACATTGCAATCTCCATTTCAGGTGCCTTTTTACTTGTTTCTCTCTTCCAGAAATTCATCCACTGTGCAAAAAGTGCATTGTATTCAGTGTACTACTTGAAAGACCACGTCTTCTCAAGGCACTCCAAATATCAGGTCAGAAGTCTACCAATCAGCGCTTTAAAAGAGAAATACTATGCATATCATTTCTTCAACTCTTTGATTGTCTTTATGCAAAACCACCAGAAATCCAGTCCTGATGTGCATTTGGACTTTTGGATGGCATTGCTGCTTCCCCTCTTTAATCAATCCTCCCTTTTGCTGTGGCAAAAGAACACACTCCACTAATGCACTGTTGTCCAAAATGTCTCCGCCTGAAAGCTAATATTATAGTCCTCTAAATCCAAAGGCAGAAGGAAGAAGGAACAACCTACTGTTTGCCATCTGGTTCTGGCAGGCTGGCAAGCCTGAGTCAGGCTAATAATTGATGATAACGGAGGGAGCAAAGACACTAAGGGGTCTGCCTCGTGGTCAATAACATATCAGTGGTCCCTGTGATTGGCAGCTCCTGGTGAGCTGTCAGGTTCTTCAGTGGCAACCCTGTAACTCTTAGTAATTGTCCCCTTCCATCCATCTCACTTTCATCATGGCTCTCTTCTGTCTTATTGTAAAATTTAAAAAAACAAAACAAAAATACAATAATGTCCCTTGTTTTTATTATCTGAAATAAAAAACACAAGTGACATTTATTAAAGCTTGAAATTGATTCACAGTTTCTGCTCTTCGACATTTGCTCTTTGCTATGGGGCAGCAATGACCTCGCCTCAACCTTAGCGATGACACGCACACCATGGTTACACAGTGACAGCAGGCCAGCTGCTGCCTCTTTCCTGGAACGGAAGGTGTGTGAAATCTCAATTCAGCCTAAGACTGCTGTGTCCTTGTATCAAATCAAAGGGCATCAGAGGCACTGAAACCGATGATTTTTTTGGGTGAATATGAATGTGTCATTTTAGTGCTTTTGTCCCTGCAGGAAAAGCTATCTCCGACTCAACTGACACATCTACCGGTGCTAAAATGTTATATAACTGTGAGTAAGCAAAAGTCAGATTGTGTTTGCGCCGTGATCCCGAAAGGAGGTCATTAATAATGTTGACAAGTTCTAGGAAAGTGTCATCATGTCACGTTGGTCGTTACGACTTGATTAGGCGAGTTGTGCTATAGCTGGCACTGTTTTCCTTTCTAAATATGATCAGGGAATGGAAACACAAAGTTACCACGAGCTGCATTCTGTTTGTCACAGAACAAGGCAGGTGATAGCCCAAACCACGTCACTCTCAGGTGTGTTTAATTAGCAAGGAAGATTAAGTAGTCCGTGGAGGATGAGGGCATGTTGAGTCACTGATAAGAAAACATTTTGAGTACCAGTGAATGGGCTTTGTTGAACTTGTCCCAGATGTGCTCAATTTCTTGCCTTCCTACACTTATCTAGTCCCAGTTGTTTGTAGCTCAGCAAAGGTACCAAGAAGGCCCAGCTCTGTGTTTTGTTTCCACATGCAAGTTGTTTCTTGAAGGACCTTGAGAGACTGCTTTCTTTTTCTTTTCTTTTTTTTTTTATCACTGAAAGTGCATTCTCCCCCGTGGCTAATTAAGTTATTTAGAACCGGGGATAACACCTTAACTTGACACCAGCTTTAATTTGTAATCAGGCATTCAAAGTGGCTCCTGCCTAGGCCAGGCCCGCTGTGAATGGGAGATCGGGTATTTACCACGACATCCTTGCTTTATTGCATATATCTGTGCAATTAGCAAGTCTCATGGTACCAACTCATTCACATTCTGAATATTTCATCCACATTTCATTCATTTGTCTTCAGTCCAGTTTTCATATTTAGGGGATTGATAGTAGAGGGGTTTTATGTCATGCATGGAGGTAAACTGAGCATACCTCACTATGTTGGTATTATGTTAATAATCAGTCCTGGGTTTGAAGAAATGTATCTAAACAACTGGGTACACTACAATTAATAAAAGTTAGATACTATGTAGTAGCTATCTGTTATATTGAAGAAAGATTAGATAAAAGGGAATTTGTTGTTTATAGGCAATCGTTTTCTAGGAATTTATCAATGTTCCTCTGACAGTTCCAAGCCATCAGTGTCACAAGACATAATAATAGTTGAAACAGCCTGCAAGGACGCACGTAATCCAGGTGGATCAAGTCTATTTCCTGGGATGAACTAAAAAAAACAAAAAGAACCAAAGTCTCATGATAAGAAGTGGCATGGTGTTATCAGGTTAATCCTAAAGGTGGCCTCCAATTTACAAATGATAAGCCGAGGCTGGCTTCTCTAGTGGGTAATTTTGCTGATACAGCCTTGATTTTCTTTAACTTACAGTTTTAAAGTACTCACTAGTATGGAAATTGTGCTATTTGTTAATTACATTTGGTGACCTGTGACAATTCTACAGCCGTTATCATGAACAAATGATACAGAATTTTAAACACGCCAATGTCTTAAGTACAGGAATACTTCACCTCTGAGTGGAATTGATGAGTCTGTAGATACCTAGTAAATTATTCATGCAAGCTCAGAAATGGATAGCACTGTTAGGCTGGAAGTATGCCAGAAAAAAGTTTGGAAACTCCTCAATAGGCATTCAAAGAATGAGCTCTAAAGAAAGTGTCTTTGAAAGAGGTATTAACTGCTGCCTGAGAATTCTTATAAAGGAAAGGGAGTCTGGCCCGAATCATGCAATGTCAAGGTAGCCCAACCAAGAAGTGCACTGATCATCTGGATATCACTGGAATATGCTCAATGCACAACAAATCCCTGAGTGGGTGAGTTATACTGAAGCTTAAATCACAAAAGCAGATTGAAGTTGAGTCGAAATTATTACTCCACATCCAGGAAATGTGTCCCATTTTCTGATATGCTAATGCTAATCATGCAGGGTCGAGGTGACATTGTCAGGATGAATCCCTCTTTATGTCCGTCATATGAGCATCACTGGAATAGCTCACGTGAGTAAGGCCAAAGTGAAATTTTTTGATGATGAGTATGTATAATGTTCAGGATCAGGAACATTTTAGAATCAAAGTGTTTTATTTAGCTCTAGAAATGGCAATGCCAGGCTAGCTAGGCTACAATTATCATTAATACTTATAATACTTACTATTAGCATTGAAAAAAATTCACTTTTTTATGGTTTCAAATGACTTTGTTGATTCCATATTTTTCCTGTAGTATCAGCATTGTAGTTAAGAGTTACGATTATTGCTTATTGTATGATTATTCTTACAGTCTACAGGGAGTGCAGAATTATTAGACAAGTTGTATTTTTGAGGAATAGTTTTATTATTGAACAACAAGCATGTTCTCAATGAACCCAAAAAACTCATTAATATCAAAGCTGAATGTTTTTGGAAGTAGTTTTTAGTTTGTTTTTAGTTTTAGCTATTTTAGGGGGATATCTGTGTGTGCAGGTGACTATTACTGTGCATAATTATTAGGCAACTTAACAAAAAACAAATATATACCCATTTCAATTATTTATTTTTACCAGTGAAACCAATATAACATCTCCACATTCACAAATATACATTTCTGACATTCAAAAACAAAACAAAAACAAATCAGCGACCAATATAGCCACCTTTCTTTGCAAGGACACTCAAAAGCCTGCCATCCATGGATTCTGTCAGTGTTTTGATCTGTTCACCATCAACATTGCGTGCAGCAGCAACCACAGCCTCCCAGACACTGTTCAGAGAGGTGTACTGTTTTCCCTCCTTGTAAATCTCACATTTGATGATGGACCACAGGTTCTCAATGGGGTTCAGATCAGGTGAACAAGGAGGCCATGTCATTAGTTTTTCTTCTTTTATACCCTTTCTTGCCAGCCACGCTGTGGAGTACTTGGACGCGTGTGATGGAGCATTGTCCTGCATGAAAATCATGTTTTTCTTGAAGGATGCAGACTTCTTCCTGTACCACTGCTTGAAGAAGGTGTCTTCCAGAAACTGGCAGTAGGACTGGGAGTTGAGCTTGACTCCATCCTCAACCCGAAAAGGCCCCACAAGCTCATCTTTGATGATACCAGCCCAAACCAGTACTCCACCTCCACCTTGCTGGCGTCTGAGTGGGACTGGAGCTCTCTGCCCTTTACCAATCCAGCCACGGGCCCATCCATCTGGCCCATCAAGACTCACTCTCATTTCATCAGTCCATAAAACCTTAGAAAAACCAGTCTTGAGATATTTCTTGGCCCAGTCTTGACGTTTCAGCTTGTGTGTCTTGTTCAGTGGTGGTCGTCTTTCAGCCTTTCTTACCTTGGCCATGTCTCTGAGTATTGCACACCTTGTGCTTTTGGGCACTCCAGTGATGTTGCAGCTCTGAAATATGGCCAAACTGGTGGCAAGTGGCATCTTGGCAGCTGCACGCTTGACTTTTCTCAGTTCATGGGCAGTTATTTTGCGCCTTGGTTTTTCCACACGCTTCTTGCGACCCTGTTGACTATTTTGAATGAAACGCTCGATTGTTCGATGATCACGCTTCAGAAGCTTTGCAATTTTGAGACTGCTGCATCCCTCTGCAAGATATCTCACTATTTTTGACTTTTCTGAGCCTGTCAAGTCCTTCTTTTGACCCATTTTGCCAAAGGAAAGGACGTTGCCTAATAATTATGCACACCTGATATAGGGTGTTGATGTCATTAGACCACACCCCTTCTCATTACAGAGATGCACATCACCTAATATGCTTAATTGGTAGTAGGCTTTCCAGCCTATACAGCTTGGAGTGAGACAACATGCATGAAGAG
The DNA here is from genome assembly GCF_057382185.1 of Mchenga conophoros. Taxonomy (NCBI): domain Eukaryota; kingdom Metazoa; phylum Chordata; class Actinopteri; order Cichliformes; family Cichlidae; genus Mchenga; species Mchenga conophoros. The sequence continues at coordinate 31,681,834 of NC_140544.1, read as the reverse complement.
GATGATGTGGACAAAATACTCATTTGCCTAATAATTCTGCACTCCCTGTATATCCATGTCGACATTCTAGCAAATACAGCTTTAGGGAAAAGCCATCTTACAGCCTTGGAATAATTAATTAACCAGCTTTATATTTATTTATTGGAAAACTATAAAGTGGCATCTCAGTAATCGTAAGAACCTACTGAGTTACTGCGATAATATGACCTTGTCATGATACCATGATCTGACAATTAGGGCTGCACGATTTTGCATAAAATGAGAAACACGATTTTTTGGCTTAGAATTGATATCACGATTGATCATTTTCTTAAATCCCTCGTTTTGCACAGTGTTGATGGGAGCCATATCTTTGGTCAGGTGATAAGTGATAGCCTCCGTAATTTCTTTGTGCCTGCGGGAGTTCGACGGGTATAGTGTTATATTCTGGTCTCATTCACGACAGACTCCAGAATATCTATTTCCTACCCAACGGGGTAGTAAGTTTTATTAACAAGTCATGGGACTCAGATTGGTCCTCTGCCATGTACAACAGCAACACACAGCCTAACAATCCTTACTTGTGTGTCACTCTAAAACGTCCGCGCAGCAACACAATCTATTGTGGAACAAACCATCTTGCAAACAACAATTCACATTATTACATCCCTTCTCTCTTTTTTTTTTTTTTTTTGGAAAAAAGAGAAGTCCTTTCTTGTTTTGATTTGTCCTTCTTCTCACTGAGGGAGCAAACAATATGAAACACTCAAAGAATACAAAAGCATTCCACTTATTCAAACATGTACATTTCTGTAAGCTGTAGTGAACATCAATATCCACAGAATACCCAACTCTTCCCCTCAAACAATAAACAAGAAATCCTCATTATGTAACATAGTCCTTGTACTGAAGTGGTGGAACCACTTTGCGGCCTGACCTTGTCCTGACACCCCCTGATACCTCGTCAGTCTTGATCTGCCGCTCACGAGTGTCTGAAGGAGCTGTGACTGAGCTGGTCAGTGCCCGAGTGTCTGTTATGGCATTTTCTTGATCCATCACGCCTGCATGTCTCAGGTGCCTCCGATTCCTCCTCAGGACACTTCCAGAGTCCAACTGAACCTCATAGGACCTCGGGTCAACAGTCCCAATCACCACTCCCCTGCTCCAAGTGGAATGGCGGTCAAAAGGCTGAACTCTGACACTGTCCCCTAGCTTCAAAGAGTCCATGTCTCGTGCTGATCGGTCATAGCACAGTTTTTGGCGCTTCTGTTTCATGTCCAACTCCCGCCGGGCTGGAATGACTTTTGGCCTTAGCAGGCTCGTCCTGGTTGGCAAAAGCGTCTGTGTCCTCCTGCTGAGCAGCCTCTGAGCTGGGCTGGTCTCCAGGCCTTGTGATGGTGTGTTGCGATGGTCCAGAATCGCAAGATACGGGTCTTGCCCCGCCATTTTTGCCTTTAGCAGCAGCCTCTTTGCTGTCTTCACTGCTGATTCAGCCTTCCTGTTACTCTGAGGGTAACCTGGCGAAGATGTTTTATGCTGGAAACCCCACAGTCGACTAAATCTCAGAAACTCACCGGACGTATACTGTGGTCCATTATCTGAAACAACAATGTCCGGGATGCCCTGTCTGGCAAAGTGAGCCTTCAGCTTTCTAATCACTGTGGTGGACTTAGTGTCCGGGAGATAGTCAATTTCCCAATTCAATTCAATTCAATTTTATTTATATAGCGCCAAATCACAACATAAGTCGCCTCAAGGCGCTTCATAGATACAGAGAAAAACCCAACAATCATATGACCCCCTATGAGCAAGCACTTTGGCAACAGTGGGAAGGAAAAACTCCCTTTTAACAGGAAGAAACCTCCGGCAGAACCAGGCTCAGGGAGGGGCGGGGCCATCTGCTGCGACCGGTTGGGGTGAGAGAAGGAAGACAGAAGTTTGAATAGTAGTCCACTGTGATAAGGTAGTCCTTGTTGTCAAACATAAACAGGTCCGAGCCCACCTTAGCCCATGGTCTAGTCGGGATCTCATGTGGGACCAAGGTCTCTTTCTGCTGTCTGTAGTCAACTGACCTGCAGATGTCACACTTAGTCACATAAGTCTTAATGTGTTTGTTCATGCCTGACCAATACACACACTCTCTGGCTCTCCTTAGACAACCTTCTACACCTAGGTGTGTCGAGTGTAGTCTAGTTATGATCTCCTGTCTCATGGTAGTCGGGACAACAACACGTTCACCTCTAAACACAAGTCCATCCTGACTACTCAGTTCATCCAGGAATGAGAAGAATGGTCTGATGTCACCGTCAGTGTCTCTTTTGTCTGTCGGCCAACCTCTGTGAATTGTATCTATGAGGATCTGTAGTGCTTTGTCCTCTTGTGTAGCAGTCCTTATGCTGTTTAGTCTGTCAGGTGAGATGGGTGCATGAGTGACCATGTTAATGCTCTCTATTTCCTCCTCTATGGAGCCCTGTGGTGAGCACTCTGGAAGATATGCCCTGCTCAACGTGTCTGCTAATAACATGTCTTTGCCTGGCACATACACCACATCTATGTCATATTTCTGAATGCGCATAAGCATCCTTTGCAACCGTTTGGGTGCGCTCAACGGTGGTTTTCTTACAATGGTCTCTAAGGGTTTGTGATCACTGTGTACCACCACTTTACGACCATATGTGTACTGATGAAACTTCTCCATGCTGAAAACTACAGCCAAAAGCTCCTTTTCGATCTGGGCATAACCCTGCTCTGTACATGTAAGTGCTCTACTCGCAAAAGCCACAGGCTTACCCGTCTGCATGAGTGCTGCACCTAACCCTTTGTCAGAAGCGTCACATTGTACTGTCAGCTCTTCCTCTGGGCAGTAGTATTTCAGGACTGGAGCCTCTGCTATAGCCTCTTTCAGTCTCTGGAATGCGTCTTCATGTCGAGTCGTCCAGTTCCACTCACTGTCTTTGTGTGTCAGTTGTCTCCGTAAGTCGCAATTGTCAGACAGATGTGGGCAAAACTTTGCTAAGTAGTTCACCATACCTAACAGTCTCTGTACTGCCTTCACGTCTGTAGGTCTGGGCATTTTTTCCATAGCCCTAACCTTCTCTGGGTCTATTTTCAGACCGTTGCATGTCAGCTGATGTCCAATGTACGTGGTCTCCTTCTGTTTAAGTTTGAACTTGTCTGCGTTCAACTTAATGTTTTTCTGCCTGCACCGAGTAAAAAACTGTCTCAGCTTCTCGTCATGGTCACGTACTGCTCCAGCATCTGTGTCCCCCTGACCCGTGATCAGTACATCATCTGCAATGATGTAGATCCCAGATAAAAATCTGTGTATGCTTTGATTAAGTCGAAGATCAATCCCTGTCTGCGTACAGAATGGTCTTCCCACGCGTGTATTCATTAAAATCAATTGTTTGACCAAGCTCTTCTGGACCAATGGTTGTTTGTACTCTCCTTCCTCAATTATGTGAACCTTAACACAGTCCATCCAAAGCTTGTGTGAGCTTCCTCTGGAACACTTCCGGAGCTGGACTTATCCCCAATGGCATCCTCAGCCATCTGTAGCGTCCAAATGGAGTCGAAAATGTTGTCAGGTAGCTCGACTCCTCCTCCAGTTTCACGTGCCAGAATCCACTCTTCACATCGCAGACAGAGAACACTTTAGCCTTTGACAGATCTGGCAAAATGTCCTCAATGGTGGGCAATGGGAAGTGGCTCCGTTGTAGGGCTTTGTTTAAGGGTTTTGGATCTATGCACACTCTTAAGTCCTCACTCTGCTTTTGGACCACAACCATCCCACTGATCCAGTCTGTGCTGCATTCTACTGGTGTAATGAGCTCTCTGCGCTGAAGATCTTGAAGCTCCTTTTTTAACGGCTTTATCATTGCAATAGGGACACGCCGTTTTGGTAACTGCACTGGTTTCACAGTTTCATCCACCTCGAGCCTTAACTCTCCCTCCAAACAGCCATCTCCTGTGAAGACATCGGCATACTCTGTTTTAATCTGATCCATGTTCCACTCATTGGCTGTTGGGTGCTCTGAAGTAACGATGCTGTCCAGTTTCAAGATGTTTTCATAGTGTACTTTTATGAGTTTCATCGCTTCGCTGGCTCTCTTGCCCAGCAGTGGTACTTTACAGTCTTTGTCAACCACTTAAAAAACTCCAACCGATACAGTTTCTGATTTCTCGGGTAACGTAGCTTAACTTTGCATTTTCCCAACGGCTTTATCTTACTTTTGTTGTACATCATCAACACTGTTTGTGTGTCCTCCAACTGTGTGTTCGGGCTTAGCATGTGGATTGGCATTACATTACAACTGGCACCATAGTCAATCTGAAAATTTACAATCTCTTTGCCCATCAGCATGCCTGCAAAGAGTTGAGTGCCTCTCACTTTGTCAGTGTTCTTTGTAGTTGAAACATGTGTGTCTGCCTCTGTAACACAGAGAACGTCCTCATACTCATCACTCTCACATGCTGTCACGTTGTGTACATTCGTCCTTCTCTTCTGCTCTGAATGTGCCATGCATTTAACTGCAAAGTGGTTTTCTCTGCCACACTTTTTACATTTCTTCCTGTATGCTGGACATTTTTCTTTCTTTTTTTCATGTGTTCTGCCACAAAACTTACAGTCCACTGTGTCGCTGATCCGTTTCTGGCACACAGCTCCACGCACAGCATGCACCTCCTCCACTGCAGCTCCCGAAATGGTTTTGCTGTTTTCCCGCGACAGCTCCGCGGCTCTGCAGTGCTGTATGCATGCATCCAGTGTCATGTTTTTCTCACGCAGCAGTCTTTCCCTCAAACTCGGGTTGTTAAGTCCACATACAATCCTGTCACGAATCAGTGAGTCCCTTATTACTCCAAAATTGCACGTTTTTGTCAGCAGCTTTAACTCCGTCACATAGCTGTCGATTGTCTCACTGGCGCCTTGGTTTCTCGTGAAGAACCGATAACGCTCCACAGTTTCATTAACTACAGGATTGCAATGATTGTCAAACTTCTCAATAATGTCCTTAACTGTCCACCGATCTCTCGCTGTGTCGCCCATTAGCGTGTCTAGCAGCTCCCTGCCGCTCTCACCAACGAGATACAACGAGAACAAGCTTACTTTTTTCTGTTCGCCGTCTGAGTCCATGGTCAGCTCCACATAGAGCATAAACTCGTCCCTCCAGGTCTTCCATGTCCGTGATAGGTTACTGGAGTCCAATACCAGCGTCGGCGGCAATTTAAGGCCCTCCATGCCTTGCGGCGGTGCTAGCTCGATTAGCTGCTAGTTGCTCACCGCTCCAACAGGCGTCTCTTGGGGGTTCACTCCGGCCGTGCAGCTTGCTCCGCTGTCCGCTCCGCTGCCACCATGTTATATTCTGGTCTCATTCACGACAGACTCCAGAATATCTATTTCCTACCCAACGGGGTAGTAAGTTTTATTAACAAGTCATGGGACTCAGATTGGTCCTCTGCCATGTACAACAGCAGCACACAGCCTAACAATCCTTACTTGTGTGTCACTCTAAAACGTCCGCGCAGCAACACAATCTATTGTGGAACAAACCATCTTGCAAACAATAATTCACATTATTACATATAGGGATGCACTGTATAAGGTTCCCGTTATTGATGTTTGGGTGGTTGACCGGGACGGATTTTCTCCTGTCACTTTCTCGTCATCCCTGACGTGCTCTCCGTTGTTTTTTCCCTGCTAATTTTAGCATCACACGGCACAGCTTCTGTATCACGTGGTATAAGGCTCCGCCCTTGTCATTTGTTGAGCAGGAAGAGTGAGCGCTTGTCTTCATGCAGAGTACGTCCCGGATCAAAATGCGCTACAATCGTCGTCGTTTTTTATTTTATTTTTTTAATCGTTGTCATTTGGAAATGAGATCGCACATAAGTATGAATCGAGATCGCGATTTTCTAACGATTAATCGTGCAGCCCTACTGACAATGATATGATTTTGTTATGAAAAAAGATCATGTTGACAGAATAGCTTCCATCCATGTAAAGACAACCCACAGGAAGCATCTGCTGATGAATTTCAGCCCCACTTGAATGATCGAATGGTTCGTAGTGCTACACAAAGGACCCGCTGAGGGTCTGATGAAGCTGGGTGGTGAACAGTGAGCTAGGTGGAAGCGGAGTAATGTTTCCTCTCACTCCACCATTTGGCACACTTTTGGTCCTGCTGAGATTTATATTAGAAATTTAAATTAAACTCTAGTCTTGTGGAGCGCAAACAGCTGTGTAAAGGGTCTCAGTCACAAGCCTTGACAACAAAGGATTAAATAATTTAATTAACGGTACCAACATGAGCTTCACATTTGTAGATCTGAGTAAAATGACTCAAACACAGTTTTAAGGCATATGTGCACAGTTGAGATTTTAGTGGTAATATGTAATAATTTGATTATTCTTACAAGCTATGAAAAATACAACAACAGAATAACCTGCCAGTTTCTCGGTGCACAGAATAAACTGTATCCCAAATCATATTTCCTGACTTAAACTTGCTTTTTTGAGTACATTGTTTAATGCAGACTGACATACAGTCATTTATTGTGCAAAATCTGTGTCTGCAAAATCTCAATATAAAATATCGAAATAATGACTAGTAAGCTGTTTCTATACTGCACAGGTGCAATGCAGAGAAACAAATACCTGCTAACTAGTGCTAAATAACAAACACAGTTCTAGAATTTAAATCACCAAAAACAACCATTTGCCATAAGTTGCTACATATAGAAAAAGGAGGTACTGGCTAATAATAATCTTCAGCCATTGAGAGAAGGATACACCATCATCGCTAATATTTGGTAGGTATGCATGCCAACTTGTTATTTTCAGTACAGAGTATTATGTGTGGCAAGAGGCTTTATAACTGATGTTCATAAATTGCAGTAGTTAGCACATCAGTCTTGGTCACTCCCTGTAAGTGCACAACTGCTCTTTTAAAAATCATTAACTATGAAGTGTACTAACTGAATGTCTAATACTACAAGTTTGACATAGCTATATTTAGGGGAGCCGTTCATAATCATGTGGGCTTTTGATTGTTATTTTCAGTGTTACTGCAAAAGGAGATTGATAATCACACTGAAATCCTTAAACAAACAGTGGTCTTAATCTGTATGATTAAAGGGACTCGAGTCACTGAAAGGACTGAATCTGACATTGAGCGATTTCTGTTTTTTTTTTTTTTATTTATTTAATGTTGCTTTCACTGTGTTTTTATTGTAGATTCGATCGGATTTACTATTTCCCTTGACAAGAAAATGCCTTCAGGCAAGGCCATTATCATGAAACCTTGAAAAAGTCTTCTCACAGTTGAGGAGAATAACTTGAACTTGTTGCACTTCATTATGGCAGGCTGGAGCAAACTGTGAACAAACACACAGAGAGGGATGGATGGATAGACGCATTATTTCAAGGGGAAAAAAAGGATAACTGCTAACATACCCCCACACCAACAGAGTGAATAGATCTCTCAAAGACTGTCTCATCTTCCGTCAAACATTTGCTAAGTGTACTGATACAGTATAGTCTTGCATGTAAATGGGACATTTACACATGAGCATAATGCACTATTCATCACATGAGTCCTTTTTTATTTTGACTGCTCTGTCAACAGCAAAATTTTCTCGATTGAGTCCATTTGCAACAAACAAAAGTGAAAATACTGCATTTAAATTAACCCCACAGACCTCACATGGTAAATGCTGGCCATGTTTTTCTCCTTGAGTAATTATTCTGTTCAAATAGCATATATTTCTCTCCAGGCAGAGAGTGCTCGGGCTGAATGGATGCTGCGACTGCATAATGGTCCTCAGACGTTTGTTTCCTAGGCAACGTGGGGAGGGCATGTGGAAAGGGAGGTATAAAAACACTAGCAGCTCCTCTGTGAGTCTTACTCTGAGGTGAAGCGCTCACTCTAACACAGTGAGTATCGGAGAACTTGCCGCACAGTTCCTCTCCCTTTTTGCCATCTCTCTTTCTCGGCTCACTTGAAGGCTCAGCACTGCAAGTACCTGTTGGAGGATGATGCGGCCAAAAGATTTACGCCAGGGCTCTGGCACCAAGACCTTCCTCGATGCCATGCATGGCGGTAAAGTCCACCTTGCACGCTTCATCCTGGACGCACTGGATGGACGCATTATCAACTCGAAGACGGAGAACAGCCGCACCCCGCTCATGCATGCCGTCTGCCTGCAAGACCCTGGGACCAGGGCCAAGTTCACCCGGCTGCTGCTGGAAAAAGGGGCGGATGTCAACTGCCAGGATGAGGACGGTCGCACAGCCCTGAGCCATGCATGTGAAATGGGACACCTGGACGTGGTCAAACTTCTAGTTCAGTTCAATGCTGACCCTGATATCACTGATTCCTGGGGAAACAGTGCCCTCATGTATGCTGCATTTTCTGGGCAAAGCCAGGTTTTGGAGTTTCTGGTCAGGGCTTTCAAAAGACTGGGACTGAGGCTGGACAGGACCAATAATGCTGGCCACTCAGCCATTGAGGTTGCCAGCTTCTTTGGGCACAGTCAGTGCGCCCAGATTCTGAACTTTCCTTGCAGGAGAAGTGTTGCTACAGATGATCCACTTGTTGATGCGAGTACCACTCAGGAGGGTGAGTGCCGTCTGCCCCGCAGGCTCCCCAGGCAGGTTCTGGAGAGGTTCTCCAAACAGTTAAATAATGAAGACCAATTGCCTGGGGTATTTCAGAGACAGCTGAAAATTGGCGACAGCAATGGAGTGTGGAACCGTTTCCGATGTCCCAGGAGCCAATCTCAAGAGGAAAACCATCGCCACAGCTGGGCTCTGCCTCCTCAGCTTGAGAAAAGCCAAACTGAGGGGGATCACAGCATTCTCCTCACAACCAAGCAGCTGCAAAACTGCCACTTTAGAGAGCTAAGGGGGACTAAAACACTGAACTCTTTTCCTGAGCCAAGCCAGAAAGATGTCAGCCGAGACACTGGACTCCCAGAGCAAGCACCAGCGAGTTTTCCTCTCTGGGGCAAAGCAAAGTCATTTAACCTGGACCTTCTGAGCAGCAGAAAGCAGTCCTATCAGGGTGATGTGCGTGACATGAGCCTGTCAGCCAGCAAATTAAAGAGAGCCTCACTGCAGGATGAGAGATGCCTGATAGATAAGATGGACTGTCATGGGAACACCCAGGGCTTGACAAACGATGCTGACAAAATTGTCTCTGTGCCAAAACCTCTTTTAAACAGCAAGAATCAGCCTGCACGAGTGCCAGAGGAGAATGTCAAATCTAAGAATGAAGAGGCTAATGATATGGCTTCACTGAGCAGACGAGAGCAGCAGAAAAGGGGCAGCTTTGGTGCGACTGCCAGACACAACAAGTTACTTCCTGCCAGGGGAGAAATTGAGTCAGGGAAGCTCCCCAACCGTACCCCGGGATTCACGGGCCTGGGGACCAGACTGCTACGGCGATTCACTGCACCCGAATTTATGAGGATGGTCATAGACTGCTCATCGGGCTCCTCGAATGGCAGGGGTCGGATGTCCCGCTCCGAAACCTTTCCTTTCTCGCACACGCACCAACAGGTCAACAGTCAGCCGAGCGTCGACAGCATCAGTGGAGTGAAGTGTGAGTTCGAAAGCTGCTCGTCTCAGTCAACCCTCGACTAGAAAGAGGACAATGTCTAACTGCAGAATTGGCTGGTAGTGGATGTTTTTTAACAGCATTTAAACTTCTGGTACTTGCTCGGCAGTAGCGCCTACATACTGAGAAAAGTAATGATTCCTCGCTTTTGTTGCAGCTTATTTGTTTTTCAATACCTGTCAATAAAAGTTGCATAAAGTGCAATTTTGCTAACCCATGTTTAAAATCCTTTACAAATGAACACGATTTCAGTCTGTGAGCTGCTGAAAATGAATATTTTCTTTCACATGTATAAGATTTATATGACCTGAAATCGAATGTATTTGATATTGCTTCTGTGTTTATAATAAAAAAAGAAGAAGAAATGTATTTCGCCTAAATATTCAGTCACCGTGCACTGTATGATTCATGCTCAACATGTAATAAACACTTTAAAAGACCGGCTCATTCATCCTGTACTATGCATGTGCGAAAAGGACTCAGAGTTACTTAAATGGATACCGTTTCAGTATGCATCATTTATTGATTTGTACAAAATTAAAATGTGTAATTCTCTTTTTCATGAATGCTTCACACAGAAATAGAAATACATGAAACATGTCAACATGTATCTGTGTCAGAATACAAAGACTATGTGCAAAGTGTTTCTCAGCAGGTCGACGTCCTGCAGCATCACATGCCAGGCCTGTGTGCTTTATCTAGGCAAACAAATGCAAATACAGTCACACACATCTTCAGGAGTAACACACACACACACACACACACACACACACACACACGCACACACACACACACACACACACACACGCACGCACACACACACACACACACACACACACATAAATCTTATGATCTTTAAATAGTCTGTCACAATACAAAGAGTTGAAGCGAACGCTGAAACCTCACACATTCATGCGCTTCCTCTCTCTCTCACACACACACGACAAAAAAAAACCAACTACACATTTCAGTAAAGAAAAGTAACATTTTGAATTTGTTTCACATAATTTACTGCAGTGAATCAGCAGGTGTAAGATCCTAATATTCAGTATTTACATTATTAATTTATCTGCTCATGGTTCAAGTCCATACCTAATAATGAAACCTTATTTGCAACTTCACATCATACAAACGACCAACAATACCTTTTTGAAATAAAGAATAAACATAAAAAAGAGAAACATGGAATTGGTGGTTTTCCAGTAGCCCAATAGTAGCAGCTGGGGCTTTCATCTACCCATTTGTTATGCTAATAAAAGGAGAATTGTCTTTCACATCCCTGTTTCGTACATATTCAAGCATTCACATCAGGCCAGGTGTGCCTCCATTTGGCCATGCAAAGAGTGTGGATTGACAGATTGTTGTCCAGTTTCCACTACAGAGTGTGAGTGTGCAGAGGTAACTTTATCCCTGCCTAATAATGTCACAATGAGCTACTCTGGTTTGAGCCTAAACACCAGCTTAAAAACTTTACACAGCTAGCAATAATGCCCACTATGAACACTATATAGGATTTTTATAGTAGCACATGTACATATAGTCATGTGGAATATTGATTTTTGCTATCACTTTGATATGCACCACATTGTGCTGTGTTGAATCCCACTGAATGTTACAGGAAACCAATCGATAATCGGATCGCAGCGAGCTGAGAGGTGAGGGATCGCATGCTGCCTTTAACTCGCTCCTAAGATGCTTCTCTCATGCCCGAGACCATGCTGTGTCTGTCTACCAAACTTGCCGCCGTTACCCCGACGGGGTCTGCGCCTCTGGAGCTGATAGCCCATTGGCTTGGGAGCTGAAGTTGGACCCCAGTTGCTTGTCCTCTTCTGAGGCCTGGAAGGGTCATACTGAAGGTGGGTGTTGGGGGACCAGGAGCCCTGTGGGGTCAGCAGCGGGACATGCGCTTGCGGTATTGCTCCACCAGTGGGACCAGGCACTGAGGTGAGCCGCTCTGCAGCAGGAAGGGGTGCTCCAACAAGTCGATGGCGCTGGCTCTCTCTAGGGGGTCTCGAGTCAGCATACGGTCCAGGAAGTCTTTAAGAACTGGAGAGACCTGCACCAGGAAGAAATACAAACAACCTTTATTTGTCACATAAACAATCATACAGAGTACAACATGTAGTGAAATGCTTGCGTCTGAGCTGCGCACAGGTGTAGCTGCGCCATTCCAGGGCTTGGTTTTTAGCATGGGGGGTCTAGACAGGACAGTTACTAGGTCGAGCTTGCAACTCCAAAGGTGTGTAGGCCTACCACTACGCTATCCAGCTGCTGTATAGGAACATAATAGGTACGTATAAGTACATAATATAGTTGTACTCCAATAAATCATTGCAGTGATATGGTCGTGTAATTGTGTTGCATCCAGCATTTGCCGAGACACTTCAGTCTGGACCATCAATGCTGCTAGCTTGCGTTCGTCTGTTCTCGCACCTGACTGGCGTTTCGAACAGTAGGAGCTGGCTCATCCCTCAGCCTCTTCATCGCTGCTACAGGGGTTTCACTGAAGTATGGCGGCTCTCCATCCACCATCTCAACCACCATGATGCCCATCGACCATATATCGACCTGGAAATAAACCACGACACAGGAAAAAAAGTGTCTAACAGGTCTCATACTATTGCACAGATTGCCTCTGTTGGCAATCAGTGCTACACTAGTGGTATTCATGCAAACTGAATGTGTGCCTCCTCACTTCAGTGCCATATGGCGACTTGGATATGACCTCAGGCGCCATCCAATAAGGTGTCCCCACTAGAGACTTCCTCTTAGGGATGTCCTTACTGATCTGTGCACAGAAGCCAAAGTCTGAAAGCTTGACCTGTGAGGAAAAAAACGCTTTCCTTAATTTTAATCAAGAAAGCAAAAAGAAAAAGAAAGAAGGAGACAGAAAGAAAGAAACATTTCATACCCTTCCGTCTAACGTAAGTAGTATAGAGTCACTTTTGATGTCTCTGTGAATGACTCCCTGTGAATGGAGATAAGCCAGGGCTTGCAGCACAGCTTCACACACTGTAGCAATCTGCTCTTCACTCAGCCTGCAGCACAACACACAGAAACACACAGATTTTACATGAATTTCACACTTTTACACTACTAGTTATGACGAATCAACAGGACTTAAAGTTGAATTTCATGAATCACCGCACATTAAAGGCAACGATAAAGTAGGCAAGGTTCAAAACAACAACTCCCACGTAGCACAGTGACGAATGAAGCACGCCCGTTCTGCCGCGATGCTAATGTGCCTTTAATATTTTTTCAAGTGCAGCATAAACAGTTAGAGTCGAGCAGCAAAAAGACATTTCACAGAAAACACCAGGTAACAATTACTTTACAGAGCAAGGTTCCTCCCACACACAACAACTATAGGTTAAAAACTGTCTAAAACTATATAAGATAAAATGATTAAAACTGAGTGGATTTTTAAAATAATCTGACATCATAGTTCAGCCTGGAGAAACAGCATACACAAAGGACTCTTGATCTTGATTGTTGTGTCAATATCCTGATTATTTTAGGCTTAGACCAGCAGTGGCAGTGACAGCTGGCTCACTTTATATATCATTTGGTATGAGAGGAAAATTTCCATCCCTTTGAGTCAAACAATCTAACCCTGAGGTCACCCTATGGAGACTGAGCCAGCCATCTGTTAGTAATATAAACCATATTGACAGCTCAAACAAACACACCCTGATAAATTTCAGCTCCCTGCTGCTGGTCAATATGTTTTCTCCCTTTTTGATGTATGTCGTAGCATCAGGGGATCAAATGTCTACCCAAAATCAGCCTTCCGTGTGGCATTTAAACACACACAAATTCAATTATTTTACTGTATTATTATTTTTCTCTGGAGGAAAGCAGCAGACGTGGCGTGCACGAGAAGACTTGATGACAGTTTTGCACTCCTGGGAGGAACATCGATTACCCACCAATTGATACCACACTACCCTCTTGTGGCTGATTTAGTTATTAAAAAATATAAGTTCCATATGGAATCAATGAAATACAGTTTTTTGTTGTTGTTGTTTTGTTTTGTTTTTCTTCTGTGGATATTTAATGGCGTTCTCACCTGGTTTCAGAAACAATGTTAGTCAGTGCTCCACCCTGCAAGTACTCCATGATGACCCACAGCTCTTCCTCCACCAGAGCAGACTTAAACATCTCCACCACATTTCTGTGCTGATAGTCCCTCATGATGACCACCTGCAACACAAAACATTATTTGGTGGTATAATCTTTAGAAATATAACAAACAATGTCGCCACTTATTGGTTCTCCAGCAGTAAAGATGACTGCTGCTCAGTCATTGGAATTCACTGCCAAGCAGAAATATAGTTCATTTAACCTCCATGAAGATTACAAAGATGATGACATCAGTGCTACTCTTTCAGACTGGAAAATACCTCCAAATGATAGATGTGCATAAAAATATTGGACTCTATAAAGGCATACTCTGTGTCAGCTGCCTTTTGGAAGCCTCTTGGTTTTGTCAGAAATGATCATATTTGACTACAAGTGATCACTTAACCTTAATAAGCCATTGGATGTGTCACCCAGAATCAGATACCAGTTAGTGATAAGTAATACTAATAAAATATTAGACTTGTTTGTTTGTTTTTTAATTGCATTTGACAGCACGGCAAGCCAAAGCTGTCAGATAACTGCATTAAAAATGTTCAAACGTTGCTATGAAAGGCAAAATTAACTCTAGAGACCGACTGTTTTTTTCTTGTACCAGGCTGTAAACACTTCCCTACTTTAAAGCTGTGTTAACATAGGGATTAACTCACTTAAAGTGCTTTTTTTAGCACTTAAAATGAAGCAACTGCCTTCTCTTTTATGCCCTGATATCACTAAACTGCTTTCCCACAGGCTAAACAACAAAGATTAGAGATATGTTGCTGTAAATGACTCTCGGTACATTTTAGAGTTATTTGCATTTGTATGTTGGGTTATTTTTTTTGTACCTCATTAAAGAGTAGCTCTCGCCTCTGCTGCCGCCGCAGGTCCATCATCTTCACCGCCACTTGCCGGCCGCTGTGCTTCTCTGTTGCGATACACACCACTCCTGTGGAGCCCTCTCCGATCTTCACAAAGTTCTCCAGATAAGAGCGGGGATCGCCTTTGTCCACCACCATCTGCAGGGCCGCCTTGAACTGTTCATGTGTCACCTTAGGTGGGTCGGGTGGCGGTCTGGGTGAGGGGTGTTGCGGGGGTCTGAAGGCAGGGGAGCAGGTGCCTGGAGGACTGGTGGCTAATGAGCCTGTAGGTGAAGGTCGAGGTTGGGAAGGGCTGTCTTGTCTGGGATAGGGAGGGTTGGGGCATCCGGAGTGTCTGAGAAAGGGGTCTGGTCCACTGGGTCTCAGTCCCATATTAGGAGACAGACCCAAGGTGTAGCTGGCTGAGGAGCGAACAGTCCGCTGGGGTCTGACGCCTCCCACAAGAGGACTGCTGGTGCCGGTGGGCAGGAAACCAGAGTGGTACCTCACTGCTGATTCTCCCTGCACAATAACACAGAAAAATGGGGTGAGGAAAATTAAGAGAGAACTGAAAGGCAGTTGGCCACCTGCCTGAGGTTCTTGACCCACTTTAAAACTAAATGTAAATCAAGTTCTTCACTTTCCCTCCTTTTCCACTTCACCTGATATGACTGATGTGTTGTTTTATGGACCCAAGTGTCCTGCAAAGATCTTGCCAAACACATCTTCTTTCAACATTTACAACTCTACTGGCAGTAGAGTTGTAAATGTTGAAAGAAGATGGTGCCAGTAGACTACTGGCACCATGAACCCACTTTCATTATTTTTAAGTCTAGAACTAAACCAAAGATTCAAACTCAGAACTTTGATCCTCTTTAGTGAAAAAGCCAATCAATAAGCTGCTTCACTAAAGTTCCACAACCTAAGCATTAACATGATCCGTGATGGTTTTTTGACAGCAAAATATAACTTTATTTAATGTATTCAGAGCTCATGCAAGAAACATGCTGAGTAGTTAAAAAATGATGTACATAGGATTAGAAATATGCATATATTGTGTATTCTATAAATAATGTATTATCGGTACACTTAATCGCTGCAAAGGCTTACTTTCAGGTCATAGGAGGAGAACGGCCTGCCAGGGCTGTTCTGTTGGTGCATGTATATTGGTATATTGGGTCGGAGTTCTGTGGTGACTGTGCCTTGATCTCCCTGGGGTGGCTGTACCGTCATAGCAGGGCTGTAGAAACAAGCTACAGGCCTTTGATTTGGTGGCATTCCCCTTGACAGCTGGAAATCTCTCTTCCATATCACTCTCTCCTGAGGACTACCCATATCACTACTCATATAAGCCCCGTGACTTGGCATCTGGATGTTCTGGGACTGAGCAGGATGTGATGGGCCCTCGAGAGAGCTGACCCCGACTTCATAGGTGGACGTGGCCTTGGGCAAAATCCCATTAGGTTGCAGAGTGATACTCTTCTTCATGCCCAAGTAGGGGGTATTGGTCTCACTGTGGATGTTCCTGGCCCTATTCCTCCACTGTTCCTGGCCCGCATCCTCCTCATCGTCATCATCCTCCTGGGTCAGACCCTCATACTGGTAAGTGTCTCCCTCGTTCACTTCCCCCAACCTTCCCAGAGACTGGGCTCTCTTCCTGGCTGAAGGGCTGCTCTTCCGCAAAGAGTTGGAACTGGTCACAGACAGACGGCTCATGTCATTGATCATGGCTGCGATGTAGTCTCCGTGTCCGATCATGCTCCCACGCACAATGGTCTGAAAGGAGAGAAGCATTTATCTGTATCACATCCTGCAAGCCATGATTGCATTACAGAAGGATTTTGGACAGAGAGGAATGAGGGTGACATAATCATCGCTCAAAGGCGAGTTAAATTTAGACTTGGGAATCTGTAAAGGACATCTTTGTCATTCTACAAAGACGGTGACTTGAATTTATTTTCCCCAGTGGCCAATTCTGACAATACACCAACAAATATACTTCACAAGCGAAACACAAAGAAAGAGCCTTTACAACTGCTCACATGCTTTCAGATTGTCGAGATAACCGCTCATGAACTTTCTCGTGGTATGCACAACTGGCAGGCAACCAAAGGCAAATGGCCTAAGCTTGCCCTGACATAAAATCATCAGACAATCTTTAGATGTTTTGCCAGAACAGAATGGATGTAACACTGACTGCATGGTGGTTTAGTAGTCGTACTCAGGGTAGAGTCATGTTCAGTTATACTCTACTGCCTCTCCCATTTCTCTGGCTCAATGCCATTACATCAGCACAGGGGGGGTAGAGGTCAGATGACATCTCACCTACTGTAGCACCTCGCTGTGAGGAGGGAATGGCAGGTGATAATAGCCTCTGTGCAATTTCACATGCTTTTTAAAAATGAAACTGTCTTCTCATCATGTAGAAATAATCTGAAACATGCTGAATCTTTAATTTTCTATTTTTAGCTTTTAGGATTTTCTGTGTTTCTGATGACACTAAACCCATGCTGACTGACCCGAGTGACCTAAATGCTGGAATGACTGTTCTCATATTTCACAGCACTAATAACAATCACGTCATAGACTTAACGAAATGTTCGTGGGTTTTTTATTTTCTGGAGGAGCCATAAAAAGCGTCAACGGTGTGTTCAATGAAGCACAGAAATCCTGAGATTTGCAGGCTTTATCACTCACTGGCAATTCCTTTGCTGTACCTGCACTTTTTAGCCCTTCTGCTTGACATCTCTGGGAAGGCACCATGGACTATTATTAATTGCCTGCGTGGAGTAATAAATCTTGTGGCCCCTATGAGTATTCAACATTGTACAGTCAGTGTACACAGCAGGGTCATTAGCTCAGCCACATGATAGATAAGAAAGCAAAAAGATGGGGAGGGGAGAGAGCTCTCCACGTTGCCATCCGAGGATTGTGGCATTTTCTGTGACAGCGCTCACAAATACTTTTGCACTGACGCAACCAGCACATATTTCTCTGTGAATGAAGCTCATTACAACTTAATGGGAATCAACGCCGTGCGCCATTCATTAGTAGTCACCTCAGGGTAAGGACAGAGAATCAATAAAGGGCTAAATAGCTTACCTTCTTTGGTCTCAACTCCACCTCTGTGATCCTGGAAGGGTCCACCATGGGTTTGGGCCTTCGCAGGTTCTCTATCAGGCTTTGCCACTGTGTCGGCAGGCCCACAAAGCAGCCGCGCTTAGCATCAAAAGAGGTGTGAACTCGGTGCTCAAAATTCTTGGGGGCTGATATCTCAGGCCTCTTCTTTTTCTTTTTGCGAAACATCTTTAGGTTCAGAGGGGTAGCAGCCTGTCTGCTTCAAAATGTCCCTGTAGAAAAAAGGTAATCGTCTTTAAAGAAGTTGCGCCAAACATCACATTCAGCACAAATTTAAGTAACTGTAAACCAGACATTTGAATACAAACAAAACTCATGTGCCACAATGATTAAAGAGTTGTTGCTGCTCTCATTTGCCCACTACTCCAGGTTCATTTAAATAAAATGTGCCAACAAATGATTCTTCCACATGAGAGAATATATATATTTAAATGGCTTATCCAATAGCTGTGCCTGGGACGTGGATGTCCCACACTGCCTTGCTGGCTGTCACAAGCTTGCGCCACAGAGAAGAGCTCCAAGGACAGCGAATGGATTTGTAAGCACATGTGTAATGAAGGATATCTGGTCAATTAAGGCTTATTCATTCTCTGTGCCCTTTTACTGATGAGCACGAGGCTGGGCTGGCCAGCGCCCACAGGCTTTCAGTGCATTAGCAGAATAAGTACAACACACATTCATGCACACACATATATACAGACATAAATATACTCTGGCAGGCTATCCTTCAAAGCCTTTTTATAACCGTTTTCATATCCCATCCTAATTAGTAGCTTGTGTGCCCTTGATTGCAGGGAGGGCAACTACTTAATCTTCAGATGGATGGTCCTGTATTTCTTGAGCCACTAACTCGGGTTTACTGTATATGCAGCTTTATTTTCCATTCAAGTGGGGGGGGGGGGGGAAATAATTAAATGCATTACATCTCATTTACTCGGCTGCACAGCTGTAAGGGGAGATAATCACTCACATTTAAGTCACTTGATTGGAATTAATACTTTTTTTTAAAAATAGCTCACAGCACGGAAGCCGTCTCAGCTAGCCATGCGAGGGGGATGCCAGTGCCGGTCTGCTGCTTAGTCCACTACATCCATCCTGATTTAAGTATTTGTTAACTCTAGCTTTGTGCTGGACATGCTAAAAGCTTTATATTGCTTTGTACAGACCCTACAATAATTGGGAGAAAACCCGAACAAGGAGACGACCCCCTATGAGCAAGTGCTTTGGTGACGGAGGGAAGGAAATACTCCATTTTAACAGGAAGAAACCTCCAGCAGACCCAGGCTCAGGGAGGGGCAGTGGTGCTGCTTTGAATGGGTCTTAGTTAAGACAGTGAGGGATCTCCTAGGCCTTAACTAATCTGGACCTCTTATCCTAGTTTGTAGTGTCTGTGCCTTTTGTAGCATTAATTAATGCATAGTCTGAAGCAATAATACCACGTCCAAGAAGTCTGTGCTCCAACTTTGGTGAGGGAAATTCTATTCTTTACATGTATGTGGTCTGCGGACGCAACTTGCTAGCCAAACTTGCTAACATTAGGTTATGGTTTGTGCTTAGTTCTGTCTCCAAAAAATACAAAACATTAAAATCAAGGCTTCAAAATGTAAGAACAAAAAATGGGTATATATGGGTATGTCCATATTGTATTTATCTTTCAAGCCGCGTGTGCAAATGACCAAATGTTGACATGCTAAACTAAGATAGCTAATACAGCAAACACTCTACTGCCATAGCAGGCTAACTTGACCTGTCAAGCTCAAAGCACTTCTGTGGCCAACTAAATGCTCACAGAACTTTTGTTTGTTTTTGCAAAAAGTCACCCTGAAATTAATAGCCAATGCAGAGGCCTACACGGTACCCTGAGAGGATCAGATACTATCTCCCATCATGCACTGTGAAATAGTGGGAGCTGAGAAAATTAGTTTTTCAGCCCTCTGCAAACCAGCAGGCGATCACACTGGCAGCCTTTCCTCTTTCCACCTCCGCCCTCGGATCAGCATGGCTCTAATCGGCATCAATGACGCCTGTTAAGAGATGTATTGGTAACTAACCCACGCCACACGTCCTGCTGCATCACTGCAAGGTAAAAGTAAGTCAGGCCCGCTGGTCACATCAGCTAAACCTCCACTTCATTACAGGAAGGGAGCGGTAGGATGAAATAGGTGGGAAGGAGGGGGCGCAGAAGGACTGCTAGAATAGACGTGACACTCGCCAAGGATAATTCAATCACAAGGCTAA
Organism: Mchenga conophoros; assembly: GCF_057382185.1. Taxonomy (NCBI): domain Eukaryota; kingdom Metazoa; phylum Chordata; class Actinopteri; order Cichliformes; family Cichlidae; genus Mchenga; species Mchenga conophoros. The sequence goes on along the minus strand of NC_140544.1, from coordinate 31,661,880 downwards.
TATGCTAAGTGTTGCATAAACGCATCACTCTGTGCTCTCCCTATGTACATAATGTGATGCTGGGAAGGACTTTAATTCTATCTGACAGGGACATTATGATGTGAGGGCTCTCAGAAGGTGGGGTGAGAGGAGTCGGGGCCAAGATTACAGTCAAACGTGGATATATTAGTGAGACAGGGACCCAGTTTCTTTCCTGGAGACACAGAAAGGCTTTTAAGTGCCAGTTGTGGCCCCTTTTGAATAAAAAATGCCTGCAAAAAAAACACAAGCTGCAAAAATAGAAGATTGTGATCGCTGTCGTTTTTTTTCTTTTTGCACTGCATGAGAGGCTGTCTGCTTAGATAGCTGTTAAAGATGCCGATGCTGGCATTGCCCGAACAAATATTTACACATTTACGCTCACGTATTCTCTTATAAGCATACCAATCAATATTCGCTTGAGTAAAATGCAAACTGCTACAGTACCATTGCAAAAAGAGCAGCTGGTTTTTATGATACTTCATCAAGTTGCATCAGTTCAAAACAGCAGAGAACAGAATATATCACAGTATTCATTATTCATACTTGACCACTGTTCCCCTCTGCAGACTCTGGAAATACAAACTAACCACTGTGGTATTAGACACAAGAAGAAACACACATGCATACTTGATTCATTCCTGGGCAGAATGAATTTAAAAAGTTGATACAATTATTGATTTACAAGCTTTAATCATATGCGACTGGCCTTAGATTGACCTCTCAGACTCTGCCGGGCTTATGACAGTCCTGACAGCAATATGCTATTGATTTCTAAGCCCTAAAATATGTTTCCACAGAGCTTGACTTGCACAGTCCACCATCTCTTTCCAGTCACATCCCTCAAAACTGCAGGGACTTGACCCTATGCCTGAGTGGCTTTTCTTGAATCTATCAATGTGCTGATGCAAAACTCCGCCAGCTGCTGTCACAGACATGAAAGGAGAGCCAGGATGAGGTCACTCTTAAAATTGTGCAACATGAGGTGTTTTTCATCTTCACAACTTAATGCAGGAGCAACAAATTAAACAAGTCCAAACGCGTGACCTAAAAAAAAAAGCCTCACAAATCCCATCACTGAGAAATAAGATCTCATACACTGGAACTCAGCAGAAATCTGTTTGCAATAAGTATTTCTGAAGTCTAACTAAACATAAACCTTGAAAGAAAGACTCCACAGCCTGCACATTCTCTAACGCATGCAAAATACACTTATTTTTCTGCAGAAAGTAACCACTCAATCCCTTTCCCAATCCACGCTCAAATTAATATCCAATCATAGCCTTACCCCTGACTGGATGGAACTTCTTCACCTGGCAGAGTGGCTTGGCCTCTCATACCATCCAGAAATTCAACCGAGCAATCCATATGTGCCCCACAGACAACATGACAAAAGAAGAGAGAGCATGCTTTCCTTCCTCTCATGTTCAGATCACCCCAAGCAGGAGTTCCGGTTGAGTGGGAGGGGATCGAGAGATAAGAGAGATATTGGATTTGCTCGATGTTAGTGCTCCCAGCTCTGTTAAATGATTTTTTTTCCCTATTTGCCCTGATTTCTGCTTCTATCTTTTTGTTGGCGTGCATGCAAAAAAATGTAATGAGTGTGCAGGTGACTGTGCTTGCAGGATTAGTGGTGTTCAGTCCCTCACTGATCTAATTTTAGGACGCATCGTCCCCCCCCCCGCCTCTCCCGCACTAGATGGATGTTTATTTTGTACGGGATTCATGTCAAATGGTGAAGTGAGGGTGTGAGACGATGGAGATGAGGTAATCCTGTTTTTGTACTTGTCAATGCATGTATAAGCATAATCCAGCTATACTGAATTACAGGAGGGGGGTTACATCTATTTCATAATAGTATAGATAGCATCAAGGTCTTAAATGGTGCTTTTGGAATCTACAGTGCAGTGTAGAGCGCTTAGAGATTGCTCTTCTATCAGCTTCATTATGATGACCGTTTTGCCCTTTGAGTGTAATGAGACTGCCTCTCGAGGGGGCGGTGGGGGTCTTGGATGGTCATCTTTTCCCTGTGCTTTGTAAAACACATACACATGCACTTACACACACACCGTCTGAGGGCATAAAAGGTACAAGGCGCCGGACGTGACTGGACAGTACAATAGCAGTGTTTATGATTTACGTTGATGTCTTTCTCTTTGAAGTCACCTCTGCAAAGATGGAAGGACTTTCAATAAGACTTTACATGTGATGTAATAAGCTGCATTCAACGACACGGAATAACAAGACGCTAGCACTCTGATACATCATGCATGACAAAGCACTCAGAATATAAGAAATGCTGGAGAATGTCGGCATGAATCTATTAGGTCCATAAAGTCATTCTTTGCACAAATGTAGCTTTGGTTGATTGCACAGTTTTGTTTCTTCAGGCATGCTAGCTGCACTGCACTGGAGATGACATTGTTGGGGTGTCAGTCTAACACTAGCAGTTGAACAGACCAAAATAGCTACTGTGCAATGATTATTCAAAGATGGTTAAACTTTGGTGACGTCTTGACTTTTTCTTTTGTGCAACCAGCAAGCCATCAATTCTGTGGAATACCTACATACATGAACTAAAACAGTAATAATGATAATAACAATAATAACATCTCCGTATAAAGTAGAATGTGGGTTCAAAAGTATCAGTCGATTGTCGGGTTTATAGGCTCACATTTGCCAATGTCCTCATTGCTATTTCCTCCATAAAGAAAAGCATCACATCTTTTCATAGTCACTCCCTTATTTTTGGTTCCTTGAGGAACAGACCACTTGTGCTTTTAGCACCTTTGGACTCTCCCAGCCGAAAGAAGGGTGCTAGGTCTGACGTGTGGACAAAGATCCTGGATCAGTATTCGGCGACCCTCTGTAACCTCAGGCTGCTGCTTGAGTTGCTGTGAATTTTAAATGCGTCCCCTGTGTAACGTAAGCACTTACAGTTGATGGTGGAATAACTAAGAGGGAAGAAATCACATGAACTAACTTGGTCGTGTATCTTGTTAGATAACCCCCCCCCCCCCCCCACACACACACACACACACACACACACACACACACACACACACACACACACACACACTGTTTGTAAAGGAAGACTCCATAGCTAGGTGCTTGATTTTATACACCTGTGGTAAGACTATAAACACCTGAATTGTTTATTGCTTACACTCACTGAACATTTACTTGAAGACAAGATCAAATTGACACTGCGTCTAATAAGTCTAATAAGTCGGTGTGCCTGGGACATTGTCTGAAGTTTCTCTTTCTCAAATGTAGCTCACATGTAGCATGCAACAAGAGACTGTCAGCTTTAAATGCATTCTGGCTAGCACCCTAGTAGTGTTGCACACTTAACTTAATCTTAAACTCTGTCAGGACTTTGGCTTCCCACAGTTAAATGAGCTCGATAGACTGATGTCTAATATGAGTGTTTCACTTATCATGCTAAGAATGCTAAGAAAATCAGCAAGCGCTAAATCAGATCCTGACCACAAGCCTTGTGCCAATCACAAGTGACTGTTCTCTGCACCATACATTTTTCCTGGGCTGGTCTGGATGAGTAATCCTATTTTAAAAGACATATAAAGAACTAAATTGAAATGTCTGGGACAGGAGAAGGTGAGAGCTATCCCTTGAAGTGGAACATCCATTATTATTTGGAAAAACCTTGAATTTAGCACAAGTGATGTTAACTGAAAAGAAATCATATGAACAGAAACCTATGGACTGTGTCTGCACCGCAAACCAACACAGCTGATTTATTCAACTGCCTGAAAAAACTGCAGCACCATTAATGCATGAAAGCCCAAGGAAAACAGTGTAATGCCTGCTAACCTGTATCATCCAGATTCAACTTAAACGTCGATAAAAAGTAGCCTATTCGGCGTGTCAGCATATACATCCAGCTCCCAAAGACGCACCGAAATCACCAAAGCAATCACATTCAATTTTGCCAAAGACATGTTTCTAATAAATATTGTGAGTAAAACAGAATGGGCATAAGATATGTCAGCTGTCATAAAATTATTTTTTACAAAGTGGGAAAGGGGGTCGAGGAGAGGGATATTACAGCTGCCAAGAAGGTTTTATTAAATCATGTCAATTAGCTAAATGAATGGAGTAAAAGATGTTATGTTATTTTTCTGCAAAGATTAATTTCTGAAGATTGATGTAAAGGAGTGTAGCACACTGTAAAGGTGAAAGCAGTACCGTGTTTAATTTCGCTACTAGCTGTTGTCTTTAGGCTAATAAGGCTGCAGGCAGAATGCACATAGTGGCTCCGTTTGTTTATTTCTGAGGTAATATGCAGAATTTCTCCTTTCCTTTTCTTTGGGATTGCTTGAAGAGTAAGTATGATTTCCCTGAACCAACATTTTCTTTGGATGACTAAAGATATATTGTGCGGATATATAGTGCCAGTTTTCAAACAGCAACTTTCTCAGTCCTTGATGTAGCTGTAACTCTGATAAAAGCTCCACTCAGGGCTAAGGACATAATGTAGAGCATACCCAAGGGCACGTGAAGGACTAGTTTTTGTCTAAAGTTTAATAGCAGCAGTGGACAAAAAGAGTAAGCTTGCACAGAGTGTGGCCAAAATGTATGCACAGACAAACTTGATAAAGTACTCGTGGTGTTGGCATTGCTCCCGTTAAAGGTGTCTTCAGGACCAACTTTTGCCATGTTGACACGCAAACTGACAGGAGGACCCACAAGGTAAAACACATAATGAATACAGTCTTGCAGCTGATAAATATTAAGTGTTCATACCCTTGATGATTATAAAACAGATACAAATATATGAAAGCGTAAAGAAAATGTGGCTGCAAAGGTTGCAAAGTGTCAGAGTAGACCCTTATGTAACCATGGACGTATAGGTTCCTGGTTAGATAGTCAACTGTATCCATATTGTGCTTTCACTTTTCAGTTTATAAAATGAGATATTAAGCATGGATGACCCACATTTACACAGGGAGTTCATTCATAGTGACATATCTTGGGGTCTTTCAAATGTCACATAACTCGCAGCGATGCGTCATATGCCGGCTTTCACTCAAATCTCTGGATGAAGTCGTGCAAGTCTAAAATGGTAGAAGTCACTGAAGATTCTGAGAAAGTGAACGATCAAAAATGCTCATCTGTCATTTCCTCATGCTCGGCGTGAGTAAGGAAAAGGCCCGAGGATTGGAAGTACGCAGAAAAAAACAGTGTCAGTGCCCAACAATGTGGGCTGTCAGTTCCTTTAAGAGCAGAAATCTGCGCAGGAGGGAACACTTGTCCTGTGTTAAGATTGACAGGAGGAAACCAAAAATGAAAGGTCAAGACGGGAGCAGTAAGAGTGGGGGAGGAAAGGAGAGTCCAGACACTCAGCTGCGGTGACAGAAAAAAAAAGAGAAGATGGATAAATCTAGGATGGAGGACAGAGAGAGGAAAAAAATACTGAAGGGGATGGCTGTAGATTTGAAGCTGTTGGCGAAAATTAGCATAGACATAGACGTTTTTGTCAAACTTTTTGAAAAGTAATGATGCTGAGAGGAGCTCTCTTTCAGTTCTGAAGATGCAAACTGTTTTCTCCATCATCTTTTCTGCAGTAAACAAGCCTCAGAGGGGATCTGAGGACAGTGCAGTTGCATCAACACAGCACGTACATCATTCTGTCACCTGACATAATGGCACTGATTCTCACGGATAAGAAAATGGACAAGAAAACTAGTTTGCTCTGCCCTGCAGCGAACAGTGTGGACATTACTGCGCAGTAAAAGCTGTGGTCTCTATCTGCTCCAAACACCTTAATCTAATGACACTGTAAAAACAACGCTTCTGATGTCCTGCAGGATTTTATGGGACGTTATCTGGATGCTGACACATCAGTAGAACACCACAGACTGTCACGTCAGGAAATATGCATCAATATGTATACTAAGGACTAGAGGCAGGAGAGAAAGAAAATGCAGCAGTGACCAACACTCTGTTTAATGAAAGATCCTCTTGGCTCTCACAAGTGCTTTGAACAATTTGACGCTGTGCTGATAGAAACGTATGATCAGGCTGGACCAATGGTATGAGCCCAACTTTTCTCTCCTGGGTCTAATTTATTGATGCACTGGGACTCGGCGCATGCTTTACTGTATGCGCATGTGCTTATGAAGGCTTTGATTTATATTTTTTCCCAGCCAAGGCCTCAGCGTGTCTCTCCAAGGGACAAAGCACAGGCCATTTTTAACCTCAGATTCCTTTATGGTATCAATCTGCACCAACTCTGCTGTCCTTCTCTGTCACCCAGCATGGGTGCTGTTTCAGCCTAGAGAGAGGGGGGGGACTCATGTCATGCTGTCCTAATTTGGACTCTGAGGATTTTTTAATCCGCGGTGCTTGACATCTCGTGGCCAGTAGCTACACTAAGCTGGTAAATGCACAGCTCCCCCGCCTTCACCAGCATGAACATGTCACAGTCGCTCCTGAAAACAATCGTGAGCCCAGCATGGGTCGCTGGGGCATCGCAACAGCACCTGCGTGCCGTGATCAAGTGTGTGAGAGGTCCGTATCACTTGCTGTCCTGTCGGCGTCCTGAAGCGCGTGTTCAAGTCTGTTTGTTTTACTGTGAGCCTGTAAACCCGCACGATGAGCAACACACAACAAACACCAAAATATAGACTTTATAGAAGAGCGCACATCACCCCGAGTGAAGCAGAAGTCCAGCTGTGCGTGTGTGTTTATGTGCATTTGTGTGTGTGTGTGAACCAAAGAGACCTTCTCTGTCACATCCCCTACCCTTTGGCTGCTCTTCCTCTTCCTCTGTGAATATCAATGAATGACCTGAGACACAAACAAGAGCTTTTTTTTTACTTGCAGAGCCTCAGTTACATATCAACAGACTAAAAATAAAAATGTTAAAAAGCCCATACATTTCAATCAGTACTAAACTTATGAGCAAATCGCCCTGTATGTGCACAGATGTCGTCTCAACTCACACATGGAAGCATTAACAGTAGCATTGTTATTATTATTTCTTTTTTTAGTAGCAAGCGTGAGAAGTGCTGCGACAGCATCATTGACAATGAGTGCACTGGCAATGCTAAGTGGGCTAAAACAAACAATCTATACACTTCTTTAAAACACCTTCACCTTAGATTGATTTCCACAGAGGACTTAGCATCTAATAGCAGTCTAATAGAGAGACTTTACAAATCTATTTTTTCCAGTGTACTGACCAGATTTCTTATTTCTTAATGTGCTCAAACATCGCATCCCACGTTCATGCAACCCCTCGTACAATAGGTTTTCTTTATGCTAGGAAAAGACATCACGTGTGAGTCTCCTTTATCGTGTCTATTCTTTCCACAGCATCCATCTACTGAAGTATGTATATATGTGCAGTAGTAGAAGCTTCCACTGATACAACTAAAAAATATCACCTGAATTCACATTGGTAAAAACAGGAAGCATCTGTGTCCAGAGTACTCATAATAATCATCCTAGATTTATCAAGTGTGATCCATCTTGAGAGTGCTGAATCCTTTTTTGTGAAATCGGGGTTGAGGACAGAAGAGACAGGAGGAGGAGACGATGTTGGGATTTTAAGGAGGAGGGTGAGCAGAAGGTGAAGGCTCCTCTTTTGAGATGCAGTCCATCACTGAATACATCCTGCAGACCTCTCAGTATCCCCCCTCCCCACCACCACCACCACATCTGCACCTGGCTGCACTGGCCTTTGCTCCACATCCTCTTTCTCTTCCTCCACCACGACTGATACCTACCGATGGCATACACTAGCCTGCTCTTTATTAATGACGTTAAGCCTCTTTTTTTTTGTCCCCCACCCCACTTTACCCCACTCTCCTCGCTGTGAAGAGAGAAGATGGGACTCTGGAGGGATAAAATCATTGTTAGAGAAAGACACCAAAAAATATCAGTCATCCCCCCTTACCTTGCTGTCCAGTGAAGAGGAGAGCCTCTCTCCTCCAGGAAGGTTTGGAAGCGAGTGTGCACATACACTCACATCCACTATTATGCGCCGCTCACTCACGTTCACACACACATTTACGCTCGCACACAGACCTACACGCTCTCAAGCTCATGCACACAACGGCGAGGAGGGATGGCTCTCAAGCGAGAGCACACTGCAGGCTGCCGCTTGCCTGGGAAAGCCTGATGCGTTCCTCCCTCCGGGCAGAAACACACACTGCCATCTCAAAGGCTCTTTGTTGGGGCCGATTCATCCCCAGTTCTGTGGCTGAGTGCTGATTCGTGTACCGGTGCCTGCTCCCGGGGACGAGGGGGTGTCCGTACAATAGATAGACAAAGCCATGAAAAAGAAAAGCAGCATCCAGGAGGAGAGGAATATCACAGCACCATGTAGCTCCTTCCATCCACCCCCCTTTTCTCTCCTTCTCCTTCTCAGGCTCGCTGTCTTTCTCCTACAGACACACACACTCCCTCCCACCTCCCTTTCTCTCTTACTCTCTTCCTCCTCCTCTCTCTGCCTCTCTCTTTATCACTTCCCTCCTTCTCTGCCTCCTCCCACTCCCTCACTGGGCTGCAAAAGAACTGATAGCAGCATGTGCCTGCGCCCGTGTGCCGGTTTCCAGTGACTGTAAGGAGAGGAGAGCTCTTCAACACCTCATCACCTGGGATACCTTTCATCCCCCACCCTCTCCTCTCCCCTCCCCACCCACCATCTCTCTGCCTCTCTGTCTCCTTTGCACGTAATGTGGGTGACACGAGAACGCGAGGGTGCTGACTTCACCCGGTGCACTGCTGTTCACTCAAATGTATTATCCATGAAATGACATGGTCAGGGAGATGGCAGATGGCAGAGGAGGGGTTGCTGTACCGATGCTTGTAAAAAGGGGTGTGGGACTATCCTTGTAGAGGGGCTAGATCCTCATCCTCACACTGTCTTTTGAGTCTATCGTGACCCAGAAAAAACCCCAAAATCATTGCAAGTGAGGGGACACTGAAACTGAAGTTACAGCCACACTCCTGCCTCTGATCCGGCATCATTATTTGAGCGAAACATTTCCCCTCTCCTTTTACCACAATCATTTCCTGAATAATTTATACAGAAGCTAAGACCAGGCACGAAGAAGGAAAATGTATTAGGGTCAAGTCATGCAGAAACTGCCTGCAAGAGTGAGCCACATTTAGGGCATATGTGTAATACATGGCATTTTGATATGAAAGGCACTACGACAGGCTTAAATAATGGCACCCCCTCCCCCAGCACACACATCAAATAAAGTGAGGTGAAAAACGACTCCACTAAACCAATCTGCATAACAGTGGCAGATTTTCCTGTTAGGGGTATGGCAGACACAACCCCTCCCTCTCTTTCACTCTCACTTGTCAGCATTAATGTCACAGATATTGACTGGTGGTGGTTTGTTGTCTTATAGTCATGATTTCCTTTGAGTTTATGAAACAATAAAAGATGCACAAATATGGTGATCACAAAAACTACTCCAATTTTTACCAGGGTTATCTCAGCTGAGGTTGCTTATTTATCCTTATCTCTGCTTGCCCAGTATGAAGGAAAGCTGCACAGGTCAAAAGGTCAATAAATGAAACATGTCTTCTTGTTTCCGCGAGAATGCACAGAACCACACAATTTTGCTTCAGTGGTTTAGCACAAACGTAAAAAGAAAGCTACTGCTGCACTTTTAGGTAGTTATTATTTTTCTACTTGTTTAATTATCATTTTCTTTTTTTATATATGTATGTATGGAATATTTTAGTGCATATTGTATTGCAATAAAAGGAGAGACTAGGAGATGTTATAAAAGAAATTATTTTTACATGTCATCCTCACTCCTCACCCGGCACTCCTCTCGGATAAATAGCGTAAAAGTAGCTTGTGATGTAAAACAGATTTCACAATGACAATACTGGTCTTAAACCACAGCGTCATTAAAGTGAAAGCCCCAGAGCTGCATAAGTAAGACAACTTTAACTCCTTGCATTTCAATTCATTCTATTGTTTAGCATGAATATGTAGGAATTACACAGCAGGCTACCGGGGCTCAGAGTACTAAGCTAAAGCAAATGTAATTTTTCATTTAGAAAAAAATATCCACTGACTTTTTCAGATGACCTAGAAATCCATTTTTAAATCTGTATGATTAAGACAGGCACTGCAGAAATCTAGACAAAGCCCGTGGCATTAACCTGCCAGCTAATGAGCAGTTAGGTAACCAAACAAATGTGCATGGTATAGTAAGTCACAGTTCTGACTTACTAAGTGGAAACAGTGAGATAAGTCAAACATGATCAGAGAAAAACCTAAAAAAAATACCACTAACTCATGATTATAAGATAATAAGCTGTCATTTTCATGGGTGTAATTACATGTAATTACATAACATTAAGCCAAATTTGAGATATATAAGTATATATCAAGCAGTGGCCTCGGGAGAACTGATAGGATCGAAGCGAAAGTGGTAAAAATACTGAGTCATCGGTTAGTATATTAACACGCTGGGGTTGCTGTCTGAATTACATAACCATGAGTCAAAATTACAGAATGAAATCATTGTAGATCTAAATCAGGAAATAATCTTCATAGTTTAAGTCATGAGCTATAGTTTCCTTTTCTGAAAGCGTATGAAATTCCACAACCAGAATGATTGGAGGGGGGAAAAGGGGCTGATGATTTTGGTGCTGCATGTTTGCAAGCTGTTGTGTCTGTGTGCAAGCCTGATGGAAGTTCACCTCAGTCCTTCTCACTGGGCAAAACCTCTACTAGTGACTTAAAGTGAGCCTAGGTAATGGACAGAAAGCTTTCTGGTAACTGGTGCATGCAAACACAAACCAAAGGCTACAAATAGGTAAAGACTACATGGCACTTGAGTGTTCTTGTCCATCGCAGTAAGAGGACAAAAGCTTTTCTTCTCCGAGGGCCTGCCTACAGAGCATTACAGTAGATGGCCTCCTCGTACCAGCTCTCCAGTGCAGTGCAGAGAGCTATGGATTTTCTGTCGGGAGTCGCTGGCTGGGACGAGCTTTTAATAAGTCATGCCAACCGGCGAGCCATAGAGGATGCATTATGGTGCAGTTATGCCGTTATTATGATGGGAGCGCATCATGTTGCCCATCACTTATCGCTGAATTTCAGCTGCTCCCAGCGCTGAGCCACAATTTAAAGTAGACAGTATGGGAACTCACCACTAGAGAGGATCTTGGCCGGCAGTGTCATATTTCCAGTGTGAAGTGTGCTCCTCCAGTGATCCACTTGCATGTAAAACTAACACTGCTTTGAGCCACGGTTCATCAGGCTTCCTGGGGATAACCACAGCCTGATCTGCTCACAGCTGCAAGTGGTTGATTTCACTTGCTAATGAGCCAGCTACCTATCTTGCAGCCATTCATCAAAGTCTGCCCAGCAAGTTGACTGTGTAAAGTGGACCCTGTCATCACAGTAGATTAAAAGTTTAAGCATACTTTCAATGCTTTTTGGGATTGGGGTAAACACTTCCTGAATAATGTCATTAGACATTTCCAAGGAATTTTCATCTGATGCCCCCACCAGCATCAGATTACAGTCAGCACTAAACTGTTCTCGTGTCCTGTTAGTAATTAAGCAAACACCATTACCTGGAGTGCAATCTATGCTTCCCCTTGCATGCCCCCTGCTGACAGTGCATTACTGCAACCCCCTTTGGTTTCTAAAAGAGAAATTAACAACTACCAGTAATTGGTTTGGTTATTGTAGCAAGTTTATTGGACATCAATGTTACATGGCCTGAAAGATGCATGTACTCAGACTGAGGCATGAAGCCCAGCTGAAGTGTCTCACTGAAACCCGTTTGTGACTGTGTTGGATTAGAGTAGAAAAATCTGCTCAAGAAATACTGAGCAAGACAAAAACAAAAACAGCACGCATAAAAAAAAACACTGCTTAAGAACACTGGACGCAATCGGGAGTGAAAAGGAACGAATTTGAGTAGTACACAGCAAAATCTCCAGTGTTAAATTAACACTGGAGAGTGTCTATATGGGTCCACACCTCTGAGTGTTAAATACAACACTGTTGAGTGTTAAATTAACACTGGAGAGTGTCTATATGTTTAAAAGTAACCTAATTCATTTTGCAGATTAACAAAGACTAACACTGAGCAGTGCTGATTTTCTAACACTGGAAAATGCTCAGTATTAGTCTTTGTTAATCTTCAAAATGAATTAGGTTACTTTTAAACATATAACACTGTCAAAAGTGTTAATTTAACACTCAACAGTGTTAATTTAACACTCAGAGGTGTGGACCCATATAGACACTATCAACATGTATTTACATCTATGTTTTTTCTCACGCTAGTAGCATTTTTACTAGATTACATTACAGTGTACAGGGGTTCCCATTATTTGGTCCAACCACTGTATTTGCATGAATCCAATACACCTTTTAGTGTCTTCAGCTCCCAGGGTATCCCCCTCAAAAAGCTTTTTTGTTTGTTTATAAAGCCTTCTGAGTAACTGGAAATCTATGACGATATTTACATCTGGGTGATGAACAGTCACTACATGATCTAGTCAAAAATGGTAAAAACTCAGAAAAGGAACTAAATCCCATTTGGAAGCATCAGTTTGCAGCACCAGCTGCAGCTTCATCCTTCTGCCCTTCCTCTGATTCTTGCGCCGTCTTTTTGAAGAACCGTTCAGCTCGTAGCTCCTCAAAGCAGAACTCAGCAGCACCATTTAGCAGCAGCTCTTTACAGTACATGCTCTGCTCCTGTTGTTTTCCCGATTCTGCCTCCTTCTGCTGCTGCTGATGGTCCTGCAGCCTTTTGAGAGGAGTCTCATCTCTGCCCGGCTTACGCGCTGACAAAACTGTGTTAACTGCTGGGTTGATCTTACATGGAGTCCTGAGGGAGGGACAGAACAATCCACTTACATTCAGCTTAGGAAGACACTAATCAACATGTGATGTGAATATAATATTTAGCAGATAAAGCAATGACATAAAATGTCAGATAAAAACTGGACCTTTTTCTGAGATATGCTACTAAAAATGTGAAGAATACTGGAAATACTTTTCCCCTCAACTGCAAGTATATATGGTAGTCTATTCATGTCTGTAGGTGCAATCAGCCTCCAGAAAACTGCACCCAGACTGAACAAGCTAATGATTTGATAACTGAGATGACGGAGGATTTTTTTAAAAATTCATTTATTTGGGCTTTTCAATTAAATGTGCGTATACAGCCACAGATCTTGGTACTCAGGCATTTCTGTTGAACCTTTAATGCTCCTGCCTGTTGTCTCTTTGTCTGTTCCCCCCTGGTCAAAATAATGAGTAAAATTAAAAATGAATGAATAAAAAAATGAAGGTTTTTATAGTAACTCACATTGTAGGAGGCTGATCCGACTCCTCCACAAACGGTTGGAAAGTGAGTTTGGGAGGCGGTGGCGCCATAACAGTATGTCCAAATTTGGACTTTTGGGGCATCTATGACGACATAAAAAGAAAGTTATGAATCAACTTTGCATAATGGCTTTCAACACACACAACAATGAGCCTGTTCTCCCATACCTTCACATCACACCATCGCTCAGGCTTCTGCTCATTCTCCTTCGCCCTAGATGTGGGAGGAGCCACCCAAGCTTCCAATCTAGGCTCCGATGGGCCTGCGCTCTGAGCCTTATTCTCGTCAAAGATGACCAACCGACTGTTACTGCCAAGAACAGGGGCGCCTTGTGACTTCAGGCCACCGGGAATACCTGAATACAAACTCATTATGTTTTTCCCAGTCTTAAAGTACTGTTATCATCAATTTAGTATTTTGAAACACATTTTATTTGTATATTCATGTGCTTACTTCTGATTCCGGCCCCTGTTCTGTTGATGGGGGCGACAGCCTTTTTCTTCCCTCTGTGTTTCAGATCAGCTAGAGAAACTCTCTCGAGTTGCTTAGGCTCATCATCACTGTCTTCCTCCTCCACATTCATCATCACCTGCCGGGAAACGCGTGCCTGCAGTGCCCTGCGAATATAAATACAGAAAAATGTGATCACTGTAACAACATAACAGAGATGTTCACTTATCAGAAACTATACTGGATGCCTCCATACTTGTGAAACTGTAGGAGTTTATCATGTGGGTCAGCACTCTTTCTGAACCCCTCTTGGTAGACCAAGTCTGCTTTGCGGAAATTGCCCTGATCCTCATACTCCTCTGACCAAGCAATGTAGAGGGAAGCTTGTGTTACTCCAATTCCCTGTGCTTGCATGTATCTGTAAATTTCCAAAGGCTCTTGGCAGTTCTTCGCCTGGTGACATGTAATGAAAAGTTATAAATGCAGCATTAGTTTGTCAAAGTAACAGAAATAGTCAGAGGTTATGCTTTTGCACTCACAAATTTGATCCAGAGGTCAACATAGCGGGGGTCATTGTGATAATGTTTCTCCTCTGTAAATCTGGTCACGACCCGTTCCAGCAGTGTGGTGAGGTTGCTCTCTTTTCCACCCTGGGGGAAGGTTTGTTCTGTCCACTTAATATACCTGGAAAAATAAAACCGTGTTAGGATTACAGGGAAATTTAAGAGCAATGTTTATGAGCACACTTGGCTATTGACATATTTCCCTTACCGATCCCAAACACTAAGTGGATCATCGCCCTCGTATGTGCGCAACTCGGACTCAAATGCCCTGCAGAAATAAATATACACAAGGTCTTTTTTCATCATATAAAAAAATGCATGGACAAAATGTACAACAGAAATCTCTGTCACCTAATTTAAGTTTAAAATAGCCATCCATACATTCGCTGCTGGTTGATTGCAGAGGTGGGTCCATCTTGTTGTTGACTCAGCGCCTGATGTAAGGCCGATATGGCTCTTCCCCGCCTCAAAGGCTGGATGTTTTCTTTGCTGAGCTCCCATTCCACATCTCCTCCTTCTGCCATTTCTGAGACAGAAACTAGATACATACAGCAGGAGAATTAATTACTTGATATTTATCCCCGGCTGAATTTGTAATTAAAAATTAACCAGAACCCCAGAAAAAAAAAAAGCTGCATGACAGTTTTAAATGGATTTGTTATTTGTTATTGAGTGAAATAAGTACTTGATCCCCTACAAACAGCCAGAAATCTGGCTCCCACTGATTGGCAAATTAAAAAAAAAAATCAATCAATTACAGATACCCTTATCTCAACTTGTTATGTGTATAAAGCACACGTGCCCACAGAATCAGTCCTGGATCAAAACCATTATTTCGCCCTCTGTATACACATTTAATTCAGTTGCTTGGAGTTTTTAAGTTGTCCTATTTTTAAATTTCTGATCTGTAATCTAACTTCAATAAGAAATCACCTTATAGGCAAATCAATAGAACAATAAAAATTAAACGTAACCCTTTAATGCCTCATATTTGACACAAGAATTTTTGAGACTACTACATCATCAGTGTCCCCCCCCCACAAACAAACAAAACGGCCCAGAGATGTGAAATTTATATTCTAGATTGTTGGTCAGAAAGACACCATACTGTCACAAAATGAATAACGGAATCATTTTGAAGTTGTATAATGGTTTTAAAGGAAGATTTTCTGAGGTGACCTTCATAGTTTTATCTATGCTTTAAAAATTTACCACAATCCTGTTGTTTCTCATTTTTACCCAAGTTTGACTGGATAAGTCTTGACTCAGATCATAACTTGAGGGCTGTGCTGGGTGTGCCACTACATCATCCTTTTTATAACTCAAAAATGTTGCTAGAATGCAACCTTTTATCTTGGTGACCCTGACAAACCAATTCTATATACATAGCAGGCAGGACTACTTTAAGGCTCTGCTATCTAATCTACCTAAAATCTACTTGAGTTGATTCAGATCTCTGCTGCCAGACTTCTTACTACGACCAAAAGGAGAGAGTACATCACACCTGTTGACTTTAAAATCCTTTTATTTAAATCCTCTAGCTGTTGCAAAATGCAAGACAAAACCTCTGGGGAGGTAGCTTTTTCAGTGTTATGCTTCAAGCTGCTGGAACAGCCTGCCAGAGGACCTGGCTGTGTTGAAATCTTTAAACTTAACAGCCCCCTCCAAAGCCTGAGTGTGACTGAATATTCTTTACAGACAGCACTTGTTTTAATTTCATATAACTTCTTTGCTTTAAGTAATATGTAGTTTCATTCAGTTTTTATTTTATTTTTCACTGGTCAAGTCTGTTACTTTTTATTTCATTTGATTCACTTTTGTTGTAGTTGTATTTAATTTTAAATAACTTTTTTGATGTTCTGACTTTGTTATACACTAACGTGAAATGTGATATACACAAAGCTTATTATTATCTCTGTATAGCCAAAAGTAATCTATTACTGTACTGACACTGTCATTATAATTGTTTATTTCGGGCTTAATTAGTTCTTTTGTGTGAGAACTAAATAGCATGATGTCCAGGAGGCATACTGAACAAGTTTCAGGACAACATGAGCTAACGATGCACTTCAACAACAACACATTTTAAATAATTATGTGGTAAACTTCCATCGTATTACAAACCGTGTGACACGTACACAAAATAATGTTTAGCTATCAACACTCTCCCTGCGTTCCTGTTAACGTTAGGAAGTGCATGTGTTTGGAGCTAACACACTAGCTAGCGAACGATAGCTTTAGTCTGACCAACTTTAGCGTTTTTTCCATCGACGACAAATTTACATAACTGAATTAAAACAGACTTTCTGCAAAATGTGCGTGTTCTATACCGCTTCCGAGCCTCCTTTATTTCTTTTCTAGGTGACAGCTCGAACTCCAACGTTGTCGCAGTAAAGCTGTTGAACGGTTGTGTCTGTATTTTGAACAAGAGCCGCCAGAGATTTAGCAGGACTCTGATTGGACGGAAAACCGGAAAATGCGTTTACATTACGTCATACCTCCTCTTCCGCGTTGCTTCCTGTTTTGAATGAACACCTGAAAATAGTTGCTAGTAGCTAGCTGCCAAATTAATGCTCACGACTGAGTGTGTTTTCTTAGACATTTTAACGCACTGTAGCTGTATCGATAGCATTAACATCCCCCTACCCATGAGCCTCTGCATGTGTCGATATGGACAGTCGATGTTATTGTTGTGCATCCAAGTTTAGCCTCTTCAAGAAGGAGGTGAGTATTTCACGGCTAATGCTAACCACATAGACATACATAGAGGTACATTTTGAATAAAGTGATCTATTTACTGTTCGTCATAGCTGGGCTGTAAGAACTGCGGCCGTTCCTTCTGCTCCAGCTGCTTGACTTTCAGTGCTGTGGTGCCTCGCTGTGGCAACACCCAGCAGAAGGTCTGTAAACAGTGCCATGGTAATCTGACCAGGTAACGCTCAAACCCTGCAAGGAAGAAAAAAAAAACCCTAAAAGTAGTTTTGTTTGGACTTTGGAGCTTCTCTCTCATTTTAATTTCTTTCTTTTTAGTGGGCCATCTTCAACCAGTGCTGGCAGATGGTCTCCTCCAGAAAACTATAAAAAGTCAGTGTATACGATCAAATTAGGGGAGAACTTAAACTTCGGCAGCACAGCGGTTTCATAACATCTAAAGTACACGTGTCTTCCATTAGACGGGTCGCTGCACTTGAGGCCAAACAGCAAGGACAGCCAACACAGCCTGTGAGGACCAGCAAAGCAGGACATCCACCAACCAGCGGCCTGAGCAAAGAAGATCAGGCAATTGCTGAAAGGCTTCAAAAGCTCAAGGAGGACACAGCACCTAGTAATAAGATTTTTAGCAGCTCTCATTTTTATTTAATCCAGCAAGTGCAGTAATATTATAATATTTTCCAAAACAAGGTAAGGAGTAAGCTTTTTGCCTTCTCTTCAGGGTCTGTCCCCTCTGACAAAGAGCTCGAGTCCCGACTTGCTGCTCTGAAAGCTCCCAGCAAGCCAGTACCTTCTGCACAGGAGATGGAGGACCGTCTGGCCACTCTGCGGGGTCTCCCTCCACCATCTCAAGCTCCTCGACCTGTGAGCTGAATCTCTTCCTGCTTGTTTGTAACATCTTAGGCCTTACAGTACAGCTCAGTAGCTCAATAGCTTCAAATATTTATTTAGAGGGAACTCAATACTAAACAGTGTCCCTTAACTCCAAGTATATATGCTTGTCTATTCATGTCTGTAGGTGCATCAGCCTCCAGAAAACCGGACCCAGACTGAACAAGCCAATGATTTGATAAGTCAGATGACAGACGAAGTTGCAATTGACAACCAACAATCAAATCCTGAATGCAGTAAGATATTGCATTTCTCCCTGATTTTACCTGCCTTAAACCAATAAGTAATGAGTCAGTCATAACATTCATTCTTATATCGTAAAATTAATAAACAGGTACTGAACAACACTGTTATTAAATCTGAAGGTGTAGATGGCCGCATGAATGATCTCAATAAAGGTGAGGCAGGTACATTGGATGAGAATTTGGAAGAGAACCAGGATGCAGCCAAGCAGCTGGAGGCTGAGAAAGCCCATCTGCTCGAGGAAGCTATGGAGGAGCTGAGGAAAGAAAGTCACTCTCAAGATCAGATCCTGCACATGGCAAAGAGGCTGGCACAGCTGAAGGGGCAGGACCCGGACAAAGGTGAGTTATTCGAGCACCATTCACCTCACCTTATCTGTTATCCACGCACTAGTGTGTCATAAAATATGATAAGGACGTGCGTTGTAAATGCAGTTTCCATGACAGAAGTCCTAGCATGCTAGTGTATCATGCCCCATTTTCATTGTGATTCATTTATAGTTACTATGGAGGACTTCCAGCAACCTGACAGTGAAGAGGAGACTGAAGAAGAAGCTGTTATGAGAGTGTTAAAACAGGTGTGGCAAAAATAACCATGAGATGATAATGAACTATAAATAATTTGTTTCTGCGTACATCTTACACCCCTAAAGGTGCAAGTGAACTAATTCAGACCAGTGTGCCTAGCCACAAGGGGCTGCTATTTTGCCAGTTTAATCACTTCTTATTTTTTCTTGTATGCTTTCAGCTCTCAGAAGAAGCTACACTAGATGAAGCCAGTGGCTACAACATACCTTTAGAACAGAGTGGGCCAAGGAATAGGGAAAATAAAAAATCGTCCAAGAAACCGGTACAAAACCACGCTTGAATTATTTCTTTATTTTAAAGCTACGTGAGTGCATAAAATTTAAATCCCGATCTGATTTTATTTTAAAGGCTCCGCCTCCGGCACCTAAGAGCAGGAACCTACCTGCTGCCGATGCACATCAGCCGTCAGACAGTGACGAAGAAGAGCTTCCGTGGTGCTGCATCTGTAACCAAGATGCCAGCCTTCGATGTCACACCTGTGATGGAGATCTGTACTGCAACCGCTGCTTCAGGTAGTATGAAATGCATTAATTATAGAAAGAAAGAAAAAAAGCCTAACTTTAGACTCATGATAGACTTTTGCATGGAAGCCTTGACTGCACACAAAAAAACAAGATCTCTGTGATTTGGAATGCATACCATGACCCAGATAAATTGCAGGCAAGCTGCTGCCCTACTGTTAAGCAGCATGAATATAAAGTATTTAGTCTGATGAATTATCAATCCATGCTTCATTATGTCCCCAGGGAAGGCCATGATAAATATGATAGGAAGGAGCATCGCACCGCTAACTACACTGCGCCAAAGAAGAAGAGGGAGACATGATAGTGAAGCTAAGCTGCAGGTGATTGGTAGAGTTAGGCCAGCCATCACACTTAGACTTGTTCATTAGCCTTAAGTGACTTACTATTGTTAGAAAACAGTCTCTCTAATCATCTAAAACAAGCCACAAACCATCAGAACTCCTCAACATATTTTATTCAGTAAATGCTAAGGCTGAACTAATTGAATGAAGCATAATAAGAAACCACTGGTAATATTTCTTGCAAAGCACGGGTTAGATAAGGACCATAAACACAATGTAAATGCATTATAATATGTATAATATCTTAAATATAGTTTATTTTTTGTGGAATGTATAAAAATAGACGTATGTAATATTTGTGAAGGTATTGCAGCAAACCTGCACGGCCGCTTCACATAGGAATCCCAAAAATTCATATGGTTGATCTGAATAAGAAGTATTGGGTTTATTTTTATTGTGACTTGTCCTACTTCCTAATGGCAACAAAGGCTTATTTAAAGTGCTCTTTTGCACTTGTCATCATATGATGATTTCCAAGTTTTTATAACCCATACAGAAAGCAGACACGTCGTGAGCTCATCTGGGATGATGTACAATCCCAGACTGCTGTCAGCTCTGCACCGAAGAAGCACAGAGGAGTCAGTATAAAAGGATTACTAAGGGCTTTGTTTTCTTTTGGCAGTCACTGCAGTCGCTCTTGTAATCTGTGTTCGGCTGGGTGTGTAATTTCGTTATAAATAAAGGATAAGTGTTAGCAACTATGTCACGTCGTTGAGAGCATGCAGCATACCTTAGTCTTAATTTAAACATTAAAGCCTTATTTTTTTTCCTTTTTAGATCCAACGTATTATTACTTGATAAAAATATCTCAGTCTGTCAGGCCTTGTAAGGAGTGCAGTTCTTATAGTATACATGCCTTTGTCAGAGAAGTTGAGGAGAACCATATAAATTTCTATAGTGGAGACCTCACCCGAAAGACCCTCTGTGTTTGACAGAGAGAAGGCCAGAGTGCAGGCTCATCAGCGTGCATTACTGTCTGGCTGAGGAGAAACCATAATTACACTCTTCTCTTGGGGTTTGCTCCATTAAGGTTCATATGGAAAGTGTTACTGTGCCTTTTCTGGCCGTGTCATACACATACCCCAGACGGGAAATGGACGAGGATAATGGATGCATACTTAATGGAACATCTTGTTGCTGATCTCCGTGTGTTTACACCTACTCTTGACATGTCAAAGTTTCCTTTGTTTCCATCAATCTGTTGAAAATGCCTGAAAACACTACTTTATGTTTTGGGAATAAAATGCTGACTGCCGTTCTGTAGGAAAGTTGTCTGTAGACTGTAGGGCAAAATCATTATCTGTGTTTCTGAGCAGTTATGAGCTCAGGGTAGTTTAACTGGTACTGTAAACCAATTAGTGTAATGTACACGCCACTATTTATTTGAATGAGTGGAAATGATAATACCTGATGAAGCATATTGATGTATCACTTTGTTAAAAATCAGATGTGAGCATTGTCTTGAAAATGTTGAAATGTTTTTATTTTCTTTTTTTACATTTTGACAACACTGTTATCTGAACAAAAATATTTATGTACATAAATAAGCAACTAAAAATGTACAGTCATACACAAGAAACAGTCCGTCTGAGTAATAGTCAGTACAGCTTGTATCACGTGTACGTTATTGGTATGGTATTGGGAAACAAAATGTTGAAGCAGTCTATAAATGAATTTGAAATAACATTAAAAAAAAATCAATTCAAAGCCCCACAGCTCTGGTGTTACATTGATGATGACCCAGCAGGAGGAGGCAGGGGGCAGGAATATAGTCCCTCTGATCCACACCTACAGGCATCCAAATGGTTAATGCGTGGGGGGACGGGAAGATGAGCGGCTCCACATTGTCTCCATTCTTAATTTGACCTACAATTATTTCTTCAGTGGACCTGACATTTTACGTAGACCCTTTATCCTGTAGAGCAGCCCGTTGATAAAATCCTGTGGAGAAGATGGGGAAATTTTATTTAATTTTTTATGTAACTTTAAAACAATAAGTAGACTTTATTATTTCAGTCCTCTTTTCTAAGTTTTTGTCTCACCTCTTTTGGCTTCCCGCATTCTTGCAACAACTCCTAGTGAACAAACAGAAAGAGGTATACACTTCTCCATTGTTTTTTCTTTGAATACATTGCACAACAGGATTTCATTATGAGTCAGTTTCTTCTTAAGGACAACCAAATACAAATATGTACATTAGTGCTGACAGCGAGGGGCTTCACTGCCGTGCTGCCCTCACATGGGGCGATCCGGAGATTTGCCGCGTTAATGCTGTTATGGCGCTAACGTCATTTTAACGAGATTAACGCTGACAGCACTAATATACATATGTAATTTAGGGGAACTAGTTGCAGATACACTCAACAATAATAAATGACTGACAAGTCATTAACAAGCAATTGGGATGTTTAATCAGATCAGTATTTAGGCTATTCTACAGAATCCTACCTCCAGCCGGGTTCTTTGCCCCTCATCCGACAGCTCCAGGAGCTCGTCTATGTCGATTTCTAACTCTGGGATCTCTTCTTCCTGTGAGAGTGGAGAGGAATAAAAGTTAAAGACCATATTCATTGAGACTTGTGTTTCTGCATGCCTCACAAACTCCTACAAATTGGATTGTATAATGTGGGCTTCTTGGCTTTTTATCCCTCCTCATCTTTCCAGCCAACTAAGCGTAGTCATTCAGACAGAAGACTAAGGCTTACGTTTTCAGTTCAATTCCATTTTAGTTATATAGCACCAAATAACAACGAAAATCGCATCAAGGCACTTTAGAGAGAAAACCAATCAGATATTCCAACCCGACGAGCAAGCACTTGGTGACAGTGGGAAAGAAAAACTCCCTTTTTACAGGAAGAAACCTCTGGCAGAACCAGGCTCAGGGATGGGCAGCCATCTGACGACTGGTTGGGGGTGAGGGGAGGAACATGGGACAAATTTATTAGTTATGTTGGTGTGGGTTTACTGTAGAGGATAAAAAATTGATTGACTTGATGGGAAAAGCTGCAGTGGGCTGATGGATGAAGACAGAAAGGCTGTATGAGGATTCAGGATTCAGATTTTATGGATGGTTCAGCCAGCTGGCATTCCCAGCTCCGCCACTTTTTTTTACATATTAATCTCTGATGCACGTCACATGTTTTTAATACTGCACACCTGGAAAACAAAAAACAACACAAACCCACGAGCGCTCCCAACTGCAATGTAACGACCTATAGATTGCATCATTTTTAAAGATTAGCAGCAATTATATGTGAAGACTGTAAAACATAGCACTCTCCACTCTCAAGGCCAAATATAGCAAAGCAATCACTTCATGTAACAAGCTCTGAACACCTTTCAGGGAGAATGAGGAGTGCTCACTGGAGGAACTCGAAGATATCTGGAGTCAGCAGGTGCATGCTCATATTTGACGAGTGTGGTCTCTTTTTTTTATTAGGAGGAATATTTTCTGGTTTGGGAGCTTTCATGACATGAAAGGACGGGGCTCACACAGCTTTCTAGATGTGGAGAGAGAGCTAATCAATGCGGAAGTGCTGAGTGGCAGAATAGATGGGCCCCCGTGCCTGCCTCTAATTGATACACACTGCCAATTTGGACCCTGTGTAATTCTGCTGATGTCTGCAGGATAAATGCAGTGCCGAAGGTTTTTTTATTATTATTATTATATCTAAGCTGTGCATTTATGGACTTTGCTTTACCAACTGTACTGCGGTTGGTCTTTTTGTACTTGACCTGGTTCAAAAGTGCTGATAGTGTAATCCTGAAAAACTTCAACAAAGCATCTTAATGACTAAAAGAAAAAAAAGCAGTGAATACGTTTATTATTATACTTGTATTTATTAAAATGGATTGGGGTTTGGGGTTTTGTAGAATTGTGTTCAGTATGCATTCCAAACAGTGCTAAGATTACCTATGACATGACTGAAGAGGTTTAATTTTCACCATTTGGAGCCATTCAGTGGCTCTACTATAATTGTATGAGAATAGAAATGTGTATAAGTATACTTCATGTCCAGTGAAAAGGAAACCTCTCTAATGTACTTATACTGCTCTTAAACTTCCTCAGTCTGCCTCTGAAAGTGAGGCAATGCAGAGCACTGCTGAATATCAATGAGCGACGGCTTCCTCTTGCTGGGAGGAACACATGCGTTTATCACGAAGACTCACAATCTGATCCTCATTCTAACTTCCCAGTATTTCTCGCCGGGATTTACCTTCATTGTGAGAGGGAAAGGGCCTTTTAATGAGGCCTCTGGGTGGAAACCATCTCAGCAGCACTTTTTGAAGTTAAAAAGCAATATACTAAAGCTAAAACCAATGTTGGCACTAATGCTGAAATTCATGAATATCAAAGTGGCTCTCAGAGGACTGAAGCTTCAGATGGTAGTAGTGCAAATATGTTGCGAAGATAAGACGACTTCCACCGGAATTTTACAATTTTTACATTTCACCATTATCGGGAGTTGACCTAAAACTCTCTCAACAAGCACTCCTGAGCTGCAGTGATGGGAAACTGTCCACATATAGAACAGTAGCTACTATGTGCAGAGTGTTTGCCATTAGCTTTGCCTTAGGATGTGATATTCTCACTGCTTAAATCAAGAGAGGGTGTCTGAGCCAATAAAATTGTTGTGTAATATGTTGACATTTGATATCCCAAGGGAATAATGACTTTGGTGACCTTTGACCTGTTAACTGAGCAATCAATATCACTCCTTGACATTTATTAAGTACCAGACAGGAAATTCAAGCTATGTCTGATTTTTTATTCAGCTTCAATTTGGATATTTACTGATATTAAGAAGAGCATTACCACTTTTGCATAGCTCTAATAATCAGCTGGTGAATAATAAGCAAACTAAACTTTGCTTATTGCTGTGACCACTGAACACTTAGATTTGATGATGCTGTATTATTCTTTGCTAAGCAGCAGCAGGGATTAGACAGGAAGGGTTTGCTATTTTCACTAACACTTCACTATTGTGGGCATGAGCAGCTAACAACACGACAGCTTTTTCTTTTTTTTCTTTTTTTATTATTATAACAGGTTTAGTTGAACTTCCTGTAATTTCATAACACAGTCAGTAACACGGTTCACTAGCCTTTCCTTATAACAGGATATTAACATTAACATCAAACGCTCATCATGGTGTTTGTTATTACACAGGAAGCCATGCCCAGGAAAACGTGTCTTGTTTCGAGAAGATGCCGGCACATGTTAACTTATCATCCCCTTCCCTTTTCCTGCCAGAAGCACGAGCTGTCCACATCTCAAAATATTCATTAACTTCAGCAAGTGAGTCACGGCAGAGTTGCAAGAGAAAAAAGGGAGCCTTATCCTGTTGTCTAATTACATACAAATCTGCGCAATTTTTTAAACAAGAATCAGCTGAACTTCATAGGACTCATCCCAGTCTGCATAAAGTCTCAAACAAATTACTGTCTCTCAGTGGAAATTTCTGCAGTTTGCACATTTAAAAAAACAAGTTTTCACTAAAGAAGACTGACACTCAGTGGGGAAAATAGAAGTGTCTGTCTAAATCGAAGCATGCAGACTGAGAGGTTGCGTTGCCTATTTTAGAATTCTTTACTTAGTATATAGTTTGTATAGTATAGTTTGAAAGGTGTGAACTCTGCAAACGGAAGCCGCCACACTGAGGCAGTGCTTTCTATGAATTAGAGATGTGTCTAAATAATTCAGGCGGTGACACAGGGGACTGACGGTAAATGCTTCCACGCGGAAGACTCAGAGAACCAACAAAGGAACCTTCCCCTGAGCCCATGCAAAATTCATTACACTGGCCTGTGCACGTGGACAAGAGCAAATAATCCCACATGAGGACCTGATGCAAATATTCAGGCTATCCAAAGTGGAAAGTTGAGCCTTAATTTCCATATGTAAAGAATGTAGGTTTGTCTTAAGGAAATTGTAAAGACAAGGTACTTGAAGTCAGTGGTAGCAGGTATTATTGTAAACCCATCAAAGAAATGCATTGTGTTATTGCTCTGTTGTCAGTTATACCGAGAATCCGTCCATCCTGCGGCAGGGCGAACATCTGCTATCTGTGCTGTACATGTGCTGCACAATTACACTTATGTTAGATCACGTTAGAACCAGAACGAAAAAGCAGAAGTACTAAAATAATTGTATGTTTCTGGGACAAGATCAAAAGAGTAGACAGAGACAAGACTTTGGATCTGTTTTTGTCTACGTGTCCCAGTTTCAACTAATGTGATTTATTCTGCCCTCAGCATCGCAAGCATATTAACATATATTACCAAGAGGCTCACAAAACAAGTATCCTGAGGAGGAAAACACTTAAGTACCCTGAGTTGTGACTCAAATGGTTTAACTTTAAGGCAGCCAGGCTTAACCCTGGTTTAGATAAAGACGTTATCTAATCATGTTCAGATTTTCTCCACAGAACTTCCCTGTCCGCAGGCAGCCATAGATCTGCCCACCTGCTCGTGCTCTGCAGTGTTTCTATATTCAATTCAATTACAATTCAATTTTTTTTATGTAGCACCAAATCACAACAGCAGTCACTTTAAGGGGCTTTATATTGTAAGGTAAAGGTAACGACCACCTTTGAGCTAATGAGGAAGAAATCTCCAGCAAAACCAGACTCAGAAAGACACAGCCAGGACAGGACAAAATGTGTATAAACACAAATAAAGAGTGAAGAAGAAACACTCACAGTGTAACTAACAGAGGATTCAGGGTCATCAGATTCAGCCCTAACTATTATGCATTGCTTTATGCAACATGAAAAGGGTTTATTGATCATGTAAAGGGATGCCAGGCAGAGAGGTGGCTCTAGACCATCTTAAAGTGAGGAGAGCCTCCGTGTGGTTTGAGAGAAACGAGAAACACTTTGTCTCTGAGTTCTCCGGCACGAAACTGAGGCTGCGTTGTCATCTGATCCACGTCGTCACTGGAAAGCTCGCCCTCCTTTAACAGGCACCCTTAATTCCAACGTGCCACACCGCCTCGTGTAGGCGACGAGACATCTGTTGCCATGGTTTCCCCTTAGTGAACGCCAAGCAAATCAATATGGAGCCTATGACATAATTGGATTGCATCCCACCGTGCAGGAGGGAAGATATGAAGGATGTTGTTGTTGGTAGAGTCCTCGCTGTATTAAAACGAAGCCGTCTTCAGAGCATGGAATAAATTCGCTATGGAAGTAATAGTAATGCTTTTCCATGATGTAACTCTTTAACCATCACATGTCCTGTGGTAATACAGACTGCATATCTTTTGTTTTTTCCAATGCCTGCTGCATGTTAATTTCTATATCGAAACCATCATCGTTAATCATTTCCTTATATGTGAGCAATCAAACTATGTACTGTATTTTCGATTACATAGTTACTGAGTGACTGGGTGAATCTGTCACAAGACATGCAGACGTTGGATTGTGACATAATTGTTTTGGTGCACTGACTCACTGTTACTGTTGCTTGCCTCACTGTACAACTTTGTTATGTGCAAGGACATCATCTAAACGCCTCGTATCTTAATGTAGCCACATGGCGACCACGTATGCTTAAAGAGACCGAGGTGTGTAATTGTGGTCGTGCTTACTAGTCACGTCCCCTCTCTGCAAAATCATTCGATCTCTTAGTGCAGAAGACCACACAGCTGGCACCTCAGTCATTTTGATGACATGCGAGGGTTTCTGTACCAGAAAGAACAGCCGTGAAACACAGCTACTTTCCTACCACCCACTCCCCTATGAGGTTCTTGTCGTTTCTATTACAAGCACCCTTTTTGAGCGGCTCGGTGCCTCTCCCCTTACTTGCTCCCCTCTCCTCCTCTTTGGCCACCCCCGGCACAGCGTGCTTCTGAGTGAGTGTCTGTGTGAGCCAGCCCCGTCCTACCTCACAGTCAAACAGCAGGTGCAGCTGCCCGTCGATCCACTCCTCGATATCCAGCCTCTTCTGCAGGTCCTTGCGGTTGTATTTGACTGTCAGCTTGCCAAGTTTGCGGTGCGCCGGCTCCTCTGCTTTGTCTGTTGCCTGGAACATCACCCTGGACTGGGTGCTAGGGTCTGATGCCATGGCTGCCACGGCCTCAGGAGATCCGTGGAAACGCACCGAGCTGGAACACAGACAGACCTACAGGCACGCTGGACTTGCAGGCTCTGAATCCCCAGCTCTGTCTCTGCTTTTCTTTTAGTGATACGCTGCTCCCACACGTATCTCCTGTGTTTCCTGTTATCTTTGTGGAGTGCTCGTGCTCTCCCTTCTCCTTAGCACTGCCTCTGGTTCCCTGCTTGTCCTCACCCCCGACCCCCCTTCTCTCTCTCTCTCTCTCTCTGTCCCTCTCTAAAGCTCACTGTCTTGCTCTCCTTCTCTCCTCCTCTTGCAACACCCACTGGCTGCACTATCAGTAGAATGGTAATGAGATATGGCTCCGAGCTTGCCTCTGCATGTGTGTATGTGCACACACTTTACAGGGTGTGTGTTTGCGTTTTGCTCTCTTTGTCTGTCTTATATCAGGAAGGGGTGGGTGGGGAAAGGTGGTTGGGGGGAGGCAGTGGGCATAGGTCAATTACAGCAATAAAAAGAGGAGAATGGGTGAAAGGGCAACTGCCTTCAATCAAGTTAGGATAATAACTCTGGGTGAAAATATCCCAGCATATCCTTTTGCACTTTTGATCTTTCCCTTCTGATCATTGCACGTCTTGCCAATCCTGTCATTACTGGCACACCACTCGTGTTCTTTTTTATTGTTTCCCCCCTCAGTAAAAGTACCTTAAGTATTTATAAGTTGACAGACTCAAATGGGTTTGCCATCCTTGATGCTTCTTAAGTTCACAAACACTTCTAACTATAGCTGGGTCCCCCCCAACCTGACAGGTGATCCAGGGTTCCTCTAGTATGGTAGCTGCTTAGTCCTTTATAATGGGTATTATCAGGTGTGCGTTTAATAAGCCTTGAAGTCCAATTGGCATCCTCAGTTACGCACAGGTAAATAATGGATGACGCAGCGGCAGCAGCAGTGTTTATGACTCTTTAGAAGTCAAACGACAAAAGTCTGAAAGCATCAGTGTTTCCAAAGTCAAACAGCAGCACTCCACCCCACAGGTCAAAAAAATTCATAGTGGACACCTATGCCAGATTATTACAGCTGAGACAAGAGAGGCAACAGGCTGCAGAGTTTCCACAGATCGTATTACGATATGAATAATGGGGTTCAGCTTTTTTGGCTTTTGGCAGGGACTATCCATCAGGCATGCCTGCAAGTGTTCAACCACTGATGCACCGTCTGTTACAAACACTGAATTATTGAGTGCCTCGAGCAGCTCACCTTTCCAAGCAAACAAATTCATCCATCCCATCTTATGGCTACTTGGTTCTGCTCTATTGGGTTGTCTAAAAAAAAGGCTAGGCCTTCTCACCTCAGGCCTATCAGGGTGACTCATTGTAGGTGACAGAAAAAGAAAGCAGGGCCAATAAATATGGTCTGCATTTGTATAGCGCTTTTCTAGTCCATAGGACCCCAAAGCGCTTTACACTACATTCAGTCATCCACCCATTCACACACACATTCACACACTGGCGATAGCAAGCTACATTGTAGCCACAGCTGCCCTGGGGCGCACTGACAGAGGCGAGGCTGCCGGACACAGGCGCCACCGGGCCCTCTGACCACCACCAGTAGGCAAACATGGGGTCAGTATCTTGCCCAAGGACATTTGGCATGCAGCCAGGGTGCAGCCTGGGATTAAACCACCGACCTTCTGATTAGTGGCTGACCTGCTCTGCCACCTGAGCTACAGCCACCCAAATAAGCTTGACCTCAGCTCGTGTGACCCGTAGGGCTGAAGATGGGTCCTTTTAGGCAGCAGAGTTCACAGATAACCCCACTAACTTTGTTTTCTACAAGATAGTAATTTTCTGAGTGTTTTTGTCTTTCAACATTTCTAAACCAAATTATTTACATTGCATAATTTGATTATCAACTTCCTGTTGCTCCACACCTGGTTCATGCATTGCTTCCTGACTGGTCACATATTTTAATGAGTCACCAGCCTGAATCAGCTCAGTATTACTATGACAAAGAGAACTGGGGCTGCTGTGAATTTAAAAGATGGGTCCTTTTGTTTTGTTTTTTCATATTAGGGCTAGACACATGTTTTGGTTTGTTTGTTTATTTTTTTACAGTAATTTTAGAAATAAACAATAAACTGCTCACCCAAGCCAGCTTGTTCAGCATTTGGTGGGGCCATACTGCCATCTTCTGGATTAAAGCTCATGAACATTTTAGGTCCGTGACAGTATAAAAAAAATAGGGTAAGTAATTAGACACTGAAAGAGGAGCTTCACAGCCACAGAGACTGTTCAGCTTTTTCCATTTTGGAAGAATTCCTAATTTGCATCTATGGTAAAGACATCAGTTTCAAAAAAAAAAAAAAAGGCTTGGAAATTGTGGTCAGCAGCTCACGTTTGATGTGCATTAGTGCAATATGTGAGGAGAAACAGAAGAGCAATCCTCCCCCTAGGTTGTCAGCAAAAACCTTTCAGTGACATTTACATAAAGGGAGATATTGTGTTGCAGTGCACAAACCCTATTACAATGATAAATGCACGTCTGTGGTACAAAAGCCACAGGCACTAGTCTAGAGATGCAGTGGGAAACGATATTAACCGATGAATCATTCCTCTCCATATTCTCACAACTGAGTGATTCATGTGTGGTGTAGGTAGGGCATGCTATCATCGTGTTATTTTGCGGGGAGAGGTGTTACTTGTCTCCTCAGAGTGCATGGTCACTTCACTTTACAAAGTTCTCCCGATCACTTAAATCATGCGATTAAACGTTTCTATCCTGATGGCAGTGGTTTCTTCAGAGGTGGCAGTTCCCCCCATCAGGCAGAGGAGGTCACTAAATGGTTTTCATGAGTGTGAAAATGACACTCAAATGCTGTGACAGCTGCTATGCTCACCAGATCTCAACACAACGAGGTCTCCACAACTTTTCATAACTATCAAGAAAAAAAAATTAGGGTGATCTATCTATCTATATATATATCTATAGATATACACACATATATATATATAGATATAAAACAACAAACAGAAGAAGACGGCCGTAGTGATCGATGTAGCGGTTCCGAATGACAGCAATATCAGGAAGAAGGAACACGAGAAGCTGGAGAAATACCAAGGGCTCAGAGAAGAGCTCGAGAGGATGTGGAGGGTGAAGGTAACGGTGGTCCCCGTGGTAATCAGAGCACTAGGTGCGGTGACTCCCAAGCTAGGCGAGTGGCTCCAGCAGATCCCGGGAACAACATCGGAGATCTCTGTCCAGAAGAGCGCAGTCCTGGGAACAGCTAAGATACTGCGCAGGACCCTCAAGCTCCCAGGCCTCTGGTAGAGGACCCGAGCTTGAAGGATAAACCGCCCGCAGGGGCGTGCTGGGTGTTTTTATAGATAGATAGATAGATAGATAGATAGATAGATAGATAGATAGCGTTAATCCCCTCAATGCAGATCGAGAGACTTCAGTGCGCATGCACGTTAAAACTGGTGGCACGCAGAGTTCTCAAGATCTTATTGTTGGTTTTCGCTTTACATTTCTGATTACTATGAAAGAAGATTTAATAGTATTTTTTCTATATTCATTCATTTTAATATGTGTATTTTCTCTTGTTGCCAACGACTGGTTTATCTGACGGATTTTTAGATTTATCTCATTTACTAATTCATTTTTAAAAATAAAACAGCCGTTTGTATAGCGTTAAAATAAATACGTGTGTTTTGTTTAGTTGTTTTATTGCTGACTGATATTATTTTATTAGATATTATCTACTAATGGAACTTGAAATCAACCCTAAAGGTTGAGGACTGAATGATTGACTGGAGTGTCGCCCGGGTGTTTACAGTGCTGCTTTACACTCACACGCTCGGTCCTCTGTCCCTGTTTTGTTAGGAGAGAGAAGGGAGTGGCGCGGCTCAAGAGTGGAATTTCACTTCCTGTATCTCAGGTGAGTCACCTGGGCTATGTCGTTGACTCCGTGGTTTTTGCCGACATCAAACAGGTTAATCTCTTCTGAGTTTCAGTCTCGTAAAGCGTCAGATCAGTGTGGTAGCACTCAGATACGTCTTGTGGAATATCAGGAAGTTGTTAGTTTAATCAGAGTCGACTGCCGAGGAGGAGAAGTGTTGTTTAGCTTTGAGGCCTAAACTGGTCTCTCTTTTTAGGTTGTTTTTTGTTTTCCCAACTGTGGCTGTTTTTATATTTAAATATTGAACCGATTTCACTTTCACTTCTGGATTTTATTTGCGTCAATTTGCCATCGTGGGACTCTTTAAAATAATGTATTCATTAATTAAAGGACGATCGGGTGCGTGTGCGCTGCTGCTCTTGTTACTTGTTGTAACCACCGCTGGTCAGCAGGTTGGTGAGGAATGCTTGGCCCAATTCGAGAAAGGTCGGGATGACTTTGTGCTCGATGCCGACGGATCTGTGAAAGACGGAGCGACGTTTATTTCGTCGCCGAAACTGTATCGACACAAGGACTGCGTGCAAGCCTGCTGCAAAGATTCCAGGTGCAATGTCGCCTTCATGGAGGAGGGAGAGGAGGGAGGCACGATCAGCTCCTGCTTTCTCTTTGATTGCCTGTACAAACAGAAATACGTTTGCCACTTTGTTGGGAAGAAAGGATACGACAGTTATATCCACAAGAACATTTTTAGCAGGTACCATGTTAATCACCCCGACCCAGGTAAGGCCAAAACTCACAAAAGAATATTTGTCATAGTGTTGTTAGTTATGCCTTTGTGAATATCTGACATGCATACGGACTATAACTGTGGGAACATCCAGTAGTGACATTTCTTTTTTCTAAGGAACCCAACTTCACAACAGACATTATGAGGGTGTCCTGTTTAAATGCTTAAAGGTCATGAATTTGCCAAATTTGTTAGCACACTCCGATAATTAAATCCACTAGTTTTGATTCACCCTTTTTTTGTTTTGTTTAATGATAACAAGCATATCTTGTTCTTCATATCTATGGCAGTAATCTTCAGTTTTGCGTGTTCCTACATGCCTGGAAGGGTTAGCATGTTCATCTCTCTTCAGCTTGTTTAGTTGCTTGTACTGTTTTTGTTTTGTTGCTTATTTCTTTTACATTTTCTGTTAAAACTGGTCAAAATGTGATTCCCACCAATCTCACGGTTTCGCTCTAGATACTGATGACCGTCGTCCAGTGGCCGATGGAGGTCCGGGCCAGGTGATCCAGCCTCATGAAAGCCTGGTACTGAATGGTATGAAAAGCAGAGATGACAAAGGGATTGTGTCCTACAAGTGGAAAATGCTCACCGAATATCTATATGCTGTCTATGAGGTGAGGAGAGTGACAAACCTGAGTTTACCACCATTATTTTAAGACGATGGCATTTATTTATAGGAATATCTGCTATAACTGTATTGATTCCACCTGCTGTTTCACTAAAAAAAACGTGAGACACTGTCTTTATATGCCCTACAGGACATCCAATTTAAAGACCAAATGGTTGTTTCCAACCTGACATCTGGGAAATACAGGTTCCAGCTGACTGTTACGGATACTATCGGCCAGTCGGATTCAACCGAAGTTAAGGTCCTCGTCCTCACTCCTGAGCAGTCTGAGCGTGAGTATCTAGTCTGAAAAAAGATGCTGTTTGAACCTTCAGCATGATTTGAACATACTGGGATTTAAATTATGTGGTGGCTGTGGCTCACGAGGTGGAGCAAGGAATCTACTATTTGAAGGATTGGTGGTTCTATCCCTGACTTCTCCAGTCTGTATGCCAAAGTATCCTCTGGCACGATCACAGTTGGAATGTTAGATAGAAGGGTTAGGTGTAGAACAAAGGTGCTTATTTCTGTTATTGAGGCTGCTGTATAAAGCACTTTGAATGCTGAAGCAGAAAAGTGATATCTAAGAGTCAGTCCATGTATCTGTTTTTAAGTTTTAAATGGAGAGAGAACCTTACCCTGTAGATCAGAGTCTTCATGACATAAATACCGCGCTGCCAGTCCGAAGCTGGAAATTACATCTCAGCTTGGAGTTGGCCGATATGTTTCATTACTTGATAGACTGGCAGGAGCTATGGTTCAGTTTCAGTTGTAATGAGTCATGTTTTCCTCCGTATCGTATTTGTTGACATTTTCTTTAATGGGGTCAAGACGTCCTAATTCAGATATTTCCCAAAAAAAAAAAAATTTTGTAAATATATGGATTATTTATTTTAATTAATTAATTTTCTGTTGCATCACCCTGACCCTGGAATATTAAACATTTCCAAGCAGCTTGTTTTCAGTTGCTCCTTGAAGTCCTTCCATGTTGGCAGACATGTCACAACATGCTAGAATCATTCCTGTGGACAGAGTGACATGACAACATGAACACAGAGGGATAAAAGCTTGTGTTTTAAAGGGATTACACCCAATTCTAAGACTCTGGGGAAGGAGGGCTGGTAGCAGGAAAATGAACTTTGGAGCACAAGCGACTGGTTTAATATTCTCCTTTTGTGTGAGGGGAAGTAATATCCAGGTCGCTTCTGTTGTAAAATACCACAGTAAGGCGACATGACGCTCTCTGGAGAAAACGGAAGTGAGCAGTCTCAATCGGTGTGGTTTTTACTGTTCCCCCGATACCATCACTCCTCCCCCAACTCAGAAGAACCTGTCAGTCTGGTTTCTGCTTAGGCGGCACAAACAAAAAGTCAGTGTCCGTAAATGTTAGTGTCCGTACTAATTAAGTCATTTAAAATCTGTTGTTTTTAAAAAATACGTGTGCGCTATAGGGGGTTGTCTTTTGCTTAGTTCTGCATCTGCTGGTTGATTATATAGTGAAGGACAGGAAAAGATTTCTAACCATGCAGTTGGTTCAGTCACCCATTAACAGGTTTAGTGCTGAATAATGTTCAGGAATGCTTTCTGTGGAATATGTGTGATTGTTGCTGAGACTTGCCTTTGTGTCAGTGCCGCGACTCTTGCATGACAATTCTTGCCATTCATGAATGAAGAAATAATACGAGAACTTACCAATTAAAGTACAGCTTATACTTCCAAATGCTACGTTTCCTTTTCCAGTGTAAAAAGAATCTATGATCTTTTGTGTCATTAACCACATTCGCATGATCTGTAGCTCTTTTGTTCTCCACTTCTTTTTTCTGCTCCCTCTTTCTGTCTGGACGGCAGTTTCATAAGTAATTATCTGTCTGCTCTCAAGACAACAAGGAAGCACACGTCAAAGAAAATCTCATCAAATAAAGTATCGCGTATGAGACAGGACAGCTGTCTCATACGATTGATCAGATTGGATTATGGACTTAAAGCAAGTGTCATATTGTTAATTTGCTTCAGAAAGTCATCTGATTAACATTTAAAGCATTGACTAATAGTGAATCATTTTATATTTGTTAATGGGGATCTGTTTTATGATTTCTTTTCAGCTACTTTTCAAGTTGGACTCTTTTAGAGTCATTTTGATGAATTAAATTCCCATATTATCCTTATTTATCTTAACACAGGGCCTTGGCGCAGTATCTTGATTCATCCACTGTTTGACTTATCAGCACGAGTGCTTGGTCTTAAAGGGAAAGGTGCTAATTGCCCTTTAAGCCAACTTTCTTTAATTGGCTGCCCCTGACACAGATAATATTTGAACAGCAGGTGTGTGAGGTTTCTGTCCTCATACCCAGAGCCGAGTGATAAAACATACATGAGGGAAGAGTGAGCGTTTAGAACAACCTGAATCCTTTTGCCTCACAGGGGTTTCTTGCACACACGCTGAGCTCATAGCTTGAAACTCTGGCCGTGTTTAATAGGATCTTAGCAGCATTTATATTACTGAAAATAAGAAAAAGCACAATTTGTTTCCTCTTAAAGTCACAAAGAAATGGCCTTTTGATAAGCTGTTGACAGGTTTCATATTTTCAAGTGAACACATACAGGCTGTGAAGTTACTAGTGAAATTTAATGTGTGGTGGAGTAAGTTAGCTGTGATTCAAAGGTAATCCTTTTTATTTTGTGTCCCATCAGACCACTGTATGGCTCCGAAGAAGGCTGGACCGTGTCGTGGCTCTTTCCCTCGGTGGCATTACAATGGCGCCGAAGAAAAGTGTGAGGAGTTCTTATTTGGGGGCTGTAGGGAGAATCTCAACAACTATCTCACTGAGGGCGAGTGCGTTAAGGCCTGCCACGGTTCAGGTACCTGTGATCAATGCTTTTATTCTTCTGTTTGTTGTTTTTCATTTAAATGACTGACAGATCATTAATATGTGTGTGTGTCAATTCACTGAAGGGGTTTACATTACAGATTATAAGAGGATATATATATCTAGAGAACAAACTGTAA
The DNA here is from genome assembly GCF_057382185.1 of Mchenga conophoros. NCBI lineage: Eukaryota > Metazoa > Chordata > Actinopteri > Cichliformes > Cichlidae > Mchenga > Mchenga conophoros. The sequence goes on along the minus strand of NC_140544.1, from coordinate 31,625,832 downwards.
CTGCTTGCCCTGGTATACATCTTTTACATTTTCAAGCCCTGTTTTAGAGCATTCCCTTCAATTTAAAACAAGTGTTTTTGCCACTAAGTGTCAGGTTCAGGTCTAAGCTTTCGTTTGAGTAGTTACATCAGCACAGACAGAACTGTGTCAGAGATCCAGCCCTTTGAGCACACAGAGCCCAGAGCTGCGAGACTTTGGCTTTGTTTCATTCTCCAAATAGCTCCTGCTGTGAGAGGTAATCACGTGAGCCTGCAAGTGAAGATGAACTATTATTATTATTTTTTAAATAAAGGAAAAATCAAGTAGAGACTTCAAAGCCAATATCAAGGCTTGTTCCAAAAAATGCCGGTGAACACGATTCTAATGGATAAGTGCAAAGTCCTTTGTATGGTAAAGAAAATGTACACTTATCTCTGCACAACAAATCAAGACTGCTCTCCAGAGTAGGTGTAAATGTCTCCTCAGGTGCATTAACAGAAAACATAGAAGTAGTAGTAATACAATACAAAATATATTAATTGATTATTTAAAAACATTTGAAAAATTGAAAACATCCCCCCAGGTGTTATACTGTCTGATCGCCCAAGGGACAAAATACCTCCTCAGCCTCTCTGCTGAGTGATTCTGAGATAGCAGACTATTGCTGAAAGTTGTCGTCTTTCTGCCTGAAGAGGTGAAATGTCACCGTCAGGACACGTCAGTGACCTGATCTAAAAGCTCGGTGTAATTCTCCAAGATTCTCAGATACAGTTGTTTCGGTCTGGATTTAAATCTACTCAAATTTAAGATGGGAATTAACTGTACCGGTACTTTTGTTTCAATTCCACTGCAATAATTGTTTTTAAGATTTTACTTCTTTTTTTATGGCTTCACTGATAGTTTGTAATTAAAAGAAAGGAACATTTCTTCTCCTTAAGATTATCAAACCCCTTTTTATTTGAGGAAAATCTCAATACTAACGACTTTCTGTAGCTTACTCCCTGGTAAAAAAAAAAAAAAATTAACAAATCATTTTCATTTAATCATAATCTCCTTTTGTTTTATTTCTTTCAGTAAAAGGATCTGGTAGAGGTTTACCAATTCATAAAAATCAAGGTAGGTAAATGATGGTCGCGGAACAAAAGACTAGAAGCCTCATGTGCACAACTGGAAATGCATGTCTACTTTTTCTACTCTGTATGTTTTTCTTGGTCACCTCAGTGTTGCTCTCACAGTCTCTGATGCCAAGCTGAATGGTTCCTAATGAGGGACTGGCTAACATGTAAAAGTGATTTATTTACTTTTACAAATGTATTTGTACTGACACATAGTTTCATATTTACACAATTACGAAACACCATCAGAATTCCCTTGAAGCTGTGTTTCTGGCCATTTGACAAAAACCTGTTCTCACAACCAAAACTATGTAAATTTATGGCCTGACTGCTAAGTTCACCACAACTCTAGGTGATAGTTGTCTGATGGTTCATTAGCTATTGGATATAATTAGTTATCTAGGGCAAATATCTATCTAGGCCATAGAGCAGTACAAATGACACTTTCCCTTATGTTTGTGTGTCACAGCAGAAAAATGTGGTGCTCCGTGTAATGCGACACAATTCACCTGTGCTAATGGTTGCTGTTTGGATCCTGCACTCGAGTGTGACTCAACACCACAGTGTACCGACGGCTCTGATGAGCAGAACTGCGACGAGTGTGAGCAATAACTAATGGGCTTGTGGGATGACAAATGGGGCTTTGATAGCACTCTGATAAAATGTTTCTTGAAAGTCATGCTAACTGGTGTTGTCTCCTGTGTGGTCGTCAGTGAAAGACAACTTTGAGATTCTGCGGCAGATTCCAGTCAATGAAAAAAAAGGTGATTGGAGCTTCTAAGCCATTCTCTAGAGTTTATTTGTTATATAATTAGCTATTTCTAAATGTAGCACAGGCTGGTATTATCTATGTAACCTTAGTGGTGGTTTATTGAAATTCACAGCACACTGCACAGAAACTCCTGACCCAGGAGACTGCAGGGACAGTATGACTAAGTGGTACTACCAACCCATCGAACGGAAGTGTTTGCGCTTCAACTACGGTGGCTGCGGAGGAAATGATAACAAGTTTGAGAATGAGGAGGCCTGTCAAGACTATTGTCGTGGTGTCACAGGTAGGGTTTTATTTTTATATATTTATAGTACACATAATCCCAGACTTCATATATGATAGTACAATTTCCTATTCATGCCATTTTTATGCTACATGAGTTTAAATGGTTCTTTGTTTTCCTCGGGTTTAGTTTGGGCGCCTTTGTTAGAGGTGACATTTCATACCTGTTCTGATGGAGCAGTTCACAGCTCTCACAATGAACTGTAAACAAGGTGAACTGTAAATGAATTATTTTCCAGTAGGTTTAACTTCTTTATCAAATAAATTCTACCACGAACCCACAAAAGATAGAAGCCAGCTCCACAGTGGACCTCGCGTTATCTTTTATCTCACCGTTGAGCCTTTGTGGACCATAAAAAGCCCTGATAAACTTCCTGTATATTATTGCCCAGCTGCTGCCAACAACTAGCTAGTGATCATTTGGTGAGGAAAAAGGCCAACTAAATATTGTTTCAGGTGAAAACAACTAAATGCCAACTCTGCTACATGATTGTTGGGTCTGTAAATATGGAACTGTTTGTATAATGACAAACTGGCGTTACCATATGGTCCAAAAAATGTTTATGCATTTATTGCTGGAGGTGATGATAACCGATACTGAAACCTTGGGCCATGCATTATTGCACATAATTTGAATACGGCTGAATGAGACTCATGAACCGTATGAATTATAGCCGAGTCGCACGGTGACACACAAATATTAGCTCGTTGCCAGATTAGTAAAAAGATGCTAACATACAGAGAAGCAGTAAAATGTAATTCATTCTGTCTTTACTGTCAAAGTGTTTGGCCAAAGGAAATCTGCAAGTTAATATTAAGTTATTTCCATCATTGCTTCATGCTAAAGAGTAACAGGTTGCTTGGTTTTACTGTTTAGATCAGTGGTGTCGAGCATATGGTCCGGGGGCCAAAATTGGCCCTGTAACGACACCCCTGAGGTTTTTTTGTTTGTTTGTTTGTTTTTACAGCGATTTCACAGTAAAATAAAAATGACATTTTATGTGAACAAGTTTACAGAAAACTATATATTTTTTAATTACAAGACAATCAGGGCAATAAAATATCAGAACTTTACCTGTAATTTCACATAGTTTCGCTGGTCAGGTCTAGCCCACTGAGATCAAAGTGGGCTGTATGTGGCCCACGATTGAAAATGACTGACATCCCTGGTTTAAATGAATGAATTATTGATTGAAATTGATAGTTATTTGTTAGTGTTTATGTGGCATTTGGGGTATTATAAATAGGTTTGGATCTATATGCTCCACACTTCAGAACTCCTTTACTAACTTGTGTTACAATTTCAAGAGTTTACCAACAATTTCCAACTTCAGCAGTGGTTTTACACCTGCTCTTTCCTCTAAAAGATTGTTTTTAATATTAAAGGAACTTTTTTTTATTTTTTTTAATGACATACTGCTTTTTGTTTTTCAGAAAATGATGTATATTTAAGAGAAAGACAAGAGAGCGAAACCAGTGAGAGTGACAGCCAAACAGGTATATTACCCTTTATTTTTATCTATGCCTGTACCAAAGGAAAATAATTTCTTGCCCGTTGAGGTTTAAATACCCATCCTACCACTTTTACATCAAGAGCATTACTCTTCACCCTCTTTTCAAGCTCAGATCTTATATGACCAAAAATGTAATGCTGTAATTGTAATGCTTATTTTAATTCATTTTAACAGCCATTTTAGCGTTAGCTATCGTGTTGGGTGTGGCTATTGTCATCGTTCTAGCCATCCTGGTGTACCACTTCCTAAAGGGAAGGAAGTCCCAGCACCGTCGTCTGCCTGCCAGTAATGCAACGTACACCACGATGGAGCCGAGCAGAGACGCTCTGGTCTACAATAGCACCACCAAACCCATCTGATCGATGAGAAAAGAAAGGCTGGTGTTTGGTTGAGGTTGCGAGTTGGAGATGTATGTTTTTAAAGGTAATGTACAGCCAAGGATGTCTTGGACGTCATCAGTGATGAAATGTGAGGTTTCATTTGATTTTTTTTTTTTTTTTTTGAGTTGTTGGATAGCAGTTTGTGCAGGCTGATAGGAAAGTACTTTTAATTCTTTGAAAGTAGATTTCCACAGGACATGATCAATTTTAACCATACCCACCCCCCCAAAAAAGGTTCTCTACATGTTCATCGTTGCATTAAATTATGTTATAGCTCCGTGTGGACAGTTAAATTATTAAAGTCTACATTCTTATCAGGCCCAAACTGGCCTCTTTCTACAAAGTAATGTTCTTGATTTTGTTTTGTTTTTTTACAACTGAAATCTGGGAAATTTGGCGGTTATGTAATGTCAGTGATGTTTTAACGCCACTGACATTACATAACTGCCACTGCGGTTGCTTTAATGCCGCCTTCTTTACTCTGTCCAATTTTCTTTGTATTGTGTTTTACAAACTATTGTTACATACTCCCATGGATTTCATATGAATAGTTAATGCTATAAATATTCTTAGAATTTCAGAAGGTAACGCTTTACCCTGAAGTTTCTGGGTTGATCATTTTTAAATATTTGTTTTTAGAACAAGCATCATATATTATCAATTCCTTATTCACGCTTTAATAAATACACTTGCAGTTAATTATTCAGCATAAAATGTACATATTTGCTGGATCGTGATGTTCTTCCTTAATAAAAATATTAACTCACTTTTATTTGAGAAATCTTTGTCATGCAAAACACATCGGCTGTCTCGCTTGAACACGTTTCAGTTTTCATTTAGTCAGCTCTTGCAACACTGTCTTGTGTAATGTGCCGCACGCTTTGATTTGGGGGTTTTTTGTTAGTGAAATTAGTATTTCAGACTTCTGATGCTGCTGCCTGTCTGTGCATGTGCAGCTGGGATGATTAATAAATTTGATTTTTGATTTTTTTTTTTAATATACTTTATGATTGGATCTTTTATTGGTTTTTATAGATTTACCATGTTGCTTATCTGGGCTCTGCGTGTGTATCTTCAGGTATGTGTTTGTGGTAATACACACTAGCTTTCTAAGACACCCTTGGAGAGCATGACACACTTCCTGGTGACTGTGTGTGGAGTTATTTGTTAAATAAGTTTTTGTCTCACCTTCAGGTGGTTAAAAGTCACAGGTAATACAGTTTATAAACCTTATAAAAGTACCTGAGTTGTTGAAATCTGTACAGTAATATCACAATGTAGCCTAGACTGTAGACATTTTGAAGAGCATTAAATATGCTTTTGCTGTTTTGGGTTTAGGTGCAAATGTATTTTTGTTGTGTTTGGTTACTTGTCTGGTCTATACTTTGCACGACTTGGCTCACATTAGCAATGATTGAGGCTGAAATGAGTCAAACCACTTCGGCTAATGTCAGGAACAGAGCAGGAGGGAGCGAGAAAGAGAGCCAGGGGCAACAACAAGCGACAACATCGTCACATTACAGGGAGTGCAGAATTATTAGGCAAATGAGTATTTTGTCCACATCATCCTCTTCATGCATGTTGTCTTACTCCAAGCTGTATAGGCTCGAAAGCCTACTACCAATTAAGCATATTAGGTGATGTGCATCTCTGTAATGAGAAGGGGTGTGGTCTAATGACATCAACACCCTATATCAGGTGTGCATAATTATTAGGCAATGTCCTTTCCTTTGGCAAAATGGGTCAAAAGAAGGACTTGACAGGCTCAGAAAAGTCAAAAATAGTGAGATATCTTGCAGAGGGATGCAGCAGTCTCAAAATTGCAAAGCTTCTGAAGCGTGATCGTCGAACAATCGAGCGTTTCATTCAAAATAGTCAACAGGGTCGCAAGAAGCGTGTGGAAAAACCAAGGCGCCAAATAACTGCCCATGAACTGAGAAAAGTCAAGCGTGCAGCTGCCAAGATGCCACTTGCCACCAGTTTGGCCATATTTCAGAGCTGCAACATCACTGGAGTGCCCAAAAGCACAAGGTGTGCAATACTCAGAGACATGGCCAAGGTAAGAAAGGCTGAAAGACGACCACCACTGAACAAGACACACAAGCTGAAACGTCAAGACTGGGCCAAGAAATATCTCAAGACTGGTTTTTCTAAGGTTTTATGGACTGATGAAATGAGAGTGAGTCTTGATGGGCCAGATGGATGGGCCCGTGGCTGGATTGGTAAAGGGCAGAGAGCTCCAGTCCCACTCAGACGCCAGCAAGGTGGAGGTGGAGTACTGGTTTGGGCTGGTATCATCAAAGATGAGCTTGTGGGGCCTTTTCGGGTTGAGGATGGAGTCAAGCTCAACTCCCAGTCCTACTGCCAGTTTCTGGAAGACACCTTCTTCAAGCAGTGGTACAGGAAGAAGTCTGCATCCTTCAAGAAAAACATGATTTTCATGCAGGACAATGCTCCATCACACGCGTCCAAGTACTCCACAGCGTGGCTGCAAGAAAGGGTATAAAAGAAGAAAAACTAATGACATGGCCTCCTTGTTCACCTGATCTGAACCCCATTGAGAACCTGTGGTCCATCATCAAATGTGAGATTTACAAGGAGGGAAAACAGTACACCTCTCTGAACAGTGTCTGGGAGGCTGTGGTTGCTGCTGCACGCAATGTTGATGGTGAACAGATCAAAACACTGACAGAATCCATGGATGGCAGGCTTTTGAGTGTCCTTGCAAAGAAAGGTGGCTATATTGGTCGCTGATTTGTTTTTGTTTTGTTTTTGAATGTCAGAAATGTATATTTGTGAATGTGGAGATGTTATATTGGTTTCACTGGTAAAAATAAATCATTGAAATGGGTATATATTTGTTTTTTGTTAAGTTGCCTAATAATTATGCACAGTAATAGTCACCTGCACACACAGATATCCCCCTAAAATAGCTCAAACTACAAACAAACTAAAAACTACTTCCAAAAACATTCAGCTTTGATATTAATGAGTTTTTTGGGTTCATTGAGAACATGGTTGTTGTTCAATAATAACATTATTCCTCAAAAATACAACTTGCCTAATAATTCTGCACTCCCTGTAGAAAGGTATAGCAAAGAAAATGAGTAACACCAAGAAAAGAAGCAAAATCTGGAACCATTTCCACCATCTCTTTTTAGTGAGCTGAGCCAAAAGAGCCGGTTTTCTAGAAAGAGCCAGAATCCCATCACTAGTGCTGTGTACGTTGCTGGATGCATCCAAAGAAAAACGTTGAAAGCCCATCAGAAAGCTTTAAAAAATAAGTGAAAGTCTGACTTCTTGGAACAAAATATAAAGAAAGGACTAATTTATGTGCCTGTCATTTGGCTAAAAATGTTTAAAATTCTACCATCTTTGGATGCATCCTTAATGAAACATGCTATAATTACCTGCTCTGTCTGAAATACTGAAATCACTTATTTGCAAGACTATTAACATGCCATTAAACGAGATAATTAAAACAATCTTCATCTTCCTTTTATAATCCGTGTGTGTGTGTGTGTGTGAGAGAGAGAGAGAGAGAGAGAGAGAGTGAGTGAATGGTAAATGACAAATGACACACATTCCGTTTTCACTGCCCCATAGGTAGCTTGTAGTTATCTGGTCACTGTTAGAAGCCGATGCAATGATTTATAACAAGCTCCCAGCAGATGGCGATATTGGCCTTTCTAATTTTTAACTTTAAAATCACCAATTCAACCAATTTCAGCCACGTTTTGTAGATGGGTGGGAGTATGTCAAGTTCATTAAGTTAATTAAGGTGTGTGGGACAGTAAAAGCTGACTTTTCCCATCGTGTTGACTCCTTCTGTAAAGTGGAAAGCATGCTGTCTCCAGCCTTCTGCGGTGATGGTGACATTATTTTCAGGAGGACAGGAGAGAGGGGGTCGCGCAAAGCAATAGCGCACATAAATTAGCACCCACCCAATACACTCACTGACACCATCTTTTGTGAAGTCCCCATTTCAGATGACCTGACCCTCGTAAAAGTTATTGGCGGGGGTGTCTTTCTCAAGCTTTTGCTTTGCATACATATTCCGTGGGTGGGAGTAAAGATGATTTTATATATTTATTTGTTTATTTATTGTTAAAGGACCCAACATTTTGTTTAAAGAAACATATATACTATGTAGTCCAGATGTCTTTATGTGGGAACACATCTGACACCCACCAAGCATTACAGCATGTCAAAAACAGGCGTTCCTGTGCTGCGTTCGCGTCCTCCTCGTAAATATTACGTCTTCTGGGTATGTACACTTCATGCGCTCCTTGTTTCAGGGGCACCACCGTCGGGGGGCCCACTGGTGGTGGTGGTGGGTGTGGGTGGGTGGGGGTTGTCTGCCAAGACTGTCCTATGTTGATAATAATTTTAATAATTATAATTATTTTCAGTGATATCAACTTTAACTTTAATATTAGGAAATTAACTAGGCATATAATTATTTTTCTTTCATTCTTGTTTGCCATATTTTTCAAGTAACGGATATTTGACAACAGCATAATAAAACTGGAAATTCTGTGTTTGGTGTGCCGCCGCACCTCCACATAACCACCGCAATGAAAATATTCTGGAGGCACGCCTGTCTTGTTTGTTGTTGAATACTCGAGAGACGGACTTATATATAAGCAATTTTTTTTACTTTGAGCTATTGTGCTACGTCTGTTTTGATTGTTGTTAGTGAGTTACAATTGTGAATTAAAACAACGAAGTAAACTACACCCCATAAAAACAGCAGTTATTCTGCGACATACACTGCTAATCCTGTTTAAAGGTAAAATAGCAGGGGGTGTAATGCAATCAGCATCCTAAGCCATGCTGACTTACAATTAGTGGGGTGGCATGGACCCATAAGCGCCATTTCCGATAGACATTGAAAGCGCCATCAGTTTGCAGTTCTTCAAAGATGCAGCCGTTTAGTTCTCGGACGCAGTACGAGCTGATAACCTGCAGTTGGGATGTGTGTGTCTGAGCTGCATGTACCATGTGAAGAGAGTAAACTAACGGATTAACCTGATATTTTCAGCCAGAAACCACAGAAGAAAAAGGGGTTTACTGAGGATTGTAGTCGCTGGAAGGAGAGAAGTTGGCGAATTGGGTACGTGGGCTACTTTTGATAACTTCACCAAATCTTAGCTAACTTAACGTTAGCTTTGGAAAGACACACTGCGTGGTTTATTTTATTGTTCGGTGGTTGCAGAGGGTAAAATAATAAAGTAATTGTCTTTGTGAAGCACGTCTCGAGCTGACAAATATTCAGTTTCAGTAAAGACAAATGACCGAAACCGCCAGAGCGTTACAAAACATCTGCATGCCAATCTGTTCTCCGTGTATATTATGACAGAGATGAGCTGTGGAGTTGGTTACTCATAACGCGTTTCTTATCAAGAACCTCTTCGTCTTTAACTTTACATGAATTGCAGTTTCTGTTTAATATAATTTCACAGGACCTGAGGTGGGCACGAGTTTCAGTCAGATAAGTTCTGTTTGTCTTTGACGCAAAACCCTCTCCGTTCAATGAACTTTGGTCAGCTGCTGCAGTCTGTATTTTTTTTTCTCATTACAGACATTTTCCACTTTACCACGCTTATCCTGTGAGAAAAACTAGTCCTCCCTCTGCAGCTGAATCACTTGCCGTTTCCTCTTTCCTCGCACCCAATTTCCACCCCTACAGAGCGCATACTTGGCCCCAACCATCCTAATTGTTTCTTCTAATGAGCGCCCCAGAGAGACACAGGGAAGTTTTAAATGGTAGTTTAATGACTCGTCCCCACCAGCTGCTGAAGAATAAGAATGGGGCAAAAATCACTCAATTACCGCTGAAAAGTTCAATCTTCTGCCTCTTTGACCTCACTTGACCTTTCAGACAATAACGAAGCAACTTTATTCCACTTAAATGTTGCCTCAGTGCGATGAACAGCACTCTCCCTTTAAGGTGGTCCAGACAGGAAACTGCCCAAGTGTGTCTTGGATCTGAGCTGGCCTCTAAATCCTTCTACCAGAGTCTTGGTATGCTGCAGCTGTGATAAAATTACCAGAGCTGCAGATCCAAGGCTGGATTCATCTATATAGAGGCCTTATTCTTTCTTTTGAGAGTCTCAGAAATCCCCATCTTTATTATTTAGCCATTCGTTGCTCATTTGATGCTGTTCTTAGCATTTTTTATATTGTCCTGAATTGCCTTAGCTCCTTTTTTCCCTCTAAATTTCAGCTTAGATTAGACTGCAAGAATTAAAAGTTGTCTTTAAACAGAGACAGCATTGTGTTTACTAGAAAGGGGAGACTTGAGTGCCACAAGAGATTTGGTATTCTAGACACCCAAGGGAGGTTGTCGTTGCAGTACTGACAAGCCTTCAAGAAGGCCCAATGAACCATTTGGCTTGCAAAAGAAGTGTAATGTACCTTTAAACGTGCACACTGCAGTTCTATTTGAAGACTTGTCTAATTTTACTCCTCAGTCCGGTCCTCTCCCTTCCAAACACTGCAGGACATTATGGAGGACTGCCTTCCCTCTGGTTGTCTACCGTTTATAATTTTACAGAACTTGAAGTCTTCACTTGTCATTTGCACATTAAGCTGGCCGTTTCCAGCCTCGCAGGCCAGGTATGCATTCTACAGTTATAGGTCTCAGGTGGGGAAGTGAAAATCGCTCATTCTCCTTTTCCACCACATTGGGAAACAATTATTCTCCCATTAAAGGCTATTTTTGCTAAATTGTACGCAGACCATATGGGCACAACTCTGTGGGTGTTCATTGAGATGGGTCACTTATCACCTCACTTAAGCCTCACGCTCACAAATGCAACAGAGTTAAAAGTAAGAGGCTGGGGGAAGGTTAGGGCAGCGTCTTTTTGTAAAGGTTGTGGATTTGATTGAGACAAACAGCGACCATTGGGGTGTATTGTTTTCTCCGGTGAATGAAAAGCTGGTCTTAAAAGTCTTAAAGCCTGTGTGTCAGGGGGCAAACTGCAGAAATAATGTGGGAAAGGGGGCACTCACATAAAGGCTATTTTTCAAGCGGTATTTTCTACAAGGATGGACTGGGTAAGAGAGGTCGTGCTAGATAAATATGGCACCCATGCTGGAATAATAAAGAGTCTGTCTCGGTTACCTCATAGAATCTCGGGCCGTTCCAGGTCAGATTTTTATTCGTTCTGAGCGTAAACATCCGTCCTGCCTGATGATAAAGAAATAAAGAAAATCCACCCCACCGTGACTGAGTACAGACATCCCGAGGGGAACTTGTCATATTTTCACTTTCCCGTGGCCCGTGTTTGGGTACACGTTTTGTTCACCGTGATGCAAAAGAGAAGTACTGCAAGAATTCTCTATTTATAGTTCCTCCTCCCATCAACTTGTTCTGCACCATGGGAAATTAATTTGTGTTGTTAATTGTCTCACAAAAGCCCAATTAAGGTCCCTTTTTTCATTCTGAATCCGACTTGTGCTTCATCATTTGGTAGTAGGACAACCTGTGCATGGAAGCTTTCTTTGGGGAGTGTTTTAAAAGCAGATGCAATCAAATAGTTGGCAGTATGATGTCATCTTCCTTGTATATGCCTGGAGAGACAGAGAAAGTGGCACATATCCCCAAGAGGAGAAGTATTGTTTTTCTCTGATTTCCTCTGTAGACATGTTCTTCAGTCTCACTTCCACATAACATCCACGAACGGAAAAAAGCTCCAGATAGATCGCTATCAGCCCCTGGGGACTTTCCTATAACATATCAAACCAGAGATGTTGATTCAAGGTACACATTTGTCTGCGTGTTTTCAGACCGCGCTGATGACATTTCCTATTTAGTTGCACAAGTACTGCATGTTTGCCAGCATCTGTTCCCCTTAAATGTCAGTTTGTTTTGCTTAAAGAAAGGAATTTGGGCTCTTGCTGCCGATCATGCGGATCACTGTAAAGCCTGCCGTTTAGAGGAACATTTCTTCAGACCAGTTTATCAGCTGGTCTAAAGAAATGATCCATTGCAGGTTTTTCTTTTAATAACTGTCAGCCTGGCTCTTGTGGCATCTGTCTTCAATTAAGGGGCAAGTTGCAAATTCCCATATGGGAGGTTCATGCTGCGGTTAGGGCAGTCATCAGCTGTGGGAACCAAATGTTCTCCATTTGTGTGAAATGACAACTAGTTCAAGCACAGGTGGTCAGTTTGGCATGAATGTTGGGCGTGTGTTTCATGTTTTTGTTAAGACTCAAAATTTGTCCACTGTCCCTCCCTAGGAAAACAAGGATTTGCCATATGTCAGCTAATGTAGGTAAAAGTTAATGAGTTCCAATTGATGATACTGTCCAGATGTTCTAAGATTAAGTTACAGTGTCCTGTTAGGCATCTTAAAACTTACAATCCCAAGCCACTGTTCTACAGCTACAAGCAGCCTTTGATAAGACATTTTTAAGACCCAGACGTCTGCACTGTATCTAGGTTTGAGCCCATTATTCCCAGTTTAGCCTCTGATTGACAAAAGACAGATTAACATAGTTTTGGTCTGGTCATTTGGCAAGGTTAGCTCAGAGGTCATAGTAGGTGGGATTATCAGAGGATTTTATTAGTTCACTGGTCAATGGGAAAAGTTCAAAGCCTGTTTCTCAGCATCAGTACTGCGTTTTTGTATATTAACCCAGCACTTGAAAATCAATTGGCCGAGCTTAGTCAAAGGTCAAATTTATTGAGTTTTTGCAGCGTTTGATACCAGTTGTGCAAGGCAACACAATAGAACTCATATGTTGGTTGGATGTCACTTTCTTATCTCAGGAATATTAAAAATAATTATATTAAGTATTTTTACAATGTTTTATTTAAATATTCATTTTAATCATTTTATGTTAACAATAAAAACTGGTGTTGCTTGTTAATTTCAGAATGCATTTACATCTGTACTTGCTAGCTACAGTTTTCTTACCTTTTGTTGCAGAACCTACATGGTGTAAATTAATGAGATATTGTAAAGCCATGCATTAGTCTTTATCGTGTACTGTGTGCATGCATTCTTGCATCTGTGTTTTCCTGCCATTGCAAAAGACATTGTGTAAAAGTGCTACCAGTGGTGCAACACTGCACAGGATATCTTTAGGTAATTAAGTAAACGTAAAACAAAACCTACATTTAACTTTTTAAAGGAGGATTTTTTTCTCATTACGTACTTGTCCTAGTTCATTCTGGGATTCTTAAATAATAATAAGAATTATGTGTCATAATTTTTGTTGTGGCTTTTTTTGGGGGGGTCCCAAACAGTCTTTACTTTATGCCAGCCAGTGGACCCCACAATGTGGCAGTGATCTTAATAGATCGAGCTCAGTGACTTTTCTTTTTACATTCCTGCACATCTTAATTGGTGAACCTCCTGGCAGCGGGCTCTGTTGGGCCTCGGCTGGCTTGGCTGTCAACTCTGCACAGTGGCCAGCAGATGAACTACGAACAATGCCCATCCTAATCCCTGAAGAATTCCTATTCCTCTGATCTAGCTGGACCAAGAATGTGATGCTTAAAAGGCCGGAGGCTCACCAGGAATCACAGAGAGACAAGTTCTCATGCACCGTGTTAATTTGCTGTAAGGAGACCGAGAGGCAGCGATGTGAGAAACTGGCAGCACAGTGGCTCTGGAAAGGACATGGCTCATTATTAAGAACACAGCAGCCTGGCATAAGGGATAAAGGACAAATATTTACCACCAAGGGAGAACCTGTAATCTCACTAGACGGTTATATTTGTAATAAAAGATTATTCTGATTTGATGTGTTCTGTTTACAAGAGGTCGACAATCAGACGAAAGGCGAGGTGGCTAAAATCTCCTTTTTCCATACAGCGGATGAACCGAGACTCCACACCAGTGTCTGATAAAATGGTTTGAACTGTGAAATATGCAAATGCTCCAGTGGAATCCAAGAATAAAAACATGGTGCTGAAAATGAGCATAATGAGTCCACTTTAAGGATGTGGAATCAATACTCGTAGCACTCGAATCCTGTAGCGTTAACTTAGTTGTGGCGAGCTGTCTTATGTCCATGTTCAGTGGGTTCTTACACTATTTAGCATGAGCTCCTGATCCTCTGCATACCAAAACCTTTGCTGCCACTTTGCATTATCCAGGGGCTAACATGAGCCAACACAGCTGTAAGCAGGGAATGGAAAATTTCTGTGTTTTATTCAGTAGTAGCTCAGTAAGCTGTGTCTAGTCAAGATTGAAGAGCCACGTGACACAAGAATGACTCTGTAAAGAAACAAAGCATTTTTCACAATTACAGCTCAGTCCAGTGAATCGAATTAATATTACGCTTTGTCTTGCTGTGAAATGCCTCTATTCTCTTTTGACCCTTCACATTTTCTCTTGTGTGCACCAGAGGCCCGCGTGCCATGCCAGAGGGGACCCATTCTGCTCTCTACCAGGGCCCAATGGGGGAAGGTAAATATATATATTTTATATGACCTAAGCGCTGGTGATTGCTGTCTATAAAGTGACTAGTTTCATGATATAGGGTTTTAATATGTTGGTTTATTCCTGCTGGTATATCTGGTTACCCAGGACACTGCTAACATAACACAGCAGTACAGCTGAGGTGAATGTAAAATGCTGGAAATAGAAGAATAGAGGAAATGTAGAGGCTTTGAGAGGCACAGCTGAGAGAGCAATGAACTCTCCTCCTACACTCCTGGCTGGTAGAGAGCCTCTTTGTGTGGATGTGGATCTTGGCCAACCCCCTTCATACAGCTGAAACCCCTGAACACTTGCACATCAAACCTGAATGTGTCTCAGGCAGCCAAGATGGGTAGTCTAGCCAGTAGTGCTGACCTTATATACTGGGGACCACTCAAATTACATATTATTTTAGTGTTCATTATCTTTAGTCACAGAGCCACAACACAGACATAGGGCCTCTTTGTATCTGCCTGCTCTGTCCTTCAGTCCTCCACCACCCCCACACCTCTCTTCTCTCCTCTACTGAACACATTTGGTGCTGGATTTTCACTGTTGCTGAAGACTACCAATGCATAAATGGTGGCCTTTCCCCCCCACGCCTATTCCACTGATTCAGCTTTGGCGAGAAGGAGACATGTGCCGCCCTCCATGAATTATGTGTCTGTTTCCTCAAAATGTCACTCTGCACCAAGTAAATGTCCTCACATTTTTTGTTTTTTTTTTATAGCCCATGTGACTTGTACATAATCATCCTGGCAGTAAAGCCCACTTGTGGTTAAATCCTTTTCAGCTGGAGTTAAAGTGTGACTGACCTGCCCCCCTGCTGTGTGGATGGATGGATGGTGATTAAGGGGCAGGGCAGCTGGTAATGTGCTTGCTGTGGAAGGTGATGATTGGATGTGGTTAACAGGCTGGAGGAATGCATGTGGTGAAAGGAAGACCTGTCTCTTCAAGGTAAACAATAAAAAGGCTGTGGTTACAGTCCAGCTCTGGTGTCTCTAAAAGGTCAGAGGATTTTGAAGTGAAAAGAGGGCGTTTTTATTGCCACTTGCAGGTTTTGGATAGAGGCCATGCACATAATAATGATCAACCAAGGTGCTTTTTTTTTTTTTTTTTCCTCCCCCAGACAAATTTAAGGATGTAGGGTAACTTATATGTACCCCTAATCATTTTTGTAAAAATGTACCTTTCATTACTGCGTTAGAATGTGAAACTGCACAGTTGCAACCCCTGTAGCCTGAGGACAGGTGTAATCCATATATTCTGACATTTCAAAAAAAGAAAAATATGTGTCTAATCTGTGACAAGGTTCATCCAGGCATTAACAGGCCTGAGGCTGCATGAAATGACTCTCTCAAAGATAAGGGTTCCCCGTGACCTACTTAACCCCAAGCAGGAATGTAGCTGTGTGTGCAGAATGTACAGCTTTAAAGGGGTTCTAGGGGACGGATGGATCATCTCCATTCACTGCAGCTTTTCCACACCAGTGGGCATAGGGTTGTGGACATAGATGATGGCAGGGATGGCTACATCTCTGAGTGGGCTTGTTAATGGAGCTCCTGGACTGGAACTCTTTCTCTACCTAATTGTCTGTAGCGGAAATCACATGGAGTCTCAGGTGAGCCTGCCACAACTCTGTTCTGCATCGATTTGAACTCAGACTGAAATCCCAGACAGCTCCTCGTCCTGTATGTCAGCACAAATGTTGCATATATCTGTGCAAATCAATTATATACAATGCAAACTAATTTATAGAGAATTGTTTTTGTTTTTTTGCTCCTTACAAGACTTTCTTTCAGAATAAATTATTTTACATCCTCTCACATTGGCACCCCTTCTATAGAGCTCTTTCAGTGGATTACCCACATCAGCTAAAGGTTCTCAGCAGTGCTTGTTCCAGTTAGATGGCCTCTATGAATCTCATTTGAATCTATAAAACCCTCCATCAACTTCCTTTCTGCACTTTACAGTCAGTTGACAATCTAAAAGCCATTTTATATATAATATTCTAATCACCCTGCAGACATCAAGCTATGCTGTAATGTTATTGTAAAAGACTTTATGTAATAAATGTAGTGAAGGACTTTTTAAAAAACTCTTAGCATGAGAAAACCTTTGCTCGTGTCGTATTTAGTGATCTACACAAAGATGGAGAACTTGGTGTCGTAACAAGATTCTTTATTTGAGTGCAAAGTAACACAACTTTACTGGGGCCTAAATGCCAAGAAAAAACACCACCACACCCTTTATAACACTGCATGTGATAAACTGCTTCATGTGAAGTAAACGAACGGTTCCCCTCTGACCTCTCCTCTCCACGCCGCACACAGCTGTGCCGACACAAGCCCGCGTGGACTCGGCAGCTGGGCGCTAACAGGACAGCAGTTTGGCTGTAGATTGTCAAACTGGTGGTAAAGTTTACAATGGGCTCACACCTCAGGGGCCCAGAAGTGTGTGTTGTCCAGAGGAAATGATTTGAGTGGATTTAGAGGTGTGTGTGTGTGTGTGTGTGTGTGTGCGCGTGTGTGTGCCTGAAGAGGTCTTGGAGGTGGGGGGGCTTGTTGATGGAGGAGTTTCTTAAGTGGATCATCTCATGCCTATGCACTGAGGTCAGCTGGCACGGCTGGATCCTTTAAGAGCCTGCGTCGAGCACAGAGGAGTTTTAGAAGATTACATTTAAGATTGTTTTGTTTTTCTGACAGGTTTTGTCCTTTTCACTCTTTAAGACATCTCCAGTGCTGAAATGTCAGTTTAATTCTGATAAAGTCAAAATAATACAGATGTATCTTAATGTTTCATGTTACAGACAGTAAATGGGAGACTTTTAGTTTCACTTTTGAACACCAGAATTCCCCCCTAAAACTCCTCAGTACAACAGTTTGACCTTGGCTGCCAGTGAGGAATGCAGGTTCAGCTTGTGTATGTGTATTCGGCCTATGTTGTTCACTGCGGGTTATTTACCGACCTTCAGGCTAATTATTAACGCAACATTAAAAGTTCCGTGTGAGGCGGTGTTAATCAAATCATATGAAGGACTGCTTACAGCAGGAAACCTTTGACGTGACCTTTTTTATTTTTTCTGTCAGGGAATACGAAATCAAACCAGGCCATTGGTTTCAGTGTCTAATCACCTCTGTTCTGACTCATGCTGTTTGATAATGGTCTGTGAAGACTCCAGGCCTAATCCTCTGAGGCACCCTCACATCCTCCTGTGGGGCAGCCATTCACCGGGGCCAGGTGGGGAGGAGTTTTTCCCAAGGAAATCGGTGTAAGACTCCCTCCCTGTCTCCCAGCTGCCACTGGAGGAAGGACTTCATTGCCAGAGGTTGTGAAGGGGTGTTGGACGAGGAAGCTTGGAGTGGATCTTGAGTGGCGGAAGGGTTTTATTGAGATGTAGGGAGAAGCAAGAGTTCCTCTTATCTCCTGAGTGAAACATGGCCACACACACTGTTCTCGTGGCTCTGAAGAATCAGTTAGCAGATTAGCAGTAGTCTAGAGCTGAGGCCTCCGCTATGGAAAAAGGATTTGTAGTTGGTGAGGTAACCTGTTTTTAACTAGGGGTTTTTATCAGGATACAATGCCATGGTAATTTAGACTATAAACCTAACCTGGTCTGAAGGAGATTACGGTGTTTTTTTTGTCAGCTTCTGTCCTTTGTTTAAGCTTTGTTCTTGTGCAGGCTTTAGTCTTGCTTTTAGACATTAATATTGATGTGTTTAGCTTTGATTTTTAGGTAGATTATTGCTTGATGGCAACTTTGTTTTTCTGTTTTTGTTGCACAGCAACAAGAAAGGAGTTGATGTAAAATCAAGTATGCTAATCTTCACTTCCTCTGCATATCCTACATACATTTTAGTGCCTCTCACAAGCACTAAGTATTAAAGGCCTCTTTAAGCAATATCAATCTGCAATAATCTAATAATAATAATCTAATGATTCTTATATTTCTGACAGTTAAAGTAAAACAGACTCGTTGCTGCTACATGGACCAGTTGTGCTCATGGGTGCAGTTTCCTGCTTTATTCACACTTCAGACAAGTTGAAACTTATATAGACTGTGTACAATGAAATTGGCTGCTTCTGATATGACTGAGTTACAAACTTGTTTTCTTTTAGTTAAGAATTAAGTAATAATACCTAAATCTCTAAAGCAATAAGAACATTGATTAGGGTGAGTGCAGCCAGATTATGGAAAAAAAGCTTTGTTTTCTTTATGGTATATACGTGAATACAAACTGCTAATTGTGTTCTTTGCTTGATAGTGAATTCATTAATGAGCCCATTAGGAACTCTGCTTTTCCTAGCATGTTATAACTTGGCAAATGAAAGTGATAATAAAAACATAGTTACTGCATTGCTTTAAACTGCCAGGTTCTTTATAAATGACTAAAACAAACCCTTTATTCAACAAGTTAAATTTCCCTTACTTGTCTCAGGTTAGTATCACTTAATTGTCCTAAGTTGTCAGACGTAATGTTAACAACTGCGAGACAGAGGCTGGTACCAGAGAAACAGAGTTATTCACAGGACGGCAGCTTTATCACCATCACTCATCCGGTTCCTGATAAGGCTGTAGAAATAGCACAAGGTGACTTTAGAGATGATTCATTGTCTGCTGTGTTCAATTTATTGTCATTTAATACATGAGTCATTATGAATCAGGCAGGAGCGTCCAAGCAAAGTTTGGTAATGGAGCAGGCAGGGACTCGCTTTTTCTTTTGGATGGTTATCCACAGTGCTTTTCTAATCCCAGTAAAGGTACTCATGCAAATGACAGTGTCCCCAGAAAGGAAACATTTAGAGGAGCTGAGGTGTTTCATAGTGGTCCGTGTGTGTAGTATTTTATCAATTTTCAAATGGTAAAAGAAAGATGCTTTTCTAATGCTAAGTGCTTCTTTTTAAGATAAGATAAGATAAGATAACTCTTTATTGTCATTGCACAGTCATACATAGTACAGTAGTACAATGAAATTGGAAAAACTGTCCTACGTCGGCACTACATATAACACGACACGATATGACACATCACAACGTAACAAACAACACAACACAGTATATTAACTTAGTATAAAAAAGAAGAATATGTGTATTGCACATTTTGCTTTCAAATAAGCATTTGCATGTGGAAAACAGGCTGTGTTCCTGTTTCTTTTCTCCTGATTTGCTTAGAAAACAAAAGGCCACAAGTCAGAGTGGGTAGCGCAGGAGGGACTTTAGCGCAAACTCTTTATTTTCAGGGACACATTAACAACGTTAGCTACACTTGGGGGATTCTTTTAACTTCAGCTAAAGTAGTCATACAGGTGTGTCTCTTTGGGAGACATCTATTCTTTAAACACAAGACGCGTCCTCATTTGTCATACTGAAAGTGTCGTCATAGGAGTTGAGGGACTGAAGAGGAGATAGGAAATGTTGATTTATTGAAAAATTGGACTTTGCTCTGTGGCTCTTACTGGCTTCAACACGTCTATACGGTAAGCATTCAAATATTTGAATTTTTTTTTTAAAAAGTGTCTTGAATTTGGCTGTGTAAGCATTTGTCAAACACAATTAAACTAGGTTACAAATAATTGTAGACTTCTTGCTGCTTGTAATATTTTCCATGGTGCAGTTTGTAACCTGCTCTGTAATCTTCTTCAGACTTTGGTTTCCTCATATTTCAAGTCAAGCAGACGTTGCATTGTGCAATGCAACCTTTACAAAGAGTTTGGTTCTTCCTGTGTTGTTGAGTCCAGACAGATTAGATATGCCGGGTACATGGACAGAGGGTAGTTTTAGGTGTCCCAGAAATAAAAACCAGAGCCTCTCTGGGCTAGAATTTGCATGGGTATCATGCTGGTTTGCATGAACTGATGGATAAATGTGAGTCTCATCATCACTGGGTTGTGTAACTATTAACTTACGTCATTGTGGCATGCTGTGGCTTATGTTAACAGAGAAGGTGATAATATTTACATGGGGGAAAAAAATGTACTGAGATATGCCCGATCATGTCTGCAGAGCTCATTGCGAGAGCATCATACCGACAGTAACATCTGTACTTTGTATGTGTCTTTGACAGAGACTGGTAAATGTTTTATACAAGTGTGTATATATGGAGGAACTCATTGTTCCCTATACAGTAGCAGCTTCTGACAGATGAAGCTTGAGACTGAGGTGATCTTGTCTATGACAGCCTTTTAGAAAGTTAATAACCAGGTGCAGAGGTTTTCATTTCAGTGTTTCCCTTCAACCCTCACATCATCCTATTAGGGACTGCATGTCACTCATATCATCCTAATGTCAGAGGCAGATGAGTTTATGAACTGTGCATTTGTTAACTGTCTGATAAGCTTGGGCTGAAATGGAAACAGACTTCTTTAGTTGTAGACTGATTAGACACAGAGCGCCTCTGTAAGCGAATGCTGTCTCTTTTCAGTAATGGCGAGACTGAAAATATACCATTAAGTTTGAGGAAGGATTGTCTTCAAATGTCTCATTATTTGAGCTGCAGCTTTTTAAGTTTAAGGAATACCTCCCTTGTTACAGATTGTATTAAGACACAGTTGAACTGCATTCAATTGTCCACTGCAGAGGATTCAAAGAGGCAGAGGGAAAAAGGGAAGTCATGCTTGTAGCATTAAAACACCTTTGTCTGTAAACGTTAACCTCAGCTTAACAGGCAAGAAGCTGGAATTTAAAGAATTACAATGAGGGGTTAGCTTTTTTCCATTTTAGGCTACAAGAGTCTGACCTATTTTAATCCATTAAGAATTGCACAGTCTCGACTCTTTGGCTTGTTGAGGTTAAGAGACTTTTTGAAATGTAGTCCAAATACTACACTATCTCAAACTCTAGCCTTGACTTGGTTAATGTTTATCTCAGTAAGGCACCAGCTGCATTGATGCTCAGCTGAAACAAAGGAGAGTGTTGTGCTGTAGCTGAGGTAGAACACTTTGTGAAACTGTGGCGTGTGAATGGCAAAATTACACTTGTGGCTTGGCTGCAATAATTTTTTTCTGGACCATACACTTAAGCTCCCTTATACTTAACATTCCCCACCAGCATTCTGTATAATCTGTGGTTTAACAGGTCTGTCCACTGAGTTGTTTAAAATGAAGAGACAGGAAATGAAGACTGTAAATGAATGCAGATATGCTAATTATACATTATAGGTAGACAGGGTGTCAAGTTTGTAATGTGTGGCTAAAAAGGAAAATTGATCTCGGCTTGCATGTATCACCGATGTTAAAAATGGATGCAACCCTTTGATCTGCTCCTTATTTACACATGGTGCGTCTCTGTGACACTTTCCACTTTAATATACAGTATATTATTACCTCTGTCAATGAAATTGGTTCTGGCTTTCTTAACAGGATCGCTGAAATGGTTATGAATGTATTCTCATGAAGGTTTTATCAGAAATGGAACTTGGCCCACCTTGGAGATCCACATTTACTGCGTTTTCCTGACACTTCCTCCCTGATGTTTAAAACTTGCACTTAAAAATCGAGCTGCTACGCAAAAATATTCGAAAGTGTAAATGTCATGCTTGTCTACCTTAGCTAGTTAACCGTTTTTTAGAAAGCATCTATTTAAACTAGTGCTCGCAGCCTCTGCTGTGGTGGTTTCTATTTAATGATTTTTCCCTGCAGGTGTTGCCAAAACATCACTGACATTTGGGCCTGAACCAAATACTCATCTAAAACACTGCACAGTATGGATGCTTTGATCTGTTTGCAGTACATGTGTAATGTTGTTTCTTTAATTGAAATCTTGTGTATTTATTCTTCAAAAGGCTTAATTTAAATGGCAGACACTTGTAAAGCGCTCCACATCTGACAACAGAGTGCCACAGTAATGGGAACGGCTTTGCCACTGTGGCTACGGATCCCTCAGAGATTAGTAATAAATATTTGCACATGCTGAAGAGACTATGTGGCACCAAGCAAGACCAGACACTCTCCTTTTGCACTGTCTGCATGATGGTTTTTCTTATTACTTAGGATATATGGAGGGAGAGATGATGTAAATGGAAATGTTACAGAGGATGCAGACTACACTGGCTTGGCTTTTGTCATCTTTGTGACAGGCTGACTGGAAACATTTTGCACTGAGTCACACAGGAGTACACATTGGGCTTATCTTAGATCAGCAGGTCATTTACATTCCTCTGCTCAGCCTCTTTCAGCATAGGTGGTGTTTGGTCCTCCAGTTTTAACCTAAAACATGTGGTAAGTGGTATCACCTACTGATAGTTCCTGCTTGTACAATCTCTGAAGTGGTCAATCAAAGCTGAGCTCCTTCTGATCTCAAGTGTGCACGCTCCAATCTGCAGATAAATCCAGAGTATTCTTACAATGCCGCTGTTTACCTTATAATGCAGTTTACTCATGCATGTTTTGTTTTGTCACTGTGGTTGTGCAAAAGAGTTGGGTTTTAGCCCATCTTTAGTTCACATTGTGTTGTTCCTCTTCCTCTTAACTTGGCAGTGTTTGCAGCCTGCTACAAAGAAGCTTTATTATAGAGGGATATTGGGTGGGAGGAAGAAATGGAAAGAGGAAGGGAGTTTCACATGCCTCACAGAGCAAGGCTCAAAACCAAAAGTACCGACAGAAGCAGCAAAGGAAGCAGATGCCTAATTCATAGCAGTGTATTGAGTGTAATAGCTCACCACTACACTCCCCTTACACCATCAACCCTGTGATTTGTCACAGAGCGTAAACAGAGCTTTCTCTAGCGGTCACCTCGTGCTTGCCAGCCCATCTGTTTCTCCCAGTGAGGTTTTGCATGGGAACGGTGTCAGTGGGAAGGCTTGGTGCAGATTGTAGATGTAGTATGAACAACATGAGCTCACTACTGAGTCATGGAAAGTTTCAAGATGCAAAAGAGGCGCGTCTGTGTGTGTGTGTCTGAATAAACCAAAGGTGGCTTGACTTTTCAAGTGAAACCCATCCAGTGCACATCACTTCATAAATCACTAACTTTATGTTCTTCCCATGCTCTGAGATGAAACGTTTGACTTGCTTAATATTATTTCTTAAACGGTTTCATGTTCTGTGCTGGGAAATAAGTGAAGTCAGGAAAGGTGAATCAGCATGGTTGCAACATATTTTTGTTTCTAAAACCTTGGGATTATCTTGCATCTGTTGTTGCACATCTACTGATGGAGATATGCAAGTTGAAGCTTGTCATCACTCATGTAGAACAGAAAGAAGTTTTCAAGCTCGTGACATAAGTGGCTTTTTTTGGGTGGGTTGTATCGGCACCATATTATGCTCTCCATCCACACGCAGTATGACCTAAGACATTAATTATCACTTGATGATTTGCCTCCGTAGATTTCTGTTTATTAGTCTGGAGTTGAACTGCTTGACAAAGCTGTGTTTCTTTAGCTTGGCAAACTGTTTTGACCTCTTTACTCTCTAAATATTTAAGGAAATGGAGCTCTCTGCACAGTGGCCATTCTCACCCTGCTATGATTTCATATGTTTAGGAAACGTTTGTGAGGAAAATTCCCCATCTGGCCAGGAAGAATGTGAAACTGAATATGGATTCCAGGTCTCTTAAATTCAGTCATGGTTCTATAAAGATGCATAAACAAAGCTCCTGCTCCCCTTACCCCCCCCCCCCCCCCCCCTTTTTTTTTTTTTTCTCATGAGTTTTTCCCCTCACTGTTTTTCCAAAGTTCAGTCTTCAATAGTCCGGAGAGCGAGGAAACGGCTGGGCTTTTCATATAATATGTGGCGTTGTAATTGGGCCGTGTCAGTAATGATCTGAGTGAGGCCTTTTACTGTAAGCCACTCCTGTCTTAGTCTGGGAGTGGAAACAGAGTTATGTATTGATTCTTGGATAGTAGTCTGTTCAGTGTTACTTAAACATTCATTGATTTACTTTTATCTGACATTGTCCAAAAATGGGACTCATGCAGTTGGATCCTTCTTTATTCACTTCCTTTATGATGATCTGTTTTGTGACATATTGTCTAAGGTAATTGTCATGAATGTCTGTTACTGAAACAGCGTTTTTATGGCTGCATGTATGAGAAGGCGAAATATAACGACTAATGAGGAATATCGATGCTGTACAGCCATTAGTAGCTGCATTGAATCCCTATAAGGCCTATGCTGTTGTGGGTGGCATCACTGTTTTTATTTCCCTTTTTACCCCGGTGTGTCTGCATAGCTCTACAATAATGAGCTAAATTCAAGCTAATGCATACTAAAGACCAGGTACTTGTTACTGAACTGCAGAAAAGAGAAGCAGAAGGCTTGTTTCTGTAGATTGATTATAAACTATCAAAATAAGAAAACAGTGCACGCCTACAATGGAAAAATGCCATCTATTGCAGGAGCATTGCGGGGAAGCCATATACACTTACAGTGTATTGAAGTATGTTTATGGAGCCATTGTTCTTGTGCTAATAATTACTCTGCATTTACACTGCACTGCTAAACAGACTTACCATAGTGGTTTCACATAGTTGTGGCTATATCATAGATTTAACTGTATTATAGCTTGAGCTTTAAGACAAGCAGGAGCCAACACTAAACGGTTGGTTACAGGGCAGAGTCCATGCATCTAAATGCATGAAAATGTTAGAATCCTATCAATAAAGGCAAAAAGTTGCACATTAGAATATTCCAATGTCCCTTAACCAAAATAATAATAATCGAGCATACATTATAGATGAAGACCCTTTTAATTTTTGACATTGTCTGCTTTTTGCTTATAGGTTTTACTTTTTTAAATTTCTCAAATTTATGTCAATGTTTCTCTCACCTGTTCCAGAATCTCCTCAGTTGTCCTCACCCCTCTCCAACAGTGACCATGTCCAGGGAGGCCTCGATTTGGGTCCATACTATTGCAACCAGGTATGCATGGAGCCACTGGATGGAGAGGGTGAACGTCCAGTGAGCCTGGTGTCCTCCCTGTCCTCTGGTTCATCCCGTGATAGTCACAGTCTTTTCGGGAGCACAGCAGTCCTTCCTTCCTCCACCACACCGCCTATTCCAAGTGAAGAGGACATAGATTTGGAGCTGAGCCCAGCTGAAGGCACCAGAGAGCAGGCTGGGAACCAGAGTCCCACCCTTTCAGGTTCTAGACATCGCTGGCAGGAACAGCTGGAGGCCAGGTTGATCACCAGCCAGTGGAATAACAACAACGGCACGGCCAACAGGAAAGCGACTGGTGAAATACTTCACATCCCCTGTTCGCCTGTCGTCGCGGATGCCATGGCGCCCAACCCAAAGCTGACCTATGTGGACCGGGTTGTCATGGAGATCATGGAGACGGAGCGCATGTACGTCAAGGATCTGCGCAGCATCGTAGAGGTGAGTGGATGTCAGGGTTTTTCCCCTTAAGCCAAGTATTCAGATTGAGCCAACGATTTTAAATTATAGCCACTAAATCATCTGAGCTTAAAGCTCATATTTGATTTGGATTAACAAGCAGCTATGACCTCATGTCTGCATCACCTTTTAGTGGCGATTTGATGAATTTGAGCAGCCAGGAACCAAAACACGGACAACTGAGTCAGTGGCTGTTGAAAGCAAATAATGCCTACTGTGTTCCCTACAAATAGGTCTGGTACTTGAACAGGATCCATTCTGATTTTCCTCTTTTCCAAACAAATCAGCCAGTTGACAAAAAATGTGCCAGACATCTGGCGGCTGAAGGCTTTGTTTAGAGATTTCTAGTTCATAGAAAGGAGGACCGTTAAACAGTTTATGGTCGAGTTTTAGTGTTTTGTATAAACTATTCTGTATATTTACAGTGCAGTGAAGGCTTACAGCCTACAGCCTGGGATTATGTAGTATGCTCATATGTGGAGTCAGAGTGGGAAACAGTGCAGGTCTTTCATGGCAGCAGGAATCTTGGGCTCTGTGATCTTGGTTAAAGATAGTGGAAACCTCATCTCAAAGATGTGAAGCGTGGAAAATGAGCCAGGGATGATTTTACCACTCAGCAGGCCACTTACATCTTATCACTCTTTCTACCTTTGTAGTCTGGAAACAGCTTCCCGACAGAAATCTCCCCAGTTCTCAGTTTGTCCTGGGTGGGGAAAAAAACACAAAAAACAGGAGCAGTGTGTTACCGTGTCACTGCACGGACTGTAATGCCTTTAACAGGTGAGCCATTTCTGACACTGAATGGCAGTAAAACAGTTAGCACCTCCTCACTTTGCGCCAGACTGTGTCTGGCGTCTTGCATTTACTGTGGGAGGGAGTGCTGCCCCTGCTGTAGCTTAAATAATGACGTGCTCTCGACAAACACTTCCAGGACCTTAAACTCTTTCAGTTGACAGGAGCAGAGTCAGTGAGACAGACTCTGCTGCAAGATCTAGCCTAGTCTGAAGTGTCAGGCCTCCCCAGCCAACACAAATATCTCTATCTTTGCACCAACAGAAGAAATAACACACATGTGAAAAGAGATGTCGGGCTATAGCGTGGGAAAATAGTCATTCCATGATTACAGTATTGCTTCACTTACTTTTTTTTTTTTTTTTTTAATCCTATTCTTACTCAAAGCCTTGGATTCGACGGGCCCATAACACTTCTTTTGGCATTGTTTAATTTCATGCTAAATCAAAGCTCTTGCCTCATACTGACACGCAGCTGTTACACATGGACATCCTTGCTTTTTATCTTGCCATTTATCTCTCTGACTCTTAAAGCCATCACTCTGTCCTTTCATGAGATCATTTTTAGAACAGCTGTTTGACCCCGGCTGGTTTCGCTTAGCCAGATATATTCCCAACACTTGTCCAGAACACACCCAGAAAGATCTTTCAGCATTTTATTCGTAAATGTGAAAATTAGCGATTCAAACAATGAGTGTTGCAATTAAATGTAGGCGTCCCTGTTCTATTAGCGAGAAAAAGCAACTTCTAGCACTATAAGCTACAGATGGCATTCACTAAATTAAATCTCACAGCACTCTGTCGGCTCGGAGTGAGCATTGCTATTGCAGCACAGGAATTCTCCATCAGTGGTGTGCAGCAGTTCATTCAGTAGTGTGATGTGATGACTGTTCTCCTAATCTGTGCCGTCCAGCAAGCCTGCTAAGTATGTCTGTATTTACACCACATCATCAGCGAGGCTTTGCCGTGTGCGCACAAGCTCTTTACTGGTATGCTCCGTATTTAGTAAATGCTTATGTCTGTGTTTGACTATCGTTAATTTTCCCTTTCGCCTGTTTTGAGTTGTTTTCTTTCCACACGAGTGTGTAATTGACAGAAAAAAAGGGTAATCAGCCAGATGTTGGCATGTTTGGCTTTAGTACTTTTTGATATTTTTAACTAGTTTGAATACTTTTTATGTCCAGAGGGAACAGGCTGTACTGATGTTTCTAGAATGGGTACTGCAGAGCTTCTTTCAGAGTCACGTTGCTCCCTGGTCCACAGAACAAGTCCTTAAAAGGATCCTTGAACTGTCTCATAACTGATTTATGAAATAATAATCCTGCTTCTGTAGCTCAGGAAGATCTGACACCCCACTTGTCTTTTTACACACATTAGAAGAAATGTTATAGCCCTAAAACTGCAGCAATCAGCTGCACTAAACAAATGTCATCATCACTCAGTGCAGAGGATGTGAGAAGGCAATGAGAGGAAAATGTATATGCATGTTCCCTCTGCTGGCAGGAATTTGGAAGTGCATGTCTCTTTCTTAACCATAAACATGTAACCACATTTTAAGGAGTTTTCAGATATAACTTCCCCTCTTTACTGTTTTTTCAGGATTACTTGGCTCACATTATCGATATAGGCAACCTTCCCATACGGCCAGAACAAGTGTGTGCTCTTTTTGGAAACATAGAGGACATCTACGAGTTCAACAGGTACATATAACAAGTCTGTTTTGGGTATTTTTATGCAGTCATTTTGTGCAAGGAATGTTTTGTACACTTTCATTATGCTATTGGATAATGGAGCATTTCATGAAAGTTAAAAATGGCTGACCCTTGATGAATTTTTCTTCACATGCTGCTTATATTTTATTGAGTCATTCAAACCGGATGCAGGGAAAACAAAGGAACAGCTCGCACAGCAGTAAAGACCCGACTGCAAATATCCGAAAGCGGCGGAAATAGAGGTGCAGCTGGCTTTACATTTCGACATCTTATGTCAGCAAGTGTTCGCTGCTGACCGCGCTTGCCTGCCAAAACACACATTAACATTGCTCTCTCCTCTCATGGTGAGGAGCCTCCCTGGTAATGCCAAAGCTATTATAAAGAAGGCTGCAGTAGTTATTACATCTTAATCAGTCTAATTTTACAGATTTGTAATTGATGTTGTGCCATTGTATCGAGGCCTGACTTGCACTGCATTGTGAGGGCTTTGCTTTCGCAATATATAAACAGTGATATTAACTTTAATCATATAAATCCTTATATCAGCTTTAGCACTAGTGCCATATGTTTATGTGCAAAAGGGGGAAACCAGCTTTTATTTTTCTGGATGAACGATATACAGAAATTCTGCTTACTTTGGATGCTGTACTGCACATACTGTAAAAAAGAAACCCGACTCTAACGGTTATTTACTTTGCTGTAGTCCAGTCTCTTGCTTAGCTTTACAATATTCTGAAAGTCATAAACTCTTATTTGACATTGGGAGTTTCTGATAAACAGTCTTTATTTCATCCAAGAATCTGTACTTCTTTGGGGCACTTAACAGTCTCTAAATATTGTTAACCAAGCAATCATGTGGTATGAACAAATATTGACACTGTGCACATAATAAATCGTAACACTTTTCTCATTGAACCAAGAACACGCTGGCACGTTCCTTTGAAGTCAGTTTCAGTCAAAGATTTGCGGCACTTGAAAATGCGTTGTGCTGCGTGCATTAAAAATAGTTCATGCTTGACTTGTGATGATTAGTGATGACTTTTTTTCCCAACAGTTTTCCATTGTAATTGAACATTGAAGTACATTTTCAGCACTAGAGAAATGAGTCGTACTGCAGTAAAGCGCCTGTATTTCTTTATTTTATTTCATTTTTTTACTGAGTTGGTGTTACAGCTTGTAAAAGTTACAACTACAACTCAGGGTTTGTTTTGTGACCTGAATAAAACACATTTTTGATTGGACTGGTGTTATGTTCTCAATCCAGATATGTATACACTCACCTGTTTAACAGTGTATGGCTCCCTCTACTGGTATTTTTTCCCCTCTAAGAAAGATCAAAAACTCCTTGAGGTTCATGTCATTATGTATTAAGTTCTTGCTGGTTACCTATTCCTTAATAGTTGTTAATTAATACGGTTTCAGTGTTCCCGATTGACACTCATCTATCACATATTGTTGCTTCCTGCATTTCAGTGAGTTGCTGGAGTCTTTGGACATGTGTGAAAATGATCCCGTGGCTATCGCTCAGTGTTTTGTAAATAAGGTAAGCACAACAATCTTGCACTAATTAAAGCGATATCAGCTCCCCAAGCAATGCACATAAGTAATATTTACGACTGGTCTGTGTTTCACCAGAGCGAATACTTTGAAATCTACACCCAGTATTGCACCAACTATCCCAAGTGAGTAACTAAGACGAGATGTTCTTCTCATATATTAAATTTTTTTTATTTTCCTGTTTTGGTGTGGAATGCTTTAAGGGAATCTCATTTGAACTAAAAGGTTAAGTAAATAAGTATCTGTTGCCTCATAAAGCGTGGTGTTTGCTATCATGTAACCACATGAATCTGTGGATGTTTAAACTGCAGCTTGGCTTGTTGGCAAAAACGCTCACGAAGCAGTAATTCTAGTTTTTGATATAACAAGCTTTAATGGTATTGATGGATGTCGCTCTTTGCCGTCCAACAGCTCAGTGGCAGCACTGACCGACTGCATGAGGAGTAAAACTTTGGCCAAGTTTTTCAGGGATCGACAGGCCGCTCTGAAGCGCTCCCTTCCTTTGGGCTCTTACCTCCTAAAGCCAGTTCAGAGGATACTGAAATATCACCTGCTGCTTCAGGTACAGAATCTCCTCAAGCGTCATTTTGGTTGACTAAAATGTTTCTTCAGTAAATTGTCTGATTTATGATTAAATAATTAAAAAACAAAAAACAAACTGTAAACAAATGTTTCTTGACCTCTTTCTTCAATTTTATATTACTTATTAATCTAGGTACAAAAAATGTTTAGGTATGAATGTACTGTAACTTGACCAAACCTCAACAGAAATTTATTTCTTTTTAATATTTTTGATCACTGCTAAAGGAAATTGCAAAGCACTTTGACCCAGACGAGGAGGGCTACGAGGTCATTCAGGAGGCCATAGACACCATGACAGGGGTTGCTTGGTACATCAACGATATGAAGAGGAAGCACGAACACGCTGTCAGAGTGCAGGTCAGATGAGATTCCTTTAAAATACTTGTGAAGAGTTTGTCATTGCCATGTGGAATAAACGGTACAGGTTCAGTGAAGGTGCTTTTAAAATGTAATGATTCTGTAACTCTTCTTATTCGTTTATCAATTCATTTCATATATTTGCTTTTCTCAACAAGGCTGCCTCCTGTGACTTCCATCTCTTGCATGAGCGATTTATTTATTTTTTTTTTTTTTGAGCGCCAGTGTTCAAAGTATCTCCCACGGCACATCCTTCTGATTTCAACTTGAATACTTTTCTCATGTTGTTTTTAATTTAAAGTGACAATAGCTTTTAATGATTTCCTTGGTTTAAGGTATGAGAAATAATGGATCCTTTGGACACAGAATCCTAGTTCATATTCACTGTACCTATCCTGGCGTGGTTTTCTGACAAGATTGTTTTATTTTATTACAAGACATCAAGGTTGCCTCCACCTTAATTAGATTAGAAAATGCATGGCTATTTTTCTCACCACAGGGATTTTCAAAAATGCCTTCTACTGTGAGAACAGTTCAGTAAGATAAGAGGAGTACTAAGTCTGTAAGAGGAACTTTGACAGTTCACTGTCATCTTGCTTTTTGTTTTAAATCTGTTCGCAGACAGTCCACCAAGAGGCATTTGAATAATCAGGTGCAGCTCAGTGCTTGCACAGTTTTAGGAGGCTAACTCAGAAGACCACCTATCAGTCATTTAGATGGAGATGAAACTGTATTAATCCCTCTGGGAAATTCAGTATTGCAAAAATGTCCCAGTGGACACACATCACCTGTAGTCAGTTCACTCTGTGTTTCCATTGTACAGGTGTTGTATGAGGATATATATATATATATATATATATATATATATATATATATATATATATATATATATATATATATATAT
This sequence comes from Mchenga conophoros, assembly GCF_057382185.1. NCBI lineage: Eukaryota > Metazoa > Chordata > Actinopteri > Cichliformes > Cichlidae > Mchenga > Mchenga conophoros. Next base: position 31,594,115 of record NC_140544.1, on the reverse strand, counting down.
ATATATACACACACACACACATACACACTTAAAGGGTGTGTACTAACATGTTGATCTTCAGGAGATCCAGTCTCTTCTGATCAACTGGAAGGGGCCTGACCTGACCACCTACGGAGAGCTTGTGCTAGAGGGCACCTTTCATGTGCTAAGGGCGAAGAACACCCGCACTCTCTTCCTCTTTGAAAAGATGCTCCTTATTACCAAAAAAAGAGGAGAACACTATGTCTACAAGATCCATATCTTGGTACGTTTTTGTTATATTATTTGAACAAAGTTAAACACTTTGAAAATGGGGGGGAAAGGTGAGTTTTGTCTGGTGGAGTTGAAAATAACCAATTTATCTGCTGCAATATTTAATATGAGCACTCCTGTTTGTAACAAAATATATATGCCTGGAAATGAGCATAACTCATGTCCACTTTAATTAGATTTTTTTAATTAGAAAGCAAATTAAGAGATAATGAAGTACACTTGGTGTAGCCCTTCTCTTCATTACTGCATTCTGTGGTTCCAGTGCTCCACCCTAATGCTACTTGACAGTGCCAAGGATCCCCTGCTCTTCAGTGTTATCCACTTCAAGCGTCCCAAGCAGCCTCACACAGTGCAGGTAAATGAAAATAGAATCATTATATAGATGGAGAGAAAGAGATGCATGGATGGATTGTATCTGGTGCATCTTTATTAATGTAAATGACTAAAGCAAGTGCTTGTTGATCCAGGCCAAGACTGTAGAAGAGAAGCGTCTCTGGGCCCATCACATCAAGAGGCTCATACTTGAAAATCACAGCACCATCGTTCCACAAAGGGTAAACAACATCATCCCTCACACTGATTTTTTTTTTTTTCCTTTTCCTTATGAAGAGGCAGCTTTTCCTGAAACATGCTGCCTTCTTTTTACAGGCAAAAGAAGCCATTCTGGATAATTCAAACTGTAAGTGTTACAATTAAAGTAACCAATATGGACAGGGTGTGTTTTCAGTAGTTTAATATACAAAAAAGACATCTGTGTGGAGAAGATTGTTGTAGTAATCGGAGTATAATAGCATATCCTTCTGCTGCTCAGATCTGGGGAAGTACCAGTATAGCCCTGAGAAGCTGAAGAAGGTGGAGTCCTGCCAGCCTGATGACTTCCATCTCGAAGGAAGAAATGGGAGAAGGAGATCAGGTATAAGAACCGATTTTAAATCTGAATACAAAACCTTTGGTCTTTGTGTAGTTTTTGTGATCATTAAACCACCAGCTAGACTCTTAGTAAGCTCTCCCATTTTTAATCCTCTTTTTAGAGCCAGCCAAACAAATCAGAAGAAGCACAAAAGGTTGGTGTGTGTGTGTGTGTGTGTGTGTGTGTGTTAAATTGCTGGATGCTGAGTAAGATTTAGGTGCAAATTCATTACCAGTGTTGAGAGTTTCATCCATATTCTGCCTCTTCATTGGTCCAGCAGCCCCACGGCCCCCTACCATGATTATTTTGTGTCTCCATTGCACTTCTGCTTTGTTCTCTTTCAAAGACACCTGGAAAACACATCAAAGACGCACATTCACTCCCACCCCCACTCCACCTCACTATAATCCATTTAATTATATGCCACATTGGTCAGAGGCTTTGTTATACACAGACTCTTTTCAGTAGTCAGATTCGGCCCAGCCCTTAGATCTGTGCATCTTCACAGATTCTGACTGACCATTTCCAAAGAGAAATTCTCCCTATTCTTGTTCTCCTTTGCTCCCAGACCTGATCTGTTTTTGAACCAGTGTAATGAAAAAGCAATTTTCATGTCAACCTTCTCATCAGGGTGAGGGAGGAGGTCATCACGTACTGGTTAATTGCATCATCTTTACAGTCTGAGAACAAGATGCTGCTTATCAGTATTTATCTAATCACAGGGCCTCCCTTAAGTCCGGGCCAGTCTAACAGCTACCTCACTCAGTTCCCATTTGTGAAGACAGAAATTGTCCTGATTATACAAGATGTACGTGGTATTCAGGTCATTTTGGCTCATAATGTTGGACTGGCATATACTTTTTTCATTGTCGTTAACATTCTCATTTGTTCATCTCTCGGCTCCTCTGTGGTTTTGTTCTCCACGCAGCTGTTTTGAAGGTGAGTGTCTGAAATCCAAATGCAGTCGTTTAATAAGCCTTTTCTGTCTGTTGTAGCAAAGTGGTTTATTTAGGTCACTGGGCTGTGGTGAGATGTGGTTTAATCTGTTTTTGAGTCAGCAGTTCAAACTTTGTTCTAACTGAAAAAGAAAATCAAATAAAAATGAGATTTCTAATCTTCACAAAACGTACTTAACCTAGATTTGAAAAACATAAATAAATCACATCTCACCTAAAGCTAAAGCTGCTTTATGGTAATTTCATCCCATTTACAGCTTTGCAATCACAGCATTGCTCTAGCACTGGCCTTGCAATAACAAACCACATGTCCATGCCTTCACGCTACAGCACGCAGACAGTGAGGGGGCACTGCTGGGGGCTAGATGCTCCCTTCAGCCGGCCACTAGTGTCAGTACGCTGACCTCCAGTCTAGGGGAACCCCAGGCTGAGCGCCCGTGTGTGGAGGATCTAATGCTGAGAAGAGACTCTCTGGAGGAGCTAAGTCCTACTGACAGGGACCCGAAACAGGGCTATTTACCCAGTGAGGGGGGGCTGGAGCCAGAGAAGGCTGTGGAGGAGCAGGATGTGGAAGATGGGGAGAGCTACAAGGAAGATATACTGATGGGAGACGACCAGGTAGCCGACTTTGCCAGCTCAGTGCTCGCAGCCATCTCCTGCTGGCACTATAGAGCCAGGTCTTTGCTTTCTACTCACTTCACAACGGTGAGGGTTTCAGCCACCCACGGGTTTCCCATTTCCTGCTCCATTCCACCAGCTTACCAATATTCACTGCCACTCATTCTCCCACGCTGGCTCTCATCCCTATCACTTTTTTTTCCTTCCTTCATAAATGGAACTAACACCTGCTACCAATTGCACTGTCCACACTGAATGCATTGGGTTAAATTTTTGCTATCAAAGAACATCAACTGAAATCCTGTCAGTCGGATCATAAAGAACAATTTGAGGACTTGGGTGAAACCTAAGTCATACCTTGTGCATGTCTTTGCCTGTGTGTGTTTTGTTTTTTTGCTTTAGACTTTTGTGTCCTCTCACTGTGCATGCACTCCTGTTTTATCATTTCCTCCTCTTGCTACAAGGTGCTGGATTTCATGATGAATGTTAAAGCGAATGATGTTGAGATCATGCTTACATTTGCATTTGAACCACTGAGTCAGTGTGCTCTGTTTAAATGTTGTTTGACTTCAAAGGTTAATGTAGCCATCTGATTAAACGAACATTATACGAGCAAGCGCTTTGCCCTTTGATAATCATATTTTCTAATCATATTTCCCCTTTGAACTTTCATAATTAGAAAGCCTTTGTTAAAGTTAATTGTTGTAGCAACATTGTTCCCAAATGTGACAGTGCACATCATTTCAATAGGAATAAGGGCTTCATTCATTTCATTTTTAAAAAAAGCAAAAGACAAGATTGATTCCATGTTTTGCCTTTTCAGGATGATCAGAACGAAGATATTGCTGAGCTGAAAACTCTGACAAGAGAGGAGGTGGAAAAACATGAGGCTGATGCTCTGAAAGAAACTTGCAGCTTGCAGGTAATTGATAAAGCCCAGTATACGGTTTATACACATCTATTAAACCCGATTTCCATACATGTCTCTGAGGCCACACGTAATGTGTATTAGGTCTATTAAAAGGTATCCATCAGTCCTCATTTTGATAAGCTTATTTTAGCCATTGTATATTTTGAATGAGGCTCTCAGTCTATTATCTGTTATTGTTATATCTCTGTGAATGAGAGCGAGCGTATTTAATAATACATTACACAAATAACCTGGTTTCCTATTTAATAGCTGCCCTCTGCCGTCAACATAGTCTCTATGCTACATGTAAATTATGCCTGGAGTCATATTAATGCCATATGTAGCCCCGGTAGTTAAAATTCCTCACACGTACTGTTGTGCTATGGTAGGCACTCTCACTGAGAAAGGCAACATTGGATTTAGATGCCGGTTACAGTTCAAGCCTGATTCTCATAATTGGTAACTTTGCGGGGGGGGGAAGGTTTCTTCAGCCAAGCAGAGTGCAGGTTATTATTCTTCCTAACCTTATCTGCACCACACAGCTCCAAGCTGCACCTCTTGCAATTGCAGACACTCCAAAAGAGCAGGCAGCACCTGGAAATAAATTCATATTAATGCCAGGCTGGGGTGACATCAGCAATATGAACACTAGTACAGCCGCAAACAATGTAATAGTGAACTCGCCAGGATCCAGTAAAGAGTCATTACAGACAGCTGCAAATGGCCTTTGCAGTTTTTAACTACACTTGGATTTTTGTACAGACATGGATCCCTGTGATACATCTCAGCTGAGCCTAATGAGGTCATTTACAGTACAGTGCAAAAGTCTTGAGTCGCCCTTTAAAGGCTTTCTGAAGTCTTTCTTTGGACATTGGCTGCTTTTTCATTTATTTTCAGTCGATTCTTTGTACATGACCATTTTCAAAGGAGTCTATTGGATTTTTTTTCTCCGTTGTTTAACCACTTAAAACTGGAAAAATGATAAGAAAGATGTGACATTTTTGCCATATACTATATTTCCACGTATATTTGCACGTTTCAATAAACTGCTGCACCCGTTTTCCATTTTCCTAGCAAAATATAAAGAGACCTTTTGCACAGCGCTGTACATGCATCATAAGTTGTTTATGCATTCAACTATTAAGATTACTGTAAATAGCACCATTAAGCTTAGATTGTTTGTTATTAGAAAGTGTCATTTTACTGTAAAACAAAACTTGTGTCATGTTTCAGGTCAGTATGCAGGAGCCGTGCAATCTAGACTGTCTTCCTCAAGTAAATGAGAGCAATCAGCTGGAAGAGGATCGCTTCCAGTGCCCTGAGTCTCCTGTGACCCCCTCAGAACAAGAAACGGAGACCTCAGGACCTCAGGATAGCTCAAGGGAAACTGGAGAGGAAGAAGAAGGAGAGAGTGATTCCTCTGGTCTTCAAGTGGAGGAGGCGAGTGTACTGACCAATGGAGAGCTCTCAGAAGAGGAAGAGGAGGAAATTTCGGGTAACGAAAGCATCCTACCTTCCTCTGTGCTAGACCAGGCGAGTGTGATAGCTGGACACTTCAGGGGCAGCCTATCTAGACGGAGCAGTGTAATGTCAGAGGACATGGGTTCACTTGTCTGCCCCTCAGAGTCCGTGGATGATGATGCCGTCCACAGCCCTTCAGCTTGCATGGATTTTGAGAAACAGACCCAAATGCTGCTCAGCTCCTCAGCAGAGCTGAAAACTAGCTCAGAGGCTAATCGGTCAGTTCCTGTGCGTGAACTTGGGCTGAATGAAGGGGAACGCAGGTCTACGCTCTCCAAACAAGATCGCCTCCTCATCCACAAAATTCGACAGTACTACGAGCACGCTGAGCACCAAGATGCTAACTTCAGCATCAGGCGCAGGGAGAGTCTGTCTTATATTCCAGCAGGTCTGGTCAGGAACTTGAGCCAACAGCTTAATGATAATCCTGCTCCTCAGGAGAGGGCCGTCCCAGCTCTTAGGAAAGGTCTCTCTCAGAACAGGCCTACATCTTGGTCTGTGTTTGACCTTCCTGGATTACAAACAAGTCAAAACACTGGAAATTATCTACCACAGAGATCAGTCGAGGCCCAGGCTAGTTGTAACAGCATTTCAGACAATTCAGGCACAGAAGAGGAATTCAGGCCTTCATCAGAAATGCTCAAGGTTTGGCAAGACATGGAAAATGAGGGACAGAGCCAGGAAGCCCAGCAGGATGCACAGGAGAAAGTTAGTGAGTCATTATTAGAAGTGGCACACCACAGCTCTGATACTTCAGATGCTAAAACCGATAAGCAACCACCTCAGGTTCTAGACGAGTCTGAAATGAGCACCGCTTCCAATACCCTCTCCACGTTGTCACCTATCCCAACTTGCCAAGCAGTGGAAGGAGGATCTGGTCAGGGCTCCGAGACCCCGGTGTTTCAAGAGATCGGTAAAGACAACCAAGGTCAACTACCTAAGATCATTAGCTTCCGAACAAGCATGGATGACGACCAGATCCTTCAAGACATGGGAAAGATGAAGAACAAGGTGTTCCAGTTGGCTCGTCAGTACAGCCAGCGCATTAAAAATAACAAACCCGTTGTCTGGCAGAGGAGCCGAGAAACTGCAAACCAGGAAGCCTTCAGGGACATGCCTGCTGTCCACGAGGAGAAGCTGCAGCTTAGAAAAAGGGGTAAATAGGATGCAAATCATTGCTCTTTTTCTTTTAAAGTACCCTAGCACTTTGACTTGTGTGCAAAGAGACCTGAAAGGCATTCTTTGTCTGTTTTCTGTGTGTATGCAGGTAAACCAAGCCTAAGATTGCCCACGAATGTTTGCAGTCAAGCAGTTATCCCTGAACTCCATTCTCCAAGTCCAGTCCTGACTCCCAGCTCTGGAGCCAGCTCCCAGAGCACAATTACCTGCCCGCAGAGCCCGGAGATGGAGACCTTCCATTGGCCTGATGTTCAGGAGCTGCGCTCCAAATACTCGGATGCATCCCACTCCTCAAAAATAACCCATAGCTGCACAGTCCTGAGTGGGATGGACAGGTGTAATGGCTGTGAACATAAATACAGTAGCTCCTCAGATCTTCGTAGGTCTGTGACAGACCCTGACACACTTCGAAAGCAATCTGAAACCACACGCAGTGACGGCTCCGTAGTAGAAGACTGGCCCCCACACCAGAAACGCTCTCGACTCTATCCCCTGCTGTGCAGGTGGAAATCTTTGGACCATATGCCTGTGTCTTTACCCCTTCATGAAGTACAGAACCTTCAGGAACCTGCCAGGACCTGCCTTAAGGTCAGCCAAGCACAAGAAGGAGATAACCTCTGTCCAGAGGGCGTAGACAGTGCAGCAAAGTCTGATCTCCTGAGTTCAGGGAAGACCTCAGAGAGCAAACTTGTGAGAAGCTTACGAGAGAAATTCCAGAACTTAAGCACAAGTTCATGAACATGTGATTTATGTACCGTATATTTTTATTAGAATTTTGAAACATTATCTGACAAATATCTCATACTTGTCCCAACACCCATATTTCATGTTAATTCTCTTAAAAGAATGCAACTTTGTGACTGTGCAGTGTTTTTACTATCGGAGACACCCTGACATGATCGCAGCACGGTGTGACACCAGAGACATATTAATGGCTATTGTCTTCTTATAAAATATGAATTACAATATTTACACACTGGGTAAATGTCTGCACAAAGTCTATGTAGAAATGTGTATAAAATCTCCTGTATGAAATGGGAACTGGTTGTACTTTATTATATCCATGTTTTTGGTTCCCAATGTTAGTGATTCTCGCTACAGTCAGTATAGCAATATTTCTGTGTAACTGTCAGGGAAGCTCTGACTGATGTCAGCTCTGCTATTAGCACAGCCTGTGTCCAAATACCAAAGATTGCTGCCATTTTTTGTTACTTTTGTTTTTAGCAACTGATCCTAGCAGTCGTTTGCTTTGTCATTTACTGTAGCTGCTTCTAAAACGTGTGAAACATCACTGGAGCTTTAGCGTTCTCAGCAAGTTGTATATTTTCTTAAACGTTATTTATAAAACTGTATATTTGGGAAATTTTGGCCTCTTGTAAATACTAATAATGCACTGTTTCATACTCTGTTTCCCATATTTTGAATAAAAACAGAAATGTCTTTGTCAGTTATTGGTAAATGTGCGTTACTGCAGATCCATTCATACCGTGGCTGACGTGGCTTCAAAGACAGCCTTCTATTTACATCAAATAAAATTCATTTAAAGGAGAGTTGAGAGGATTTATTGTTGTGGTGTAAGGAAATGCTCTATTTCAAAAACAAAGAGCAACAGTTCTAAGCAAAAGATGATACCAATGCCATAAAGGAGGAGCTCTATGACAAAGTTTTGTCCTCAATATATGAGAACTGCTTTTAAATATCTCTAAAAAAATTATCATCATCAAATGGGAGGCCCACTCCTGTAAGGAGAGTATGCAAAGGGCCTCAGTTAGAAAAACAAATGGCTCATTTCCTGTTACTTTTCCATGTAGAGCACTGAGCTCTGTGTGACACCCAAACAACGAGGCAGTAATAGTTACTGTAACTATGTTTTAGAATAAGATCCGTGTGGAGCTGCCAGTAGCAACTATAATTGTTAATGTGGTCTCATGAGTCTGTTCATTTGTGTTGGCTAATTTCTTATTATTTTTAAATGACCGCAAAGGTCATCCCGAGCGCCGCCTCGTTTAAAAAAAAAAAAAAAAAAAAAGTTCCATCAAGTCGGACATGAACACATCGAGTTACACCGGAAATACACAAGAGAGAAACCCTCTCCATAAAGCCACCAAACCTTTGTCATATTTGCGCATCACCGAGGGTTTATTTATTTATTTTGAGCCAACCACAGCTCGCATCCTGGTCACTGACTTGACGCGGAGGAGCGGAGCTCCAGACGCGCACTGAAACCAGATGTCACCACCAGCACATTTCCTCTGGCACCGAAGTATCTAACTGTCGTTTTTCCTTTTTTTAAAAAAAAATCTTCCTGGATTGGCATTGCCCCAAAATAGAATAAATAAAAAAAATCTTCTTTCCGTCTTTCATGTGAAGAATGGGCTGCGCAATATCAGGTCTCGCAGCAAAATCCGAGTTTGCAGAGAAGACTTCAGAGGATGCTGCTGCTGCCGCGTATCCCAGCGAGGACCAGATTCAGATGATTAAAGACTCGTGGAAAGTTATCCGGGACGATATAGCCAAAGTTGGGATTATTATGTTCGTCAGGTAGGACTTTTCTGATGTTTGGAGAATTTCAGGCAATTCAGAATCGAATAAAATACTAATTTAGTGAAGCGGTATGTAAGGATGGGGGGTGGTGTTATAATAAATTCTTTAGTTTTATGAAGTCACACTGAGTCCTTTAAGATATTGTATTGTACTGTATTAATGGGTTGCATCACTTTGTTGTTGCTTGTTACGCAGAAGAAGGAAAAAAAAGAAGTAAAAATGTCTATTAATTTCAGTCTGATCATCCAATCAGAGCTTAATGAAACGCTGTGACCTGCAGAGGAAGGGCTCTGTAAAGTATCTTGGTGAGCTACTGTGATGATGACATGCCTGAATTCTATCTCCATCACTCCCTCCCCCGTCTCCATGTCCCCCGGAAGCTTGAAACAGATCCCCCCCCCACCCACACACACACACACACACACCCGCGCACCTCCCTTCATATCACTCCAAATCACATCCTAATGTCATCACGTGATAGTAACAATAACATTATCAGAACTCCGGGTCTCCCATAGTACTATACAATTAAAGGCATTAGCCATCAGGCAAATTCATTTTAGCAATTAGGATGATAACTAGCTTCCGGGAAAACATCTTTAGCCCTTTGGCACTTGGCAGGGAAATGAGACAAATGAGAGGATATGGTGATGTAGACTGTCAGTCTTTAGAGTGAAGAGAGACTATTTGTGGCCAGAAGCCCAATGAAAGATGCCTGGAGTGAGTTAAAGCGATTGACCTTAAGTGTTGGCCTGAAAATACACGGGCCTCTCGTGGGCCAGGGACACCCCAGGGTACAAATGTCACCATGGCCTGCAACTCCTGATTGAACAGCAATGGTTACAATGAAACAACAAATGGGAATTGCCTGTTTGTCACTGGTGTTTTCACTTTACTCCTCAGCAAGTGAATTTTTATCTGTGAAATTTACCCAAAGTAAGGTGCATCAAAGGTGGAGTAGCATATCTGTGAACAACACAGAAATGAATGCAACGTCTGTGCAATGCCAATTAAAATTCCACTTGAGCCATTCAGAGTGCTACGTTGTCTGCATATGTTATGCATGCTTGCATGCACACTCCATGTCCACAAGAGATTAACAATGGAAGAAAATAACAAGCTGTCTATGTGTCGCCGGTGTGCTGACAGTCGTGAAATAAGAGCTTCAATTTCATCAGTGAAGCTGGCGAGCATCTCGGTATGAGTAGCGAGAAGGAAAGTGTCCCAGCTCTCTCATCGCGGATGAACTTTGCTACTGAAAAAAACAACAACACAAAAACAGTAACACTGTGCAAATATCACAGCATTGTTTCTTCAACTTTGTGCAGCTGAACTGAATGAAAAAGATACAATTACGTGCACGTTTCTCATGTGTGATGCTGTAGGTAATAAAGCGCATGGTGTACCCACATGTTGCTTAACTTGTCAGCTCTACGCATTCAGTTAAATGATAAAGACTAGAGAAACTGGAGGAAGAAACAGGGAGACATGATAGTAAGATGTGCTTTAACAGTACTTAAAAGCTCATACAAACATGCTGCTATGCATGCTTCCTCAGACCTCTGGGCATTTTGGTGAGCTTGTGTAAAGGCTAGAGAGCTATGGGTATGTTTTGCAGCATTCATTAGAGTCTCTGACACCTCTCCCAGCACCTCTAGCCATCTCTTTATCTTCCAAGGTTGTACATGTGCCCTTTTTTTTAAATCTCAGGTTTAAAAATGCAGGATTGCTTTCTTTCAAAGGGCCACAGGGAATAAAAGCAAAACAGCAAAACTGCCACACCCATCATCATTTTACATGTTATTATTTCCCATTAATCCTTAACCCAGAGTTAGAAATCAGCACCGTACATGTCCAAGTTGTCTGTGTAGCACTACAGGTAACAAATTTTCACAGTAAGCAGTGCTATTTGTGTTGTTAGCTAATAATTAAGAATTATTGTTGTTTCTCTGATAATATAATCAGCTCATAATTACTTCTGGTAATGCAGAGCTTTAACACGCTCTGAATAGTGTCTTCTTCAGAACAGGGCACATCAAACTTTACCTTAACCCACATTTTGTAGGTTTGCACAGGTATCAGCCACAATAAACACAATAAACAGTTTTTCTTTGATGAGTATCTGATATTACCTGATGTTTCATATCGGTGGAAATGTGATGCCTATCCTATCTCGTTAAGTTTTATGTGAATTAAAATCAACAGCTTCTCCCAGTCACCCTCTTTTTTTAAGCTTATATTTTCCTCCCCTGATTGTCTGACAACATTTCAGATGCCTGTCACAATGCTTTTCTTCCACGATGATGAAAACACAGAATTACCATAAGCCTTAGATCTCAGTGTGAGCACAACAGCACTCACATCCATGGGAGGCAGCTGTGTATTCTGGTAGCATGACTAATCACAGCTACCTCAGCTGGAGACTGAAAGGATCTCTGATTGGTTGGTAACATGCTTAAACATATCTGGTTAGAGAAACTGGCTTAGAGTTCAAGTCAGAAGACGCAAGCAAGGAGCAGTGGCTCATTTAATTGAGACTCTGAATCTGAGAGGGCGGCTCGCCCAGAGCCACGGGTGGAATTGAGTGTAAGGCCTAACAGGCTAACAAAGTCATGACCCCCGTGGCCTGTTTCTGATTGCAAATGTTGGCTGTGAAAACCGGAAGGCGCTGACTATAAGCAGCACTAGAGTAAGATCCAAAAGGCACAATCAGATCTCTATTCAAAGTGTCTATTTTAGAGAATGACTCAAGGGTGAGAGAAAATCCTCTAATTGCGTCGCTGATGAGGTGAAATCAGCACAGCAAAAACAGGATAATAAATGTGTGACTGTCCATCTTAAAACTCTGGGGTTTATATCATCTTAACTCTGGGGGAGAGGTTTGTTTTGGTGTGGGAATGAATGTGACAGGCTGTTACACGAGTGGCTCTGAGAGGCTCACGGATGGCTGCTTGTACTTGTTGTCATGGCAAACAGGTTGTTTGAGACCCATCCTGAATGCAAGGACGTCTTTTTCCTCTTCCGAGATGTGGAGGACCTGGAGAGGTTGCGGACCAGCCGAGAACTCAGGGCGCACGGCTTGCGGTCAGTCACGGACTCTACATCCCAGCACGTCCACACACCAGCATCTCGAACAACACTGAAAAAACAGCAAATTAAACATAGCATACACACCAAAGGGGAAGACAATATCTTTCACGTAAACTCAAATTTACTGCTACTATATATATATATATATGTGTATATATATATATATATATATGGTTTTATTTTTATAGTACTAGTTCACAATCACAGATATCTCAAGGCATTTTATATTGTAAGCTAAAGACCCTAAAAATATAAGAAAATTTCAACAAACTCACAGTTCTTACTTGGTGATGGTGGGGAGGAAGAACACTCTTTTAACAGGAAGAGGTTGTCTGGCAGAACCAAACTGAGGGAGGAGCATCCATCTGTTGTGACAAAAACAATCTCTGCACCCTCTGACATGCATCAGTCCTTCTTTTGATTGTGTTATAAGATTAGGTCCATTTTGATAGCCCGTTTGTAGCATCTCAACCTAGCATAGATCTGCAGTTTACTCCACTATAGCTACTCCAGCTTGCCTTATTAAACATTTTTAAACAAACAAAGGGTCATGTTGCCTCCTCTAATCTGAAGTAGCTCAAGTTTCTGGTTGTTGTCCATGTGCTTCTTTAGCCTTCTTAGAACCATTGTTAGCTTTAGCCATCTTCTGCCAACAGATGACACACTCAACCTGAAGCAACAGGTTTTATTATTTCACTCTTTCATTGTTCAGTGTCTGATAACTATCCGGTCATTAAGTGATGACATGACGAATCCTACTTCCGGGTCTAAAGTAGTTAGTAGTAGTTAGTAGTAGTAGCGTTTAATATGGCTTTTGTGTTGTTAACATGTTTAATGTTTTGTATTTTCTTCTATTTGATCTCAAAAAGCTCCTAAAACAGTCAGTGATCACTGTTGACCTGCCTCGGCTTTTATTACCACTAATCATTTATTTAAGCTCAGTTTTTAAAACCTTAGGATGTAACTACAGCCCAGCCCATGCAGCAGTACATGAATGACTAACCTCATATTGTGGATGGATCAGTTGTTCTCCTGGCTGAAGTTTGGTCCTTTTACAGCATCCTGCCATGCGATTACATTTGTTCCTGACCACCGAGAACACTCACGTTAACTTTTATCGAGTGGGGAAAAAGTTAGCTTGTTTATATTATGCTAACATAGCTGTGTCGCTAGCGGTCATGTAGCACATCATTATATACCAGCTAGCCCAACTTCAGTAACCCTACAAACGTCACTGCTGTTTAGTTTTCTGTCTTCATTTATGCTGGAAGTGATAACAGAGCTGTACGTTTTAATTTGTTTCCAAAACCCCGCAGTCAGGACATGCTATATTGTATTTAGATAGAAGCTAGCGAGCTAACTCCCTGCTAACTTCTAACTCCGTTAAATGTCATAAATTCCGTTTTCATGGATGCCTGGATGTTAAACTCAATTGTTACACCTGGTAGAGCAGAACGCTGATCATTTTATTAAAGATGAAAGACTTTAGAAAGTTTTTCAACTCTCAGTAATGCCACAGTGATCGTTTGATATATGGACCTGCAGCGGAGTTTAGGCCCAGACACGGCTAGTGACGTCAGACTGAACAATCGGATTGACAGGGATCCCTTTTGACCTAATTTTTTAAAGTACACACGCACACACACACACACAAATATATATATATATATATACATATATATATATATATATATATATATATATATATATATATATATATATATATATATATATATATATATAGGCAGCACGGTGGCACGGTGGTTATATATATATATATATATATATATATATCGATATATATATATATATATATATCGATATATATATATATATATATATCGATATATATATCGATATATATATATATATATATATATATATATCGATATATATATATATATATATATATATATATATATATATATATATATATCGATATATATATCGATATATATATATATATATATCGATATATATATATATATATATATATATATATATATATATATATATATATATATATATATATATATATATATATATATATATAGATAGATAGATAGATAACTATTATTGAGCAGCTACAGCATGGAGATCTTTTATGAAGCACTTCACATAAATTTGAAAGCACTCTTGAAAATACAGTCTGCAGAAATAACACTTTAGGTAATGTAGCTGAACTTGTGTTCTAGGTGAGCATTTTCAAATATAACAGTGGGATACAGCAGACTGGTAACGGTATGTGGGAAATCCCACAATAGATGACACTTATGTTATATAAAACACACCAAGTGGAAAAAAAATAGAAATCGACTGAATAGGAAATGATTCATTCATGCGGTAAAGGTTTCCGATTCCAAAAAAACAACCGCATGACTTTTCATAAATCAAATGATAAAACATCAGTGACGCGTGCATCCTTCTCTTAATATTGTTCAATCCATGTGTAGCAACAAATGGGCCTATTTCATAACTTGATTGTGCTTACCGCCTAAAAACAAATTATTTCTGTTTTTCACATATTAAAAAAAAAGCTCCCCAAAAATCTTCCAGATAGCCCCTAGGGGAAATATCCACTAGGGTCCAAGCACCCTGTGCTCTAATGGGTATTTAGGGCGGTGTGTGTGTGTGTGGGGGGGGGGGGGGGACACAAACTCAAATAAATGTCCATATTTCTTGAAGTGAAAGAAACACATCACCCACATGAGGTACATTCATGTGGCAACGATCGTTTTTAGACCACAAAAGAACTTTATCACAAGACTTATGTTCTAGAATAACAAGAACAGATGATTAAACCATGTTGTGCATATCACACACCATAACAATAAACTACAGGTTATCATATAATCAGAGTGTCACTCGGTGCTTTCCAGTCCAAAGCAGAAGGAGCTCATAACATCCATCACTGGCACTTGTCGCTGTTTCCCAGCGTGCATCGTGCCTCTCTGTGTTTTTCTACACATGAGGCCAAAACACCCAATTACTGCCTGAGGACCTGAAGGTGCAGAGGGTAGCGTGGGGCTGCTGCAGCCACGGCGCAGGCGGAATTCCAGCCTGAACCAGCAGCTCATAAATTCACCGCTACAGCCAAATGGCTCTTCAGGTGCACTTGTTGGGGATCGGCACCAATGTCCAGGTTGGGCTGCGAGACAGAACTAGGAGGGAGCTAAATCAGCTCTCATCCTTTGTTCCATCTTTGAGGCTATCAAACACATATTTTACAGCAAACAGACAGACTCACACAAACAAAGAAAACTGATACTGTGTTCTTTTATGTAGAGAGATATTTGTCTTCGGGGAGGGATAAAGTATTGTGAGAGGAGCTGGTTGGCTTTCAGCTCAGAGGAACTGATAGATGCACATCGATCTTATATATTCTCATTGGCATGAGAGTCTGCAGCCTTTCAGCACAGACGAGTGTCATCTACAGTGGATGCGCATCACCTGATAGTTGCTCCCTGCTAATTCACGACTG
This sequence comes from Mchenga conophoros, assembly GCF_057382185.1. Taxonomy (NCBI): domain Eukaryota; kingdom Metazoa; phylum Chordata; class Actinopteri; order Cichliformes; family Cichlidae; genus Mchenga; species Mchenga conophoros. The sequence continues at coordinate 31,578,654 of NC_140544.1, read as the reverse complement.
AATGGTGGATCGATAAAGCTGAGTGTGTTTTTCAATCTGTTGCAGGGTGATGTCTTTTATTGAAAAAAGTGTGGCTAGACTGGACCAGCTGGACAGACTGGAGGCTCTGGCTCTGGAGCTGGGGAAAAGCCATTATCATTACAACGCCCCGCCTAAGTACTACAGCGTAAGGCCCCCGATGATCCCCAACAGCTTTGAGCTGCTGTTTGTTTGTGTGTGATGCTGCTTTGTTTGGAGAGGCGTACACATATTTTTTAATTTGTGCTGATGGTGTAGCGCTTTATTAGCCATTATATAACGAGACCCCTAAAGTCACAGCAGCCGAATTAGCTGATGCACATCCCCAATCTGCAAAAATGCTTTACCCACCCGCTCTTGCAAATAGCACATAACAATCCATGAGCACATTAGCATCTCACATTATTATTTTTATTTATTTATTTATTTTTTCCCAGTATGTCGGAGCAGAATTCATCTGCGCCGTGCAGCCCATCTTGAAGGAGAGGTGGACGGCCGAGCTGCAGGAGGCGTGGAAGGTAAGGAGCCTGTGACCTGTGAGTCTCTCCACCTCCCGTTCTGGTTAAATAACCTCGTGGAATAGATGTGATGGCTGCGACCATCACAGCAGCAACGCTGGTTCCTGCTCGACTCCCTTCCTTAATGCTCCGCGTTATATGTCAAGATGGAGACTAATGCAACACAAGTTTGACTGATGGTAAAATCTACATCTCACTGAACCATGCAAGAGGGTGCTGAGCAAGTGGAAAGTGTTTGTGTCACGACGAGTTTTATCACTCTAAGACGTTTTTTTTTTAAATGAAAGATTGCTGACGCTGCCCAGAGAGAAACGTTTTAACAGCTGTAAAGAAAAATCCAAATGCTTAGATCTAAAGTATAATATCCACATAAAAACTGTGCATCCTTTTCCATTTTGACCCTCTCCTGCTCTCTAGTGGCTAATGCTGGTTTGTCACACGTCAGCAAAGTTTAAAGTTCATAATCTGCTAATACATTTGCAAAACGTCAGTCAAGTCCTACCTTAACATTTTCAGAGGAATGTTTTGTATTCTGTGTGTGTGTTTCTTAAGCCACTTAATACTAACCTATGAATCATTCAAGCACAAAAAAGAAGCTTAAATTGAGGGATTTGGGGAGTGTTATGTCCACACATAACAGGTAATTTAGCAATGAACTCATTTTAAATCGTATCTTTAGGCCCTTTGTTACTAGAAGCCTGTCAAATAAAACAAACGATTTGTTCCCATGTCTTTGTCTGAATTGGCAAAGCAAAACCTTTTTAAAAATGCCAAAGATAACACCAGTTTAAAGACATGAAATGTTTTCACCAACAAGGTGATTCTCAAAGACCTTTATCTCATAGTGCAGTAAGTTTGTGAAAGTGTGTATTAAATTACACACAGAAGAGGGAACTGCTAAAACCTGATGACAAAAGCTTCACACTTCAAGGGTCAGCATGTGTGTAATGCTTATTGTTTCTGATCCAGACCATGTTCCAGTTTGTGACCAGCCTCATGAACCAGGGATACCAGGAAGAGAGCGCCCGGCAGCGCCAGCTCGCGCTATCCCCGAAGGAAAGACCGGACAAGAGAAACACAGCGCTATGAGACAGCACTTCTTTTAAACGCCACACAGACTGTTATCACCAGTACAGCACAAAAATGCAGTTTGTAAATAGCGTATTAACCGTAATGTTTTCCGTCTTGCTCACGTTTGGTCCTTTAGTATTTCAACAGACAAAAACGAGCTGTGACTGTTTAGAAAGCACTTTATTTTTGAATTTAAATTCTGCTGCTGTCCTCTTGTATGAGAGCAGGACTCTGGTATCACGGTGGGACAAACACAAATGGGTGGAAACATTTTCTGGCTGCAGTCAAACATGCTTTGTGATTGTGATAAACAAAAAAAGGCATCTGAATTACAGCCAATACTCCTCTCTGTATTTATAACTCAAACATGCTTTCAGTAAATCTGCAGCTTTCAACATTTTCTGCACTATTGAACCAAATCATGACATCATTCACACATTAGCTGAAGCTGTAATATACATATTGGTGTTAAAGTATTTAAGACAGCCAGTTTAACAGCTTGGTATCGGTATGTAAAAACAGTGACTAGAATATTAGTTGTGCCTCTAAAGACATAATAAAAAAATAAAAAAATACAGTACATGACATTTGACCCCACCAGAAAAACAAAACAGGACATTTGGTTCTACGTGAAAACTCAAACTGACATTTAAATCCAATTTCATGAAAAAAGAAAAAAATGAAACTTCTAAAACCAGCTGAATTAGAATGAGCTAGCACAACTTTTATTTTTAGCTGGCAACATAACATAAATATGCTCTAACAATTAAATAGAGTGAAGGGCTGTTAATCATCGGGCTCCAGAGGCAGCAGAACTTTTGAGAATCTGGTCCCGAAGCAGAAATGGTGGAGATGATGAATGAGAAATCCTCAGTTTTCTGTTCCAAATGGCACTGGGCAGTCAGGGATGAGATGTTATCATGCAAACAATGGCATAATATCAAAGCAGTCCGTGAATCTGAGGCCTTGAATGAATGGGAGGAAAGCAGATTGGGGGCTGCAGATCACATGGAGCCCTCTCCCACTCCCCTCAGTGCGAACCAGTTTAGGTACCCAAGGTTGTCTTAGAGTCTCTTGCTCATTGGGTGGCTTTGGTTTTCTTGCTTTTGCTTTTCTTGTCTTTCTTCTTAAGTCCATCCATATGAGCTCTGAGGAGGTTAGAGTACGCCTGAAAATGAAAGAAGTACAAATGGTGGATTTATCAAAGAGGCAAAACTTTAAGAAAAATATGGTCGTTTCAGTCTTATATGGAGATCAAAAAAGATTTTAGATGAAAACTTGCTCAACCTACCATCTGAAATTTGATAACTTCTTTGGTGCTGACCTGAAATTATAAGTGAAAAATCAGGATTAACCAGCTGTGGGGACGGCAAAGCATCTCAAAATTTAAATCTTAAAGCAACTCACCACTGTGCTAATTTTCTTCTTGCCGTCAGTCGCTCTGAGGAGACATTTGTTGTCTGCAGGTTCAAAAGACTCCGCGTGGCCCTTTCTGGGCACCGGTTTGGTTCTCCCATCATCTGGAAGAATGAAAGACTCTTATTAAAACTGCATAAATATAAATAAATACATTTTGAAACATGGAAATTCACAGCTTGGTTGTCGCTTTTAGAAAAACCCACTTACACTTCTTTAATGTGATGACAACACTGCCTGATGTTCTGCATTTCTGGAAGAGCCGTGTCAGCTCTGTGAGAAACTGGACAACAGGAGGAGAAAGAAAAAAGATGTGAAATCAAGCTAACAGTCATGCAAAGTAGTTTAAGCATGGTCAGCAAGATTATGTAAAAACTACACCGCCGAATTTCATGAAACTTGGTGAGAAGGTGAAGCATTGGTGGAGGAAGAATTAGTTTAAATTCGGTGTGGATCCAGATTATTTTATTTAAAAGTACCGATTAGAGAATTGGCCTCGATAGATGATACAGACTGCCTTACTAGTAATATTTTATGAAACCGTTAATCCTAATCGTAACAATAAGATTTTTATTACTTATTTTCACTATTGCTAATCTTACGCTAATACATAAAAGGAGACGAGAGGACAAGACATTTCAAGCATTTAATGCTACTGCACTGCTCCACAAAACTGCAACAGTTTAGCTAAGTGTAATCCAATTTAACAAGTGGCAGCTGGAGATAATGTTAACAACACCTGGCTGAGAACCTACTGATTTCGGTTAGCTCCGTTTTGACCTGAACAATCAAATTATGCCAGAAAGTACAACTTTAAAGTCTAAGACCAGTCTTAGCTTCAGAGCTAACTGCTAATCTCAATCTGCCTACTGGCGTGTCTAACATTGTGGCTATTAGCAAGCTAGCTTTACGAGAGCTAAAGAATACAATGTCTGCTTCTATCGCATAGTCAACAACAGGCCGAGTTATTAACGAGGTATATTTGCTCTTACCGAATCATTTTCCAGCAGCACCATGTCTCTGACTTCAGTTGTGGTGTTAACTCACTAACCGCAAGATAACTGCTGTGAAGCACACGTAGCCTACTGCACAAGCCGAAGCCCCGCCCTGCGACCTCATGACCTGTGCGCGATAGCTTTACCTCACACTGCCGCCTACTGTTCGGGAGGGCAAAAACAAGCAATGACACACTTGTTTTGTAAGAAGTTTTAAAGCAGGGCTGCCCAATCCCAGTCCTCGAGAGCTACTATCCTGCAGCTTTTAGATGCATCCCTACTCCAACACAGCTGAATCAAATGAATGGCTTGTTATCAGGCCTTTGCCAAACACGATGGCATGCTGAAGAGGTAATCAAACCATTTGATTCAGCTGTGTTGGAGTAGGGATGCATCTAAAAGCTGCAGGACGGTAGCTCTCGAGGACTGGGATTGGGCACCCCTGTTTTAAAGGAAACATTTGTACATTAATATCCATATCAGCTGATAAATGGTAAATGACCTGTATAGGGACTAGTAAAGCGCTATATAAATACAGCGCTTTACTAGTCCCTAAGGACCCCAAAGCGCTTTACATATCCAGTCATCCACCCATTCACACACTGGTGATGGCAGCTACGTTGTAGCCACAGCCACCCTGGTGCGCACTGACAGAGGCGAGGCTGCCAGACACTGGCGCCATCGGGCCCTCTGACCACCACCAGTAGGCAACGGGTGAAGTGTCTCGCCCAAGGACACAACGACCGAGACTGTCCAAGCCGGGGCTCGAACCGGCAACCTTCCGATTACAAGGCGAACTCCCAACTCTTGAGCCACGATCGCCCGATACAGATACAGAGGTAGTGTGTGACATTGTTCTCTCAACTATAGCTAGCCTGCAAAACAAATGACTATGTTTGTTGTACAGAGGTCACTGAAAGAAGAAGAGAGAAAAAGCTCACCCAAAACACCAATCTTACTTTACATATTTCTGAATGATCAGGCTCTATCATATTTTAAGACCTCACAGTCGCATATGATCCCAATAGACCACTGCCTTCTCAGACTCCAGGCTTACTTGTGTTTTTCTCGGGTTTCCAAAAGCAAATTGCAAAGAAGAGCTTTCAGCTGTCAGGATGTTGTGCTGTTGGGAAACCTTAGTTTGGATTCAGGAGACAGGAACACTCTCTTTTTTATGATTAGGCTTAACACCAACTTTTAATGACTTTTACAGTTAGAGTTGGATCAGGTGTCCCTCAATTATGTTGTTATAGACTCAGGCAACTGGGGACCTCCCCAAGATAGCCTTGGCATTCTCCCCACCATACTTTGTTTTTTGTTTGTCTATCTATGCTCTCTTTCTTCTCTTCTCTTTCCCTTGAATCCCCAACAGGTCACTGTAGATGACGGTGTCTTCCTGAACCTGGCTAACTGACAAAGGTGTCTTCTTGTTAAAGGGGAGTTCCTCCTCCCCACTTTTCCCAAAAGCTCTTCATGGTGCATCGTCTGATTGTTTGAGTTTTCTCTCTAATCTATGGTGTCCTTACCTTACACTATGGTTCACGAAGTTAAAGCATCTCAAAGCGACTGTTGTGAACTGACACTATAAAAAAAGTCTAAAGATCAGATTCTTTTTCTTCCCACCATATCTTTATTACACTGTTCTTTATGCAAAACAGATCAGCAGTCCAAGCGGTACCCCACAGGAAGCTGCTGTATAGTGTGAGATCTCACCCCATCTGACAGCATCTCCAACACTTGGGTGGAAACATATACAAAGACCAACACAAACAAAAGTACAAAAATCTACCAACAAACTGAACAATTGCAGACACAAACAAACAGAGGACATCCATGCAACATATCAGAAACAAAGATGAGGTTCTTATTGCACAGCTGCAGCTTCCACTGCCCTTGCCTGTAACTCCAGGATTGTGCTGGCGCATTCAACCAATATTCCTGTGCTGGCAAAAGTTGGTGGATTTCTCAGCCTTTCTTTGATGACTTTCCCCATCAAACCTGCGCTTATCTGATCAGACCAGCAGGTGTAAGCATGGCCTTGTAGTGCTGTGCTGGTCAGTGTTACTTAGATACTGCAGCCACAGGTACACAAAAGTCTCATGCATGTTTACATATTTAACCATGACATTAAAATGCACTCAATGGTTGATATTCATTAATCATGCTTTAAAACAATCAGCTCAGCAGTGAATGATCACACTGCGCCTGAAAGAACATTGTAAATCTGACTGCACATGTACTAAAACATGTTCAGTCAGAACTGTAGCATGACACATTTAGTAGGTTAATTAACATATGTGACAGTTGTATTAAAAATATCGTTCCTGACAAAAAGGTCATAAAAACAGCAGAATACTGTGTCCCAACTGGGATTTGAATGTCATGAAATGCACTTAAGATTCATAAAAGAGCTTCAGTCATCTCGATAGTGAACAGTCTGGGTGGTGTCCCAGGTCATCGAGGAGCACAGCAAACTCTGAATACCAGTCTCTGTTAAATACTGCCTTGAGCTGACTGTACAGGGTCGTATTCTTCATTTCAGGTTGAGATGCATGCTGGGACACCACCAGGCCCACTCCAGCGGTGGTAAGAAAGTAGTCTCCTGACCAGTTAGAGGTACCTGGGTAGCAGCAGAGCATAAACCTGGTCAGAGATTCCATCAACTTACTTAGAGCAACGACACATTTGTAGAATAACTGTGTTTCTCACCGATATAAGCTACTTTATCAGTCACCATGTATTTGTTGTGGTTGACTCTGGAAAATGGAATATCGGACTGGTTTGCCACTGGGACGATGTAGAGTTTCTGAAAAAAGAAAGGAGCGTAAACACAATTTTTTTTTAAAATAGTGGCAATCATCTTCAGGAGTTTCATGTATCCCATGTTGCGTCTTACTATCTGGATGCTGATATGCTGCTGAGGAGAGTCGAGTGAGGCTAGAGACTGAAGAAAAGGCAACATGTCTGGATCAGAATCCCGCCCGCAGCTGATCAGCATCCTGATTTGCACTTTCCTCTCGAACGCGGCCGTCTTGATGGCATCCTCGATGACCGGCCAGTATCTGCTGAGTGAAAGCCGAGGATTTCAGAGTGAGGAAAACAGAGGAAAACGATGTGGATCATTAATGTGGAGTATTTTCTGTAAAGGGTTAAGTTAACCTCCGAGGCCTGTCAAAGCGCGTGGTGGGGAAGTACTCCATGACAGCTACATCAACATAGTGTTGAGCCCCATAGATGATGGAGAGAATAGCATCCAGGTCCTGAGTCCTCGATGGAGGACAGAAGGATGGAGGAGAAGCCTGGAGTGAAACACAAGAAATCAACAGGAGCACTTGATTCATAACCACAGGTTTTAAGTATGTTTTTGTAGACATAGCTGCAGAGTACAACCCTTTCTCTATTAATGATAAAGAAAACCTAACAGTATCCTTTAAAAAGGAACTGAAACCTAATGAACTTACTGCCACATACAGCCGGGTGGAGATGTTATTCTCTTTCACCAGCAGGGGGTGTTGTTTGTTGATGTCTGTGTTATAGTTTGCAGGCCAAGGCTGTGGCAAGGAGCTGTTGGGTTGACCCATCACCCAGTAGGACTGGAAGATTTTACGAAGGTCCTTCGCAAGACTGGAGCAGTTGTAGATCACAACTCCTAGTTCCTTCACCTGCAGTTAAAAGTAACTCTTTAAATTGTTTAGCAGCGTTTCTAAAGGTTCAAAATAGCAAAGTACCTTTGATTGTCTAATGTGAGCGTTCACCTGTGTTAAAGCCCTCCAGTCCATGTTGGCACTTCCAATAAACACGTGTTTCCTATCGACAATCCAGAACTTGCTGTGAAGAACGCCGTTTGCAAGGCGGCCAAAGTCCACCTTTCTCACATGAACTCCTGCAGGCAGGAAGAAAAAGACAAGGGTCAAGGTCAAGCTGGTGCAAAGAGTTGGTGGCCTACAAGACTTTGTTGAAGAGAAAGCAAACCTTTTTGTTTTAAGATCTGTAAATCGGTGGAGTTTGTTCTGACGGTGGGAACACTCGTTATCACTCGGACAGTCACATTCCTCGAAGGAAGCTCTTCAAGCTCTTTCAGGATGTTCCTTCCCTGCCAAGGACACAATGAAAACATTAGAAGAAAAAAGTTTGTAGGGATGTTTTAATGAGGAACACAACTATCCACTGCAGCTGGTAACTCACGGGCATATCAGAGGAAGAGTTGACACTGATGTCTTCCCCAGTTAACGTCCAGTAGAAAGAGACCACATCCACTTCGTTTGTTGCCACTGAGATGAGATTGTTCCAGACTTGTTCAAGAGGGATCCCAAATGTTACGTTGCCTTTGTATTTCATATGTTCGGGAATGCTCTCCACAAGGGCCATGCTGCAGGATTTAAAAAAAAAGACATCTGCTCAGGGAATTCTTTGGAAGTTGAAGTGGAAAAAATTGAAAAAAGTAACTTTTAATCTTTAAGTCTACAGATGTGGAGTTGTAGACTCATCCAAAGCTTTAACTGACATCTATGAGGTGCTTTTACCCCTTTTAAGGGGTATTACAGCTTCCCTTTAACCTCTATATCCTTAAAAACAGTCAAAGTTGATGTTTTGTAGAGTCAAAATATTACTGCAAATGAACTTAAAACAAACACTTGCTTCTACTAGCAAAATGATTTTGAGGGTTACCAGGAGAAAGGCTCTTTTCTCCAAAAATATCTCGATGGCTTAGGTTTGCAAAGTTGCATCTGAACAGACAACAAGAGTTTTGGAACAATTTCCTTTGGACAGACTAGAGCAAAGTGGAGATGTTTGCCGAAAACCAAACACAGCACAGCAGCACAAACACCTCATATCAACTATCAACCGCGGAGGAGGACAGGTGATGGTTTGGGCTTGTTTTGCAGACCTGCACCTTGGTGGCATCGAGTCAAAAGAATCCAGATGCTGAAATGGCACAAAGTCCAGACCTCAACCTGACTGAAATGCTATGGGGGGCTTTAAGAGAGGTGTGCAAAAATGAATGCCAGCAAACCTCAATGAAGCAAAACAAAGGAGTTACTCAAAAACAATGTGAAAGACAGTCACACAAAAAATGATTACATCAAGTACTTCTATGCATTTTTTTTGAACGTTTTACCAACTTTCTACAAACCTTAAAAGAAACCTGACGTTTGATGGCAACATCCCCTGAGAATAAGTGACTTCACCTGGTTAGCTAGTCACATAGCTTCACAGCCTTTATTGTAACAAAGAACTTCCTTTTCTTTGTGGCAGCTTCAGTGACATTCCAGTGAAGCATTTACCTTTGTGGGCATAAAACCGCGGTAAAGTGAGCCGTCATTTGTGAGCCGCGGTCAAGCCAGCCGCCTCCTATCCGCCGCATAAATTTCCTTGCGCTTTTACACCAGTCTTTACGGTAGCGCCTTTTCGCTTTATATCCCACGCGCACGCGCGCACACAAATTACAATGGAACAGCCCAATACAGTCAATACAATTATGGAAATTTCAGAAATTCATTAAAAATCATCCTGAATAGTTGAGGTCCAACTTTCAACAGATTCCTTCTCTGGGACACCTACTGTACCTGTGTGCCAAGTTCCATCCAGATTTACTGTAAAATTCCTCAGAAAATAAAGGAAACTTATATTCAATCTAATACAGCCAATACACTACAATTATGTCAATTTTCAAAAATTGATTAAAAATCATCCTGAGTACACTCTAAGAAATGAAACATGGGGTTTTTAAAAATTAATTCTTAGTTTTATGTTCAATATACTTAAAATTGTTAATCTTATGGGTGTAATTAATATTTTTAAATTTGATTTAATTAATTCTATACCGTTTTAATGTTAAATAATATTGATATTTCCAATTTATTGAACACATTTAATTAAATCCAAAGAGCCCTTTCCACATCCTTTCTGAGCATGCGCAGAGAATGAAAAAAATCTTCGCGCATACGCATTGACCTTCTTCACCTACGCCACAGTGTGCTTTGGCCACGTGTCTGGAAAGAGGGATTAATCACGATTCATCCGTTGGAGTTAAGGTAATTTCTTCCTATTTTTAATAGAATATAATTTAACTAGTACTTTGTGATAATATATGGCGTATATTTTTCCGGTAAATATGTGGGCAGTATGTGTTCTGTAGGTTGTAGCATTTTGCTAGCATTGGAAACATTCATTTGCATATTCGATATTACTGCACATCTGAATATTGTCCCATCTGCGTTTAAAATTTCATTCGAACTCCGAATAGCACACTTATTTTATTTGTTTTATTGCACTATCAAGTTAGGAGAACGTTAGCCCGAACAAGAATTGGGATACATGTGCAGTGATTGTTGAGGACCCGTCTGTTTCACTGAAGAGAACCGCTAGCTGCGTAGTTTGCATATCTTCGCGCATCAAGTCTCAAAGAGACCTCTGAAGGTGACCCCCACTTGCCCCCAAAATTAAGTATACTGGGTGGTTAGTGCTCCGTTTGTTTGCTACGGTGTCAAAGATATTGCACTTTTATTTAATAGGTCATTGAGAGTTGAAGAGCCCCCTCCCAGCAAAACGACAACAGCCAAAAATAGGCCAAAACATGCCAAAAAATGCTCTGCTTGGTTAGTGCTTGTTTGTGCCGTTAAAATTAACATTTGTGCTGCTAAGGTTAACCAGTTACTAATGTTTTACTTTTTCGCGGTGACGTCAAGGGCGTCAAGCACGCGCCCCGTGCTTACGGGCGCGAGTGAGCGTCCGGGTGATGTAGGCGTCGTAGAAAACGCTCGCTCGCGCCCGAGCATTTTGTGGCATGTTTTGACCTATTTTGGGCCATTTTCGTGTTGCTTGGGGGGGGGGGGGGATGAACTCTGAATGACCTATTAAATAAAAGTGTAATATCTTTGACACCTAGCGATTAGGGCTGCCACAAACGATTATTTTGATAGTCGACTAGTCACCGATTATTTATGCGATTAGTCGACTAATCAGATCATCATCCACTGGACGTAAAACTACAGCTTATTGCACCAGCAGCATCTGCTCTTATATAACTATCATTAGCTTACAGCTTTAAGCTTTTAAGGTGCTAACTAAAAATAAAGACAAGATGATAGTTTATTCAATTTTAATGAAATTTGCAGATTGTTTCGGTGAAGTTTAATAAACTCCTTGCTATCTAAAATATAACAGGACACCGGGGTATATTCTCCAGCATCTCACACTTCTGATAATCAGCTGTCTGCTTGACTTATTCAGCTGTGTAAAAACTATAACTTTAATCTCAGCCAAACCGATTTACTCAGGAACAAATAAAATACTAAAAAAAAAAGAAAAAAAAAAGCGCCAAACAACAACATTTTTAATTTATCTAAGTGACTCATATATATTTAACCTGAGTCGGGAAAGACGGCGGTGGGTTTGAAAACAATTTGCCGGGAGTCCGGTGTTCTCACGCGCTAGTGACCTAGCTCCGGCTAGCTATCGAGCTAGTGGGTAACAGACGTCTCCGAAAACGTCGGAGCGCTTTTGAAAATATGTGGTGTCTTGATAAACTGAGCAGATATTTGAGGTTTACACAGCTACATTCTCGCCTGAAAATATGTTAAACGTTTATTTTGTGACCCAGAAAGAATAATAAGAGTAATATTAAAACTAACTAGCTGCCGCCATTGTTGGAAACTAAGCTGGGCCGCGCTATGAATTCTGGGACACAGCTGCTTCTTCTTCTTCGGGGTTTAACGGCAGCTGGCATCCTTGTACATGCTGTGCTGCCATCTTCTGTTTCAGTCCGTTATTACACTCTTAAATCCTGCTATTATTCCTGCGTCTTTTGCGATCTTACAAAGCTTCAAACGACACGTCGACTATTAAATCAGTCGTCGACGATTTTGATAGTCGACGTAATCGTGACTAGTCGACAAATCGTGGCAGCCCTACTAGCGATACAAACGATGATTTTACCAGCACAAACCGACAAACGGAGCACTAACCACCCAGTATACTTGATTTCATTTTTGGGGGCAAGTGGGGGTCACCTTCAAAGGGTCACGTTCACAGACTGGGCTGCTCCGGTATATAATGGTAAACGTGCTCACAGGAACAGAATTATGAAATGAGTAATAGAAATTTTGGAGCATTTGAAATTTAACTTGTATTATTAATACATTTTTAAAAGAAACAGGATTGTTCTTAAGTTTAGACCATCTCTGTGCTACCCCTTTGCATGTGTCTCACTGTACACGATTCATTTTTTCTGGTTTTCTTTTTCTCTCAGGTTGCTGGTTGTGGAATTTGGAGCTGCGGAGATTTGAGCTGTGCTCCAAAAGTGCATGTTGAAGGTACCTAATGCTTTCATATTATTTACTTTTTCCTTAATACGCAATTTTACATTTTGAATTCTCTTATTTGGTCTTTTAGGTTATCACCACAGTTCCACTGCTGTCCACATTCATGAGCAGTCTTGACCAGTACTCTGACCAGTTGATGAAGATTCTACGAAAAAAAGGAGGGGAAACAGCGCGGCGGATCACAGCAGCATTGTCTACAATTCACAGGTATTCTGTCTTGTTATAATGTTCTGTAACTAATAGATTAGTTGCAGGTTGATCTCAGGTCTGGTTATTAACCTGTATTTTTAACTTTCTTGGGTCATTTTATGCTTGTTCTCTCCTGCGTTATACTTCTCATCTCGCTTTTGGCTTATATTCTGGACTTGGTCCTGACACAAAGCAGAACTAAGTAACTCATGCCCCTAGAGGCCATAAGTGCCGCTGCTGGCATTGTAGCTTTTTTCTTTTCTTTTTTTTGTTACTCATTAATTGTCCAAAGGAATAATTAGCTACACTGAGAAAAGACAAAGGCAGACAACATTTCACATTTCGCCACAACTCAGTGACACAATAGATTATTTTTTTTCACTCAAACTTGGTATAAATACTGCAAATGTGGTGGTAGCCCGCATACCTCATATTAACGTGACAGTGTGTAGTTTTTGTCATTAATTTTTGGAAATCTCTATCAAAATGTTTTTGATTCCTTTGAACAGCACTCCTATGCAACAACACTTTTCGGGTGGTACACCACGCTAAAGCTGCATTTTCCGCGACCCAATGTATCGCAATCAGTGTAATTGGACTCATAACTTATAATCTTTATGGGAATGAATTGGTAAGCTTCTCATTCTCTAACACAAAATACTACTTGCTTGCAAAAAGCATGTTTAAAATTACTTAGAAACAATTATGAATTGGTTAAACAACAATAAAAATTGACTTAAGTTCTGTGGGGGTCTCTAAAAACTTCAAAAAAGTAATTGCCATGCATGTGTTGTTTTGTTTAGAGTTCCCGAATCGAAGTGAAGCGTGAATGCATCCTTAAAGCTGTGATTATATACCTGAATGAGAACCCTGAAAATCTCATCAGTAAGTTTATTTTTAAAGGGATATTCCACCCCTCAGTAAAATTTTGACTGTCATAATTCCCAGAGTTTTGTAAGTTGAAAAATGTATTTTCTAAACAAGCCCAGGCATTCTCCTGATCTGGCAGCAATCAGTTTTCTTTAAATTAGCTTACAACAATAAAGTGCATGGGAAATACTAGGATTTTGTTTCCATTCACTTACATTGTTTTATGCAAAACTAAAGAAAATGACCCTGGTCAGCAGAATATTGATAATATTATTAATGTATACTCCTTCTGCCCTCTGTCCATGTTTCATGTATCTTCTTCTTGGTCTTTATTTGGTGATAGTCTTAAATCCACATTTTTCTTTGGTCTGTTCTCCTCAGTCTCATTCAGGGATCTGTGTAATTAGGATAGTGTGGACCATTTGAACTAAAATGGAGTGAATAGATAGATGATGCAATGACCAAAATACAACAGATTTAAAATATATCTGTCCTTTTCAGGATTTCAACGTGATGGAAGCTGAAGAGCTTGAGAGGATGGATTTGGCGTGTTTATAAAATAATCCATGAAGGAGCACAGCCTGATGACTCCCTTGAAGATGTTGGCATCATTATCGAGAGATGCACCGTCTTGCAGGATCTTCACGATGTGGCGAGCGGGTGTGCACTTTTGTTTGGGCTAATTTACTGCCTCAATCTGAGTTACCCAAAGCCACGTCGCTACACATTTGAGTTCTTCCAGAAGGTGCTCATGGGACTGGAAGACAAAAAACTGTCTAACAAAATACAAGTGCTGAAGAACAAACTCTGCCAAAAGGAGACGCCAATGACTCTTGTAGATCGAAATGTCTCCAAAAATAAGTGCTCTGTTTCACTGTTTAAAAGTTCATAAATATATATATATGTTGATCTTTGTTTGTAAATATTTTGTCATAGCTTTAATATTTAAGAGATTTACCGAATGCTTTTTTTTCTTTTGATTGTGGAAAAGAAAACATAATTCAGAAACTGAGTTTTTTGAACTGGGGACAAAATTACGCAGATGGATATATTTCCTTGTTTCACAACATTTTCTTCAGTTTGAGTTGCTGTGGTAATTCTGCAGACTGTAGCCATTACAGACCTACAACTGTAGATCCTGAAATCATCCTACTCCTCACTACACTGTCACTTAGTTGAAACTGGAAAGTTGTTTCAGATGTTTACATTTTATTTTACACACTTCATTTAATGTTGCATTATGCAGTGTTGTTTCCCTGTTTAAGCTTTGCCTCGTTGAAGGCTTTTGTTCAAGTTGTTAAAGCAACACAATTTTTTTTGTATTTACACTTCATATTAGTTCGTGTACCAGGTTTCCATTGTAGGTCAAGGATCTTGAGTGTTATAAATGTTAAAGTGTATGTGCAAACAAATGTGAAAAGGTTCTAAGGTTGTCACCTGTACTCAAGTTAAGTGCTGGATTTTTGGTCTTAGTATTTAATTAAGAATATTTTGAGATTTGCTATATGCATTTTTTTTTTATTGTAAAATTTATTATATAATAGAAAACGTATAATTCTGAATCAGATTTTTGTAACTGGGGACTAAATCGTTTTTACCTTTTTGTGTCACTTAAATATTTTCTGTAATTGCATTATACAGTGATTTTTAAGTTGCTGTGGTAAATCTGCAGATCTGACTATAATCACAAGTTGTATTGAATTTGACATCTTACGGCACACTACAATGTCACTTTGTTGAAACTCGGAAAGTTGTTTCCAATGTTTAAATTTTGGTCATGCCCTTTAAGCATTTAATATTGCCTTATGCAGTGTTGTTCCCTGTAGAAGCTTTGCCTTGTTAAGGCTCACCGTAAATAAAGTTGTTGATGCAGCACCCTTTTTTTGCATTTACACTTTATGTAAGCTTTGGTGTAAGAGTTTTCTATTGAAGTGCAAGGATCTTGAATGTTATAAATGGTAACGTGTGAGCAAGTGTAAAAAGGTTTTTGAGTTGTCACCTGTACTCTGTAGTTAAGTGTTAGACCTTTGCTGAAGACCTCTGAAAGGTCCAAACACCTAATTACAATGTATAGATGACAACTCAGGAACCTTTCTAGACTTGTTTTGTTGATACCTAAACATTTAGCATATAGATGAAACTATTAATTAAATCATAATCAAATTAATTAGGTCCAAAACGCAATCTAAATGGTGCCATTAAATTCAAATTAATATTGTCAATTGAACCTAAAGCAATACAGTTAATAAAATGAACAAAGTGTTTAAATTCTATTTAATGGTGTTAAATAGTAACAATGAAAGGAAAGCTGTTGCTTTTATAGAACAATTTCACTTCTGATATACATCGCCATTGAAATTGCAGATAACCATATTGATTTATGTTTAATTGACCAGGTTTTGTGAAAAAAAATATTTTTCAATTTGTTTCAGTTTTTAAAAATATGTTCTTAAAGATTACCGCAGGGTTTAGAATGGAATATGTTTTACTTACTATACAGCGGCTGAGATGATGTAATTTAAAAGCAGTTAGGGGAGAATTAGAAGAACGTAACAAAGTATCGCCAAATTAAAAGTACTAACTAATAACAGCAAAAACAAGAATTACATACACTGATCAATAGTAATCTTAATCAACAAATACCAAAACTAATGCAAAAAGGGTTGGGTCACAAACCCAAACTGCGAGAATCACATTATTTTCTAAACTTAGTGTAATTTTTTAGAAAAGGTATTAAAATGAAAAAGAATGCAATACAAAATCTAAACGAACATTTCTGAAATACATAACCTACATATGTACAGAAAAGTCAGAATCGGAGAAGCTTTATTAATTTGACGGTGAAATTGAATACAAGTTTCCTGTAATTTCTGTGGAATATTACAGTGAATCTGGCTGAAACTTGGCACACAGGTACAGTAGGTGTCCAGAGAAGGAATCTGTTGAAAGTTGGACCTCAACTACTATGGATGATTTTTAATGAATTTCTGAAATTTCCATAATTGTAGTGTATTGGCTGTATTGAATTGCATATAAATGTCCTTTATTTTCTGAGGAATTTTACAGTAAATCTGGATGGAACTTGGCACACAGGTACAGTAGGTGTCCCAGAGGAGGGATGTGTTGAAAGTTGGACCTCAACTATTCAGGATGATTTTTAATGAATTTTTGAAATAAACATAATTGTAGTGTATTGACTGTATTGCACTGAATATGAGTTTACTGTGATTTCTGAGTAATATTACAGTAAATCTGGGTAAAAACTGGCCCAGAGGTAAAGTAGGTGTCCGAGAAGAGGATTGTGTTGAAAGCTTGGCATCAAGTTTTAAGAATGATTTTTAATGAATTTTTGAATATGCAACCAGACTGTCACGATGGCTGTATTGGGCTGTTCCATTGTAATTTGTGTGTGCGCGCGCGCGGGTCTAGGCTTTCAATCAGGATATAAAGCGAAAAGGCGCTACCGTAAAGACTGGTGTAAAAGCGCAAGGAAATTTATGCGGCGGATAGGAGGCGGCTGGCTTGACCGCGGCTCACAAATGACGGCTCACTTTACCGCGGTGGAATAAAATAGTCTGCAGGTGATACAAGATCGCAGTCTGTCCTATTTTATTTTCCACATCTAAAATTAGGTTACAGTCAAATTCCAGTGAAGTGTCTGTGCTGCAGTGTTTAACTTTGCAAGCTAGAGCCAATCAAACCGTGGGTCAGGCTGATAAGGAATAACGTCCAGTCCCACATAAAGAGGAACACCTGGCCACTCAGCCTCCTCCTCCTTATATTTATTACACATAAAGAGGAAACTGTGGTAGATTTTGCGCGTTAAAAAAATAATCAGAGAATGAGGCCAAATAAAGTTTAAAAACGCACCACTTTACAAACACGGCGAAATCACGACTTGATTCCGAAACAGTGAGCAAATGTGGACATGTTTCTTCAAGCCGTGCAGCAGATAGTTAAGAAGATCGTGATGTAATTACTGGATTATTACCTGCACTGATCAGTAGAGAAATTGCTCCAGCCGTCGTCACCTGGGAGTATCTCGTGGTTTTTGGGAGGTGGAGGTCTCTCCAGCACGATGATGGCGAGCAAAACTCCCAAAATAGTCAGACATGCCACAATCGCAAGTAGCTTCACGCAGCTGGTCTAAGAAGGTGAGGTTCGAGAGGAAGAGAGCTTTAAGAGTAAGAAAGGTCACGAAAGCGCATAGTTTGCTTTTTAATGTTTGATGCTGCCCTACCCTTTTGTTTGAATCGTTACTGTCATCAAGGCTGCTATACGAGGAGGTCATTTTCCCCTTTCAAGTGCTGTTAGAGACCAAAAGCAGGAAGTTACCGTGTCGGACAGAAGATAAACAAATTAGAGAGCTCACATCTGTGATAAGAACCAAATCATCTTCATTTCTGCAATTATTCCAGATGGTTTTCATTTTGGAATTGGATTCATTTTTAAAGTAATGAAAAGAAACTTACAGATTGAACTCTTTAAAAGTTTCTTCTAAGCCAACTTGATTGTTTTCTTCCTCCAAACTTCCCCCCAAATATGAGCAGAAGTGAATTCTGATGCTGAATATATCACAACATAGTTCCCATTTTCAGTTTCGTTTCAGGTTTTTTGGGTAGTTCTGTAGCATGGGGAGGGGTAGAGTGTAACAAGAGATAACAGATGACAAAAAGCAAAACAGGTTTACTAATCACATTTATTTGGAAAAAAACAAAACATATCTGACATCTTACACAAATAACCAAACATAAATAACAGCTATCAAATTACAACCAAATCATTTGGGTAGGGAAGGAATGGAAACAGAAACTGAAGATCCAAAACAGGGGACAGAAATTTGATACACACATTTTAAATCTTCAGCGGACCGTGTCGGACTAAAGCTAAGTGGAAATACTATCCCACAGAAGATGAATAGCAGCAACGGGTTGAGAATGACAAGAAGAAAAACATTCAAATTTTGCTGGAGTCTGTAAACAACCACTGTACTCGCCCGCATGAAACTTTATCCCATGCAGCTAATGTGGCACTTTTGTAGGTACTTCCCAGTTACAATCACATGCATGGTCCAGACTAGGAAGAGGGAAACTGAGAAGCTTGCCGGAGTTCCCTGCTTCGGCCTCCTGTGTCAGCATCGGATTCTTACAATCTTTCACCGGAGAGTCAAAGCTTTCAGTTTGCAGCGTATCGGCTTAAAGAGGGATGACGCTGTACTACCTCAGTGCAAAAAGACGAGATTGAGAGGTAACCTGTAGGACGTGTAGACGATCTTTAGACATTTACACACACGTTAACAAATCAGCTGCTATCATCAAAATTTTTTAACAATTTCATACAATTTACTTGGTCATAAATAACATTACATCTCTCACGACTCGAAGGGCCGAGGTGTCGTGCAGAAACAGATAAAGACGACACATTTCTCGTCCTTGAAATCGTGTTCGTCTTTGGACAAACCTTGGAGCCAAATTTTGCTTGAGGCGTGGAAAACAATCCAAAGCTCCCAAAGTGTTTGACACAAATATAAAAATAAGAAATTTTACAAAAGTTAGAAGGGCTGGGAATACTCTAAAGCTGCAGCCAGAGTTTGTGATTGCTTGCTGATTTACTTATAGAGCACACCCGTTCCTCCATTTAGATTGCACACTCCTGAAGTGGATTTTTTTCACCCTCTGTTGGACAAAAGCGTAGTGCCGACGAGGGAAATAGTACCAGCGTGCACACAAAATTGGCTTGTAGCGATTGCGTAATAGTAACAAACTATTCTGGCACAAAAGGCGACTAACTCGTACCTACAGCCGTGCTGTGTCAGTTACAAAATACCAGTGTCTCAGGAAAAAATCCCCTAAAAAATACATTTTCATTCTACCCCACAAAGAGGAAGGAGGCAAACAAAAAACAATAAGCGTGGGGAGTTACTGAGGATGGAGCACACAGCATATCAGCATGTGCGAGTATTAACTTTAGTTCTTGCTATTATAAAAATAAAATACTTCCTCAATGATGATTTGTCACTAAACACACATGTTTGACGTATCTGAAGACTTCCCTGGGATGATTATGTTCAGGCTTGTTTTTCTCTGGGCAGCTAATTATGATGATCTTTTATTAAAGAAAAAAAAAGTGCTGGTGATAACAACATTGGCAAATAATGACGACTATCTGTAACACACACAATCAAGTATAGCTTTGTGGTCTCTCTCAGTGTGTTACATCCTTACACAGGTGGGTGTGCTTATAGTGCAGTAGTGTGTGTGTTTGTGTGTGCAGGAGGATGCACTTCTGTGAACAAAGTCTCACTTCCCTCCTTTGGGTTTCCTTTGTGCGCACAGAGGTCTGGCACCTGGCTGTTTGGAGTGGACTGGCTGGACCTGCGTGTTTGTGCCAGATCTCAGACTAAATATCCCTCTCTGACATCGTCTGGGGTCGCAGCCGCTCTCCTGACCCTCTCGCTGGGCCTCGGGCCACCGCCACGCTTGAAAATGGAGTGCACCGTTCTCCAGTCTCGTGAGGAAGAATGCTTGCTAGTGTGAACTCCAGATGAGGAGGAGACTGCAGTGGCTGAGGTCTTGGTAGCTCCAGGCTGCCAGCTGGGCTCCATGACTGTGTTAATGACTAAATATTAAAAAAAAATAATTGAAATTAGTCATCAGCCACAAGAAAATTATTTTAAAATTATTTCCATTTAAATAGTTTCTAAAGGGTCTGAATGACTCACCTTCGAGTTGTCTCTGAACTCTCCTGAGTTCTTTCAAGATAGATGAGATTTCCTGAAACACAGACGTCTAACTTGGCTCAAACATGCAGTGTTTACCAGCATGTGTTTATCCTGTCATTCAACCAAAAGCACACTAACCTTGTTGGATGTTTTTGCAAACGGGACATTATTTTCAGAATCGACCTTGGCCTCAATCTCTTCCCAGATATCCACTCTGTCCTGGAACATCACCCTGTGTGCAGAGGTGCCTTTCAGTCAACGTTCTGCTCTCTGACACTGATCATTTTGCAGAATTTATCACAGCAAAAGTAAGCCACAGCTTTCGTTTGACGTCTGAAACATTACCAAATAACGACCAGGAAAAGACAAGCTGAAGCCGCATGTAGCAGAGGAAACAGTTTTTTCATCTGTGTCTCATTTACTTAGATTAGATCTCTGCTCTTGGTCCCATATCGTCAGCCAATCTGTCTGTGAGCTGACTCACTAAGTTACAGTAATTAAATTAGAGCTGATGCTCACTGCAGTCTGGCTGTCAGACAGGATCAATAAAGTTTTTCATCAAAGCCAGATCAGGAATGGAAAGAGAGGAGTTTAAGTGTTCATGGTGTCTGCTCTTCTTAGTATCTTACTTCATTTTGTCAGCGAGCTGCTCCGTGTTTTCTCTGATAGCAATTATGACCTGAGACACCGGATTCAGCATCGCAGTGTCCACAACGCCCTGAGGGGGACAACAATAAAACACTTTTATAAAAGAGCTCTCGTTACAGGATATCTAAAGGAGAAGCAACTGATCATGTCTGACCTCTTCTCTGCTCCTGGAGTTGTGTTCACGGTCACTCCAGCTCTGCTCAGCTTCCCCTAATGGTGCAGAACTTGGGGGGACTTTCTGGTAACTGTTAGCCTCTGAAACATGCTGATCAAGAAAAAGATGAAATAAAGAAATACGTTTTTTATTTTTTAATGGCAGGTAAATGCATTAGAAGACTTAGTGTAACTATGGTTTTCCTTTATTTTATTTAAAAAGAGATGACTAGAATCATCTTCATCTGAGCTCTTTCATCGTCACTTTGGGCTAATATCGGTCTATAAGCTATGAATCACTGTAAAATTTTAAAATGTGGTGGAAACCACAAAAAAAATGTTTAAGTCATAAATGCTCCCATATAATTTTCAATTATGAGCCAATTCCTTTAAAACAAATACCAAAGCTGTAAGAGAGGTAAACAAATCCATAGCAGGAAATGGCTTTACAATTAAAAACATCATAACAGCACATGTTAACACATGACTGCCGTCAAAAATGCCCTCACTCGTTCACTTGAAGTTTAAGGTAACAACGGTACCTGTTCATAAGAAGCCGCCGTGGAGCCTGGTGCACTGCACTCCTCTCCGGGCTCGCCATCACCCGCTACATCGTGGATCTCTCTGGCTAATATTGCCAAGTCTTTGGCCAGATCTTGACTCAACCTTCAATAAAAAAATTAATAAATCCATATTGTATTGAATTTAAGTATTCCTTTTAAACCAATTCTCCACAACAAAGTCAATGCAAATATTTTTGCAAGAAACTAAAGGAAATATCCAATAATATATATTCAAGTTTAGTGTTGCAGTGAAGTAAATTAACCGTTTGAACAGATAAAAATCATCATCTACTGTGATTTTTCACACAACCCTTAACTAATGAAACAAAAATAAATGCTTAAAACTGTTTGCGTTTGCTGGAAAACCCAAGTATTCACACCAGAAACGCCCAGCCTGTCATATTTCTTACCGTGCAATCTCAGCACTGTGTGTGGACCAGTTGTGGAAGGCATCTCCCTCGTTGGTCTCCTCTTCAGAGTCTCTGCCGCGGTGTTTCGGGCGCAGGGCCACGATCGGCTGCGGCCGAACCGGATTGCGTGGGCTATGAGAAGCTGAGGAAGGTTGGGAGCGTTTGTGTTTAGGAGTGCTCTGGTTTGAGTCGTACTCCTCATCTGAGGTAGAGGTATAGTCAGAGCCTTTCTGTCGTCGCCTAGAGCCTTGGTGTTGTGAATTGGTTAGAGTTTTGGAAGACGAGGACAAATAAGTTGGGAAAACAGGAGAGAGAGAAAGAGATGCCATGAAAGAACCACCAAGAAAAAGAAAAAAACCCACTGAGTGTTTTAATAGAAACCCCCAAAACATTTCCCCGAACAAGAGACAGACATGATGCTGTGGAAGTCTTCATGACTTTCCAACAATTTACTGTTGTTGTTTTTAAGGGGGGGTCTGAACCAAACTCAAATGAACACTAGACTTCCACAGTACAGCGGCTGAGTACAGATAGGAATAAATGAGTTTAAAAAAATAATACAAGTTGATGTGTAATGTGAAACATATTGTGTTAAAGTCAGGACCAGTAATACACTCTCAAAGCACGGCTGCATAAAGAAACGGCAATCCAGCCTTCACTTCAATGAGTGTACACTGTGCAGATGAAAGATATTGAACATTGGAGAATTAATATTAGTGTTAGTTTCCTTCACACACAGCTGTTGTTTGATGAAAAAGTTCTTAATTGCAGAGCTGAGAAATCGGTTATATTAGCTGAGACTTATAAAGGCTTCAGACCAATTCTCTGTCATGTCTGACACACATTGCAGGCATGTCATTCCCACAATGCTAAATCAGAGTTCATTTTTATGGCTGATAAGGCCCTGCACTTAAATATATAAGAACAGATGGTGTGTAAGTGCCGGTACTATACTTACTTGCTGTGCTGCTGGCATATTTGGCACTGCTGGAGCGAACACGAGTGATTGGAGTTCTGTTGAGTGCTGCCTTCTGTGGCCTTTCTCCCGGCTTTGGCCCTGGACCAGAGGCCCTACGAGTGGAGCTGACACCCAGCTCTGCGCTGCGGTTGGAAAATCCTGTGCTTCTGCCTGTCCACTGTGGGGTGGAGGAGGCCTCGTTGTCACTGGGTGTGTTAAATGAGCTCGTCCGTTTCCGAGGCATGGCCAGCATATCCAGCCTGGAGAGTTTCTTGGCTTCCTGGGGCTGCTTAGCTGGGGTGTTGTTGGCCTCCTGGTACAGCTTATCAGTCTCTGTGCCCTCGTTGTCTGAGGCCTCTCCGAGGCGAGCCCGGCGCAGCATGGAAGTCCTGGTGGGTCTTGGGGCTGATAGACTGTTGGCACGACTCAGTGCCTGGGACACTCTGGAGCTCTTGGTATCCTCCTTCTGAAGGGGAATTGTGTATTTGCGTGTTTGTTTGCTGTTTGACTCCTGATCAGAGTATGGTAAGCTCTGGTGGTCATCACTTAGGTCTGTGGAACCACGTTTTCCCACACTGCGTCTCAATCCGACTGGCCTCCTCAGAGGTTCAGTCCTGTTGCTCCTTTCTGCTTCCTGAGTACGGTGCTTTTCTGAGGACTGCTGAGTCGAATCCTGACTAGTTAGGCTAGCTGAAGACCTCTCTCTCTGGAGGCCACTGACCGACACTTTTTTTGTTAGTGTGCTTGGCTTTGTCTTACTGCTGTGTTGGCTGACTGTACTGGAGGTGTCCACATCAGACTCCCCAGAAAGAGAGTCCATAACAGGAGATGGAGTGTTGGTTTGTCCTGCTTGGAGTTTGGCTTCCAGTACAGCCAGAACATCTTCAGTCTCTTTGAGAAATGAATGCGTGTCCTGACTGTTAGCTCTCTGCAGTAATTCAGGGTTTAGATCTCTTTGAGCAGGCTGGCTAGAGATGTTAGGCAACCTGGTGCTGCTAGATCGCTCCTTCGTGAAGCTCTCCTGTCTGAATAACGGGGATGCTTCTTTACCCTCTGGCCTCTGTGTTGCCTGGCTCAGTACAGGAGCTGATACAACAGGTTTGACTCTTGCAGACTCCTGACTGCCTCTCAGTTTGGTCAGAGTGGCTGTTGAAAAGGTTTTGGTCACCTGTTTTCTCTCAGCCTTAGGCACCACCTCCTCCTCTGACCCGATGTAAAAAGATGTAGACTTGGCCGGGAGCGTGCGCTTGTCTCCATTTTGGTCCGACAGAGGCTTCCTCTTCTGCTCTACAATAGATCCATCATCTGACTTGCTGGCATCACTCAGGCTGTCAGGCTCTACATCGTCCTGCACAGTTAACCTGTGAATGCCGTCTTGAGCGTCAGGGACCCCCAAGCTGTTATCTTCAACATCAAATGTTGAATTTGGGTCATAATGAACATGAATGCTGGGAGCTGGAACGTCACTCTTCTCCCCCGGTGATGTCAGCTGCAGGCCGCGCTGAACTCTTTCTTGGCTTTGGCTGAGCGTAGCCTTGTGGACGATTGTGCCTCGTGCTGAAGTGGAACAGTTTTAATGCATATTAACCACAGACGATGACGCTGAATATCATTCATATTCATCAGGGTGTCTCATTATCATTTCAAATAGAGCAATGGCTGGTTAGGTGGCTTACCCCCTTCTGACAGTCCCATCTGGGAATGGATGTCAAAGAGGCCGGACGAAGGCCCAGATTCTGCATAGCTGTCTGCCAAGCTGGCCCAGCAAGACATCCACTTAGGAGCCCCCTGTAAGACTGCACCTCCTGACTGAACCTGTAAAAGATGGCATACAAGTTATTCATTACTGTTAAAAATAGCAAAACTGTTAAAAATATAATTCCCTTAGTTCCAGTTATTATAAATTCCAAAAGAGCAATCTGGTTCAAGTGCTGTATGCACTTGAACCCTAACATGTTGTACTAAACACGTGGTTTGGTTTTCTGTTTTCTTTTATTTGGTTAGAAAAGAAAAACCCAAACGATCATGAACCCAGAGCCTGTGTGCAAAGAAGAGGCAAGTGCACAAATCAAAAGAGAGACACCGAAAAAAGAGCAAAAACCAAGAAGGCAAATCAAGGAAGCACTACATCCCGATTGGTGCAATCAGACACTTGAGTCTTACCGACTGAAAATAATCATTGTTACATTAAAATGATCAATCATCTATCAATTCATCATTCAACCCTGAGCAGGAAAGTTTACCTTCACCAGACTCTGTCCCTGCTCTGGAGCTGGCCTCACCTCCCCACAACTTTTCTGACTATGCTCCTCCCTGCCCTGAACAATAACAGGCCTAAATGCTGACGGTGTTTCTGCTTCACTCAGGTTCGTTCGCTCTGGGCTGTCAACGACACCAAACACCTGTCAGGAACAAAGCATTGCAAGTGGATAAGTGCACAGAGAGGCAAAGCAGGACTGCTAATGTTCATGGCTCAGGACTTCACTCCGAGAAACACGAGGAGACCGGTAATTAGCAAAGCTGCCTTATTTCTTTTAAAACGAGCATACGTGAAAGAACTTGCCTGGTCAATCTTGCTCCGTGCCTCTTCCAGCTCCTTATCGTGAACATCTGTTTCAATAGTGTAGGTTCCTGCGTCACTCAGACTGTCCTCCTCTTCATTTCTGGGGCCTGTGGGGCTCTTAACGTCAAAACTTTGAGATGCTGGGGGCATAACAGGAGCCTTGAGGGGGACAGGTTTATGAATTGGCGAGGAAGTTTGAGGCTGGAAATGAGCGTCAGGCTGAGGAGGGCTAGTGGTAATTTGGCCAGACTGTGATGCTGGCCCTGACCCTGCTTTAGATGCTGTAGTATTTCTCTCCCAGGTGGCAGAAGAGATCTCCTTTGCTTGTTTCAGTAATTCAGCAGTAAACTCCTGGGTGAGTTTAGATTTGCGGCCCACGCTGCTAAATGGTCTTGCGGACACAGATGAGGATGAGCGGGAGGAAAGGCTGGTGCTGATCCGTTCTTCAGTCTTTTCCCTTCGTAGAGAGCCAGCTCTTTGGGAGCCCATAGAAGCAGGGCCCTTCAGGGGGATAGTGTACCGTTGGGTTGGTGGAGTAGTGGTGGAAGATGGAGGTGTGACTTGTCTCTCCCCAGTCGGACTTGAGCTTTTCTTTACTTTCTCCAGCTGTGGCCTGAGACTGGAGGGTTCTGGTGGGGCCATGATATTGATGGACTGGGAACGCTTCTTTCTCTGGTTGTCGTCAATGAATTCAATCACAAAGGCTGGGTGGGGCTCAGCTTTAGCAAGACTGGAAAGGGACTGGGACTCTGGTGGAGAGCCAGACACAGGCTCCACTGAGTCAGGGGAGAGAAATCGCTGTGGTGGGGAAGCTCTCAAGGCTTGTGGAGAATCCTGATGTTCTAACTGGAGAAAGTTATTTCCATTGAGTGCTGGGTGCCCCGAATCACTTTGAGAACCATCTTCATGGTAGTTTGCTGTTGATGGAAGGAGAACAAGTTAACACAGTATTTCATCTAAAACTAGAGTAAACAGATGGTGTATAAGAGACTCACTCTTGGTGGTCTTCAGAAGAGATGGGTCACTGTTTGTGCTGCACACATCTTCATCTTGCGAGCTCTTTCCCAACATGCTAGCGCTGCTTTGGACGAGCCAGTCAGCAACTTTACTCTCTGCTGACATCACCTCAGTAGGTGTGCTAGCAACCTCAGTGGAAGGTTGCTTACGCTGACGGAAAGAAAACTTGGTCACATGGTCCTTGATTTTCATTTTACCTGGCGTGCATTCATCAAATTCGATGGTAAAGGATGCGTGGCTTTGAACCACAGGGGGTGTGGGGGTGGAGGAGATGCAGTCAGAGGCATCTGCTGTGTCTTTTGTTGGAACTTCATGAACCTGCGACTCTGGTTTCTTGGTAGGACGCTGCTGGAACTCCTTTGTTGGGATCTCAAAGTAACTGGGCTCCCGGCGGTAGGAGAAGATGGGCTTAGCCTGACTGTCTGGCAGAGAGCCATTGCTCTCATATGTGGGCACATCTTTAGCAGGTTCTGTTGTCAATAAAAAAAAGCTTTTAGTGTGCTGAATATTAGAATATTGTCACACTTATATCAAAGTTCCTAACTCAAAGTTAAAGGAACTCAGATTTATGTAAATCTCTTAAAGCATAACCACTAAACATTTCCTGAAAATAAGAGCCATAAATAACATGAAGGTTCCAGACGGTGGGGCAGCACGGTGGTTAGCACTGTTGCCGCACAGCAAGAAGGTCCTGAGTTCAATTCCACCATCAGGTCTTTCTGTGTGGAGTTTGCATGTGTTTGTGTGGGTTCCCTCCGGGTACTCCGGCTTCCTCCCACCGTCCAAAGACATGCAGCTTGTGGGGATAGGTTAATTGGATAATCCAAATTGTCACTAGGTGTGAGTGCGACTGGTTGTCTGTCCCTGTGTGTTAGCCCTGCGACAGACTGGCGACCTGTCCAGGGTGGACCCCGCCTCTCGCCCTATGACAGCTGGGATAGGCTCCAGCGCCCCCCGCGACCCTGAAAAGGAGAAGCGGAAGCGGATGGATGGGTTCCAGACGGTAGGCTGGGAAAACAAATCATGTGATTGGTCTTTGGATGCCAGCTGGGTGTGGCCAAATACCACTTTAGGAGTTCAGAGTCCAGTGGAGGGTAGTTGAGGGGGAATAATCTGTTTCAGTCTGGGCAACGTGAGGAGAACAATCACCATCATCGGCTTAGATGGTCATAATCCATCATGAGGCAGACAGCCACTGGTTTGGCCTGGCTATCAGTCCACAACTGACAGCCAGGGACCTGCCTTGGGCTTAACACCATCTACCTCTCAGTGACCCACAGAGAACATCAAATGCCACAAAAAAGGCAACTTTAAATCTAATTCACAAACATGGGAATATCCAATAAATGCAATTAAATCACTAATATAAAATACATTCTGCTTGTAAAGACAAACACTTCTGAAGGCATACACCAAATGAAAGGAGTTTACAGTGATTGCATGTAGAAATATAAGACAGATTCACTGACCTGGAGATTCCTTCTCTGGAAATTTTCCACCTCTGCTCTCCTTTTTGTTGGCCGGGTCCTCATCTTCTCCCCACCAGGAAGGCTGGCCATACAGAGGCGTGGGCTTGGATATCGGAGCATCTGTGGAGGCTAGCAGGAAAAAGCCCACAGACAGACACAAACACAATCAGGTACATAATATACTAAAAGGTGCAGGGAGGAATGGTAGGAACAAAGAAAGAGCCAACAAAGACGTGAATTTAAACCACTGCTTGGTTTTATAATCCAATAAGTTTGTTAGTCACATGACAAAACAGTGTTTTGTTTGACGTTGCAACAATAAAAAGTTACACAATGCTGGAGCTCAGAAACAAAGCCTTACGCTGCAAGTGGCCTTTGGATGTTTCAGAGCTCCCACACATTCCCATGACACAGAGAGTGTAGTGGGGGTAGGGAGGTCAAACTGTGATGCCAGATGTATCAGCAAACCACCAAAACATAATCCTCCTCATGTGAGGACAGTACAGCTAATCCTAATCTTTATAGGAAAAATGGAAGAAATCGGTCCAGGATATAGAGTAAGCTGGGCACGCAAAGGCTTTATGTATACAGAGGTCTCTGCATATATTCTCTTAAATTTGAGACTAGTTAGCTTGGCTAAATTTGCTGATGATATGTGTTTAGCAAGACTTGCCATATAACCTGGCATACTGTTCCACACAAGCCAGCCAGCCTCTACTAATCAGATCATCTAGAAGCTGCCGTTTGGCCTGATAAATAGGATAAACAAGCTCTTCTGAGTTTAATGTGGCTGCACAATCCCAAGTATCAGCAGCACTTGACCACTGTTGCCTTGGACACACACAATAAGACATCAACACAGTGACCGAAGAGGCAGAGGGGCACGTTACAGATTCCTTTCCACTTATTTAATCTTCCCCTTTTAGCTAAAGAAAATGTGGGCGAGTGTAGCAGCTTCAGTACACAGAGCAAGGTTATGCTAAGTGTATTATTTGGCATCTCAAACTGTGCACAGACACAGAGGTACAACAAAGACGGGACATAATCTCCCAAAATAAAGGTGGCAGTTATTAGGGACATTAGGTACTGTGTTTGGAGGTAGTTAAAAAGCAAAAAAAGTGAATTTTTGTTTTAGCTATTGTTATAACTTACTGGATTTGTTAAGTATGGAAACTTTAAAAAGGAAGCCACTACAAGAGCAACCACTGGGAACGCTGAACTGTTAATTTCATGCCCTCTTTTTTTCCTCTCAATACTAAATAGCCCTGGGTCCTGGCACAGTAATGTAGGCCCGACTGAGTCACACACTGTACAAGTGAAGTGTCCTGTGCTGCAGACAGCTGGAGGATTGGAGTCACTCCACATCCTGTACAGCTGCAGGGGAAAACAAGCACAGAAAAAGACACACACGTCTTTTTTTCCCTTCTCTACGAGGCTTGTCAGAATTAAAAGAAAACAAACCTAATATGAGGCAAAATAACATATCAAGACCTTAAACAAGCTCAGCCAAAGAGACTGAATTTGCATCAGCATTTGTCAACAGAGATATGCAAGCTCGGTCTCTGTGAGGCAAAGAGACTTTCCTACATCAAACAAACTCAACATGAATGAAAGTGACACTTTAAAAAGCGTGTACTCATTTTCTCTAACATACTTCTCTCACTGAGGCTGTAGATTTAGCACGACAGCACAGACTCCTTTGAGTGCAGGCAGTAACTGCGTAGCAACAAGTAAATATAGAGTTTGCACTGAAAGATGTCTTGCAAATAATGAACTCATACTTGCAGGCAACATAATCACATTCTGCTCCAAAGTGATGTTTACTAAAAAAAAAAAGCTAACAAAAGAAGAGTTTCTCGCAGTGCCGCAGTCAATTACACAGCTATGAGAAACATGAGGCGTGTGCTGGAAAAGTCCTATTTTAGGCACAGTTGTAGTTTTCCTTCTAAGCTCAAAGGCCTGATTATGGAGCAGAAAGCACAAGGCTGCTGCTTGCTAGATTAACTACAGCTGGAAAACGTTTCATCGGTGTGAATAAGCTTCATTCATAAAATGCCTAACTTAACAGTGCCCCGACTGTTCTGCTGTTGACATAGAGTGAAATAATAAATTCACTAAGTACATGTCAGAGTAAAGAGGGTGTGAAAGAACTGGAAATATCAGCAGTGACAGATCTACCATCACCTACATGGACAGAAGTGCCAAGCTGGGACTAAAAACCTACAGACCTTTCTAATTCTACAGCACGTGGCTGAACCACCGTCAGGCATGTCTGACTGAGATAAGACTGTTTGTCCTTAACTCTTTACCCCTCTGCTTGTCTGCAAAGCCCTTACTCATGTATACTTACTCTGGCAACCCTGGGATGTCAAGATCTACTTTTTTACCGACACCACAGGATTGTAGCATCAGCCTCTCTACTCACATGGCATCCTAATCCCACAGCAGGGAAGCTCTTAATAAGAGAAGCCATCATCCTATCGAGGGATCTATGGCCAAAGTCATGCAGTACATGGAGACTCAAGCAGACTTCCTCTTCCTCATGTATGTGGGACCAAGCTATTCAAATCCACTTCATTTAAAACTGTTTCTCTCATGCACCCAGAACAATTTATCTACTTCTGTTATCATAAAACCTGCAACCTTCCTTCTAACAAATGAACTGTGTGGATAGAATTATTTACCTGTGAGGGAGTGGGCTTTACGCTCAGCTTTGTCCTGGAGTTTGGCATTGGATAAAGAGTCTTTGCTCTTCTCTGAGTGCTGGAAGTGCAGTTTTTCCTTTGCCTTGGCCTCCAGGGCTTTTATGCTAAGCTGCAACTGGCTTGTGTACTTCTCATGCTGCACACACACACAGACAGGAGGGAAGCAGGATGTGAAAAACCTTCCGCCAACAATCAGTACAGCTGTAACGTCCTAACATATACACACTGTAAGGAAGAATATCCACCAGAGACTCAAGCTTCAACTTCTAAATATTACACATGCATCATTTTTATTTTAATTGAATTCAGCTACAGTAACTAGCAGCATTAAACATGCAGAAATGACTTTAAGTGTTAAGTTATTTAATTTAATATGAAAGAAAAAATTTATTGTAGATAATTAAGCTCTAGTTTGCCATGGTAGGAGTTGGCCTGGGAAGATTGTGACTATTTTAACATATTATTTAATACCAAAATAATGTTAGTCTTTCTCAGTAGGGATCTACAGCAAACAGCTATCGCTGAAGACAGTCGAGCACTGACGATTAAAAAAGGAAGCTTACTCTTACTTACTTTAAGCGCTTCCTCCGGGACTTTGTGTTGACTCTTTTCCAGGATATACACATGCACATGTACAGATGGAGTTAAAGGAAACAATCTACATATTTTTCTTTTCAAACAATTAGATATTAGAGATGTCCTGACTGGAAAATACTGAGCACTGACCATTACTTTTTTCTGATTGAAAAATCAGAAATGTTGCTCATTTCTCCGTTTGCACCAAGACAACAAATAAATCTTTATTATAACCAAAAAATAAGTGAACTGGTTTACTGTCTTGTAGCACTATCACGAAACTTATCAGTTCTAAACTGATGAGACAACAGATAAACATCAAGAGACATCACCTATAAAGCTATAAATGTATTTATAGCAGTCAATTACTTCTCGAAACTGTGCCCCTTCACCTCTAACGACAAAGCATGTCTACATGTATCTGTACACTGAACAGTGTTGCTTTGTGTTATCTAACATACATTTCACCACTCATTAGTTTTCTCCTGAGGTCAAAGGGCGCAGGCGGCTTCCGGTCAACAGTTCACTATCCTGGCTGAAAAACACACAGGATTTTCATGCCAGTAGATCAAGGTGGAGAAAAAAAATGTAATAAATGTGAGAAAAAGTGCTGCTGACCCCTGGTCCTTTTCTGTGTTGAATACCAAAGACCAATGAAAACAAAAGCAGAAAGTCTGGATAATGTATGAATGATACACGTCCAATGATGATTAAGCCAACAGAATTAAAAAAAATAAAAATGCATAAAGTTTAAAACATAAGTATAAAAAAAGGATATCATAACCAAAGCGAATGACATCTGACAGCTTTAGGGTGATATATGTCTGGTCTGGGATTCTGAGGTCGTTCACAAATGTCTGCAAAACAGAAAAACAAAACAAAATTCATAACATTCACTGTTCATTCGCTAATGAAGGTAATGACTCACAGGTGACAGGCCTTCTAATTCCAAGCACTCGGATACCGTAAGGTGCTTTGCCAGCGGACCTTTCCCATTGAAAGTTAATCCACCAACACGTTAAAACTCTGATGAGATTATGTTGTTATGCAATGTCAGTAAGCTTTTATAAAATGGCCAGGTGGAAAGAAACATGTGCAATTTGTTCATCAATTTGTTTTAACTTCTCCCTTAACTAACAGATGGTTAGAGGAGTTACTCAATTTATCTTTAGATGATTAAAAGTAAAGAAACAAGGATAACACTGTGCACCAAACAGTAGCTCTCATTCTACACAGACGAAACAAAGGTAATTAGGGAAGGATTTCAGTTATAGGCCCTCGTACTGTTCTGCTCTGATTAGTTTAGCTGCAGTTACTAAGGCCAAAAGAAACACTGAGAACAATGAACGGTTTCTCCCACGGCTCAGCTCAGGATTTCATTTGGATAATGGTGCAGTGAAGTGGCAACAGCAGCAGAGAGACAAGGGAACAGGGTGAGATCGAAAGATTTTCTTTTTTTGGGGGGAATGGTCACTGTTTGCCCAACCGTTTGCACACACACACATTTTTGTACTAAGGGATTTACTGCAGTTGAAACACGAGCCTTCGGTGATACCAGAGACTTTTTTTGTTGTTTTTTGCACAAGCTGAAGT